>NC_140524.1:600000-1020000 GCF_964339955.1 Pipistrellus hanaki | reverse complement strand
ACCACTAGTCCACAAACAAGGAAACAGAGGCACAGAGCAGTTAAGTCACATACCCAAGGCCAAACAGCTAGTTAGTGGAAGAACCCAGACTCAGACCCAGGTTCCTGAGATTCCAAGCTAATTCTTGTAACATGGTACCAGGCCACTTACTGCGGGGACAGATGACAGCCCTTTCTTCCAGAGGGCCAGGGTCACAGAGAGCAGGGAAGGTGGGGTGCCCCTCTGCTTGCCTCATAATTTTGCCCAGGGCAGGCCCTTACTGCCAAGAGTAGCTCCTATCCAGAGGAAAGGCAGGGCCATCTGTCCTGTCTCTTTTCTTCCAGTGACAAGTGTCCTCACCTCCCTCCTTGCTGTGGGTAATCAGCTTCTTTCTGGGATTTCACCTGAGCTTCCCCGTCCCCTCGCTGCTTCTCCAGGCCTGGTTTGGCACAGCGGTGCTCAGCTGCCAATCCTCTGTGACAAGCTACCCGCCCCCAGCCCCCATCAGCCGTTAGGGTGATTTGTCAATAATACATTCTGAAGCAAATTGAAATATTTTGCGACAGCATAAAAACAAATGGGAGAAAACAGTTCCCATCCCGAAATGCTGATTGAATCAAATATTGCAATATCGATTGTATGATACATTTTCATATTTAATTCAATGAAAACCATGGGGTTCGAATGCTTTCCATTACCCTACAGAATTTTTCAGTTTGCTGGAGAATTTATTATTGGTGTGCCACCCAAATCGGATTACTATTGAATCAAAACTCTGCCATGTTATTCAATCAAAGACCGTGATTCTAACCCCCAGAGTCGATCATTACCACTTTTCCTGAAGTGTATTTCCTTTTCCTTGTTTTACACAGAATGGCCAGTCCTCTCGCCTGTTTGTACATTGCCCACGTCTCCCCCCCCCCCCCCCCGCCGCAATTAAAATCTACCACTGACAGGAAGCTAGCAGAAACAACAACTGGCTTTTCAATATCAATCTAGACTTCGCTGAAAATTGACGCTCTCATCTCTCTGTTTTTGTCCCCCCTCCACCCCCTCAGGCCCTGGTGTGGGCATGTGTCCACCATCTGCAGGAGGAACCATATCAAAGAGGCAATTAGTCACCCTGGTAAGAGTGGGACTTAATGGCTCACAGCAAATGCTGTCAATGTTCCCCATGCCTCCTTCCGTGCTTTGTGCCACTTATGGTTAGGGGTTGAATTGTGACCCCACCCCCAATGCAAATGCTGAAGTTGTAATTCCCAGTACCTCTGAATGTGACCTTATTGGGAATAGGGTCTTTCCAGAGGTGATCTCATTGACATGAGTTAATTAGGAAGGGTCTTAATCCAATATGACTGGTGTTCTTATAACAAAGGGGCAACATGTGCACAGGCACACAGGGAGAACACGTGAACATGGAGACAGAGATAGGGGTGATGCTTCTACAAGCCAAGGAATGCCAACAGCTAGGGGAGAGCACAGAATAGATTCTTCTTCCTGTCGTCAGAAGAAACCACCCCTGCTAACAATCTGATCTCAGACTTCTGGCCTCCAGAACAGTGGGGAAGATATTCCTTTCTTCTTTAAAAAAAATATATTTTATTGATTTTTACAGAGAGGAAGGGAGAGGGTTAGAGAGTTAGAAACATCGATGAGAGAGAAACATCGATCAGCTGCTTCCTGCATGCCCCACTGGGGATGTGCCCGCAACCAAGGTACACACCCTTGACCAGAATCGAACCTGGGACCTTTCAGTCCCCAGGCCGACGCTCTATCTACTGAGCCAAACTGGTTAGGGCTGGGCAACATATTTCTGTTGTTTAAGCCCCTCAGTATGTGGCACTTTGCCCCAGCAGCCTTAGCACACATGCGCTCTTTATACCCCTTCTTTCCTGGCAGGGTTTCTTTCTTTGTTGTTGTTAATCCCCCCCAAGGATATTTTCCCATTGATTTTTAGAGAGAGTGGAAAGGAACAGGAGAGACACAAAGAGAGAAACATCATTATGAGAGAGACACATGGATTGGTTGCCACCTGCACATTCCCCGACCAAGGCCCGGGTCGGGATCAAGCCTGCCACCGTTCAGTCCGCAACCCTCTGGTCTGTCGCTCGATCCACTGAGTCAAACCCATTAGAGTGCTGGGAGAAGTTCTTAATGAAATCTCTCTCACATGAACCTTTGTCTCAGGGTTTGCCGTGGGAAACCCACGAAAACAGGACCACAACAGGTCCTTGGAGCCCAGTGCCGTGGATTGTAGCTGCGTGTCCACATGTCTGCTTGAGATGGTATTTCCCAAATCAGATTAGAAAGCCTCCATTGAAACAAGCCCTCCTCGCCAGCAGCATCTCTGATGGCGGACAGCGTTTAGCCAGGACCCACACGGTGGCACTGGGCTCTCTGGTCTTCTCCTCTCACGCATCTTTCTTCTGTGCCCCGCACAGCTGTGGCCCTGGCTGCTTCACCAAAGTTGAATTGAGTGTCCCTGAAAAATATAGCGTAGCATCCTTTCCCTGCCGCGAGACACTAAACCAATAAATTATAAATCAGCCAGCAGCCCCGTGACATGCGGATGTAATGAGAAATGCAAAATAAGAAAAGACATGGGGAGGCAAGCGTGCGACTCTCTCTCCCTCAGCTCTGGTCCAGAACACTGGGTCTGCTCCCTTCCAGGCTAAGAGAAAACCATTGCTTTCTTTTCCTCGTGTGTCTCTGTTGTTACATGGGAACAACAACAACAACAACAACAACAACAACAACACACACACACATACACACACACACACTCACACACACACACAGTGTCGCTACTAACAATGCAGCAGAATCTGCTGTCTGGAACCTGGGACCAAAACCCAGGATAATAGAATGATTTGGCTCCTGGGGCTTGTGAAACTCCTGGACTAAAGGGCCAAATCACCGCCATCGGCCAGTTTCCTCTGGCTCATCCCAGCTCTGCTCCTTCTGCCCCATGGCTGTTGGCCAGGTGAATGTTCACCTTGACCAGTACCTCCTGCCAGGGTGTCACTGGTGATCCTTCTGGATGGCTGGAACTAGGAGTGTCTGCTTCGCTTCCTCTCTTAGGGTGCAGAACTCAGCTGCTGTCCTTTCTCCCCTCTGTTTGCTTATTTATTCATTGCCTTGCATCCATTTATTCAGCTATTCAGTGGCTGATAGAGGGGGTCTGGGAATGAATGTTTTCTAGGCCCCTAAGGAGCAAAACGATGCTACTCAAAATGCAGGAACAGTCTGTCCTCCTTTCCTGCCACCCTCTGCTGGCGGCCAGTTTCCCATCTGCTTTCATTCTCCCTCTGGCTCCAGAAGGGTGGTGGTCAAGCCCCAAACAGAGGAGGCCTCTGTGCGAGACCACCCACCCTTTCCACCCCTGTCCCTGAAGGAAGCCTTCTTCCTCTCACTTGCAGTCTGAATGCTTGTAATTTACTAATATATTCATCCACCCATAGCACTAAAATCACAAAGCCCTGAAAAAGGTTTGGCATAAACTCATGTGATGGCAGAACATGGCCTGACCGGTGTGAGGCTATTTAAGGCCTTATTTAATCACAGTGACTTGTGAATATTCATACACTTTGCTGCAGAAATTTTAATGTGTTGGATTGCGGGGCCTGGGCTTTTCTGAGTGTATAATAAATGAACTGTATGACCTTCCTGAAATCTAAAACATTTATAATTCTGACACCTATTTGTTCCTGTAGTTGGGCAAGGGATTGTAGACCCACACTGACTTTTATCTATCGAATGAATGTCAAGGTCCAGGGTTAGGGCCAACCTCTTTCCAAAGTGCATCACATTGCATATTGACAACAGCATGTGTGTGTATATGTGGGTGTTATTATTCACACTTTACAGATGAAGAAACTGAGGCCCAAAGAGTTGAACAGCTTGCTAAAAGCCCCTAGCAAGTAAATGTGGAGCCAGGAGTGGAATCCAACTGTATTTGACCCCAAAGCCTTTAGTCACCATAACCTTTAACTACTGTGTTAGTTATCACGCCTCTTGGCAGCTGCCTGACACACAGTCCATCAAACTGTCTCAATAACAAAGGACTTCAAAACTTCTAGTGCTCTCTGCAGGTCCTGGCACTCACTTGGACTCAAGAGAGACCGTTTAAGTGCTGGACTGGTAGGGAGGGGGTGGTCTAATCTGTATGTGCTGGGGGGCAGGCAGGTAGGAAAATGGGGGAAACCTGATGGAGAAAGAGCAAGTCGTCGTCTTTCCACCCCAGAGTGGGGTGAGGGAGGAGCTTATTCCAGTGACAGTGTGTGAGCAGGGATGAACCTCTTTGTGCTTCTGGCCATTTTCCAGAAGACTCCCCTCTTCTGGTCCCAGGCACCTGTATTGCCTTCATTTGTCTTATGAAAGAACTAGAGGCCCAGTGCACAAAATTCATGCACTTGGGGGGGGGGGGCAGGCAGTGGGGGTGTCCTTCAGCCCAGCCTGTGCCCTCTCACAGTCTGGGAGACCTTGGGGGATGTCTGACTGATGGCTCAGCAGGCCTAAGCCGTCAGTCAGACATCCTTAGTGGTGCCTCGGAGGTGGGAGAGGCTCCCACCACCACTGCTGCACTCACCAGCTGTGAGCCCAGCTCAGGGCTTCTGGCTGAGTGACGCCCCCCCTGTGGAAGTGCACTGACCACCAGGGGGCAGCTCTAGCATTTAGCATCTGCCCCCTGATGGTCAGTATGCATCATAGCGACCAGTTGTTCCACAGTTTGATAGATTTGCATATTAGCCTTTTATTATATAGGATGATGTTCTTGGAAAACCTCTTGTAGGGTTTTGCATATTAGCCTTTTATTATATAGGATGACTTTTCGGCAGTTCTCACAAGATTAGGCAGCTTGTCCTCCCCTATCTCCTAATGCTGACTCTAGCCATATGACCTACTTTGTCCAATGGAATGTAGGCAGGAGTGACAGAACACCAGTTCTGTGTTTCTGCTCAGATTATTTGCACTTCTGCTATCTATATGTCCCAAGTAGCCACTAGTCCAAGGAGAAGGAGTAGACATGTGAAGCTATCCCAAACCCACTGAGGGGCCTGAAACAGAGCTTCCCCAGATGATCTGTAAATCCATGAGCAAGAAAAATAAAGGTTTGCTTGGTGACTCATCTGCGCAATGAAGTTTGAGACTTAGGTCAAATTGTCCTCTTTCATGAAGATTTTTAAAAATGACCTTCTGTTATGGGTTGAATTGGGTCCCCCAAAAGATGTTGAAGTCCTAGCCCCAATATCTCAGAATGTGACCTTAGGAAATAGGGTTGTGGCTGATGCTAGTTAAGTTATGATGAGGTCATTCTGGAGTCAGATGGGCCTCTAGTCCAATATGATTAGTGTCCCTGTAAGAGAACAGACACAGAAGCACACAGGGAAAGAATGGTCATGTGATGGTGAGGGAGAGATTAAAGTGATACATCACCTTGGTTGGTGTGGCTCCATTGTTTGCACTGAAAAGTTGAGGGTTCTATTCCTGGTCAGGGCACAAATCTAGATTTCGGATTTGGTCCCTGACTGGGGAACATGCAAGACGTGGCTAGTCAATGTTTCTCTTGCATCAATGCTTCCCTTTCTTCCCTTTCCTCTCTCTGAAATAAATAAACATATCCTCAGGTGAGGATTAAAAAATTAATAAAGT
This sequence comes from Pipistrellus hanaki, assembly GCF_964339955.1. Classification (NCBI taxonomy): domain Eukaryota; kingdom Metazoa; phylum Chordata; class Mammalia; order Chiroptera; family Vespertilionidae; genus Pipistrellus; species Pipistrellus hanaki. The sequence continues at coordinate 1,014,369 of NC_140524.1, read as the reverse complement.
GATGTATTTACAAGACAAGAAACACTTAAGGCTATGAGAAGCTACAAGGGGCAAGGAAGGATCCTTCACGTTAGACTTTGGCGGGCTTGGTTTTGGGGGTACCCTCCAAAGAAGACATTGAAATAAGGGCAATGGGTACAGGTTGTGGGAGCACCAATGAGGATAGGGAGACAAGCCAATAAAGGGTGCATTAGTGAGCAAGTTGTTGCTGTGGGCAGCTGGGCTCCATCCCACCGGCACCCTCTGAATAGAACATGGAGGACATATCTCAGAATTGTTCCATGAAAGAATAAGTTGACAGTTATTCACTGGCTCTTGTCCCCATTGGCTGCAGGTTGCTACCAGTGCTCTTAATTTCCTCCCGCTTTAGGGATGAGCATGGTGATGTGATGTAAGGCCTTGCACTTGGGTTTAATGCCTTACAGTCACCATCTTGTAATTCTTAATAATTCTATCTTTAAAATTGTGTTAGCTCAGTGAAGTTTGACAGGACAATGGAGCATGTGCTTACTGTGGTCTACCTCAAGTACCTCCCAACCCCCCAGAATCTGGTCTTTAATGCCTACTCCATCGGCCCACCCTGTCACTGCTGCTGCTATCAGTTCAGTTGGGCCTGTACCAAGTAGTGAGGTAGGGCTCCCATGAGGATCTGTGCTTGTCCTGAGACTAACCCCCCCTCCCCAACAGAGAAAATGCAACATTAAAGAGCAAATAAAAATTGCCGTAACAGGGTGACAGAGAAAGAGGGCACAGAAGAGAGAAAAAAGCTTTTTGAAGAAGGGGTCCCACATTTTCATTATGCATTGCACCCCACAAATTACTGTATTTTACGGCGTATAAGACGACTCCCTAATTTTACAGTGAAAACATAGGTTTAGGCCTATATTCGCTGTATAAGACTACCCCCCACTTCCGAGGCAACATCAGTTCTTTTTTTAATAGACCGCCTCTCTGACTCTGGCCAATCTGAGCAGGCTTTTTACTAGAACACAGTGTACATGTTCTGTACCCGAAGCTACACTGTGTTCTAGTAAAAAGCCTGCTCAGATTGGCCAGCGTCAGAGAGGCGGTCTATTAAAAAAAGAATTGGTGTTGCCTCGGAAGTGGGGGGTAGACTTGTAGTACAGCGAATTATAGGCCTAAACCTATGTTTTCACTGTAAAATTAAGGGGTCGTCTTATGCACCAGAAAATACAGTATGTAGCCCACTTTGTCCCTGACTCTGTAGGGACCCCCCCCCCCCAAAAAAAAAAAAAGAAAAAAAAAGAAAAGAAAAAAGTAACTGAGAGAGGCAGACAGTTGAGATGGGAAGCTGTTAGGGTGAGCACTGTCCCCCATGGCTGCAGGGGAACTTGGGTGTCTGTGGGGAATATGGGGCAGGGTGTCAACAAGGACTGCTACAGAGGCCTTCCCCTTATTGAAGCACCTTGCACACCTTTATGCCTTCTTGTAGTTTTATGGGTGTTGGTCTTTGCCAACCTGATTCTGGGTTGAACCAGCACAGCTGAGCAGAACTTGCAATTTCCTGTGAGCTCCCAGGATACCTGGCCCGTGGCAGTTAGCCTCATCACCTGCGTCTGGAAAAAATGAATGAAATCTGCAAAATTCTACAAAAGAAATTGCTCTGAGGCCTTGGGAGGAACATGCCCCCAAATGCAGAAGAGCCAAAAGATGTTACTTCTTCTTGCAGCTGGGGGCAGAGGTTAGCACTTCACAGCACACGGGCGAGCGTGTGTCTGCCTGCTAAGCTGTCACAGCAGTGCTGTACATCAGGGCAGCAGGGCCAGTCAACCATCACTTAGGGGAGGGAGACTGCACAGCATCTAGGCTGAGGGAGCTGCTCAATGGAGCCTCCAGTTGGGACTCCAAAGTCAGTAGAGGACACCCAAATGCAGTGGGATGGGTATGGGGACAAGAGAGGGACAAGGGAGGGCTGAGAGAGCAACAAGAGAGACTGAACAAAGGGAAACGAGGGTGGAAAAGGTGTGAAGGGAGATGGGAGTGAGATGAGGGAGGAGAGGTAGGGCTTGGCCTGCCCAAGGCAGTGGGGAGGCAACTTGTCACTCCTGTTGGTAGAGCACAGTGGCTAACACCTGTGCCCTGGAGTCACACCTGCCTCAGCTCAAACTGCAGCCCTGCCACTTCCTAAAAGCAATCCTGTGAGATAAAGAGGATAATAAGAACACTCACCTCACAGGGTTGCAGTGAGAACAAAATGCGCTCCCCACTGACTGCATTCACACCAGTGCCCCTCAGCAGAAGGGGAGGCTTGAGGCCACCAGCTAGGGAGTGTGGAGGCTTGTGTCCTTTGCAACACTCTTCCCACTCTGTCCCCATCTTTCATCTTTGGCCTTTTCTCAGTAAGGACAAAAGGTGGCAGTTGGTGGCTTAGGTTTGATGGTAGATAAGGCACCAGGTGTAAATGGCCAGCATGAGGCCCAGCAGGTGGAAGACTATCCCTGCCTGAGCAGAGTCTCTTTCATTAAGCCGCCCTCAGTGTAGCCACTAGCCACACCAGTAGGGCGATGACGTACCTGGTTACAGTATAAACTTTGTGCACACTGCCTGGGCACAAGTCCCAGTTCCACGGTTAGTAGTAGCTGTGTGCTTCGGGCAACTTATTTAACCCCATTGTGCTCCAGCTTTCTTATCAGCAAAGTGAAGGTAAGAATAATCCATAGCTTATGGAAATGGTTTAGGGCTCCAATTATATAACATATATAAAGTGTCTGATCCCTGGAATACAGTAAATTCCATATCAAAGTATGAGGTATTATTATTACTGCATTGCATGAAAGATGGTGCTAAAAGGGCTCTCAGCAGGGATCTGCCCTGGGATTGAAGTGCCTCACACTGGCAATGCCCTAGGTAATCAGAGGGCAGGGGCAGAGGACAGAAGAAAAGGTACAGGGATGTCTTCTCAGAATGAGTAGGCATTGGTCTGCCACAAAAGTTATAGGGGAGGCAGCCACTACTGAGTGAGGCCAAGTGGGGACTACAAGCTTTGCAAATTCTATGAGTTATGACTGGAGGAAGAGTATGTAGAGGCTAGATCTTGAATATTCTTGTTTACCATGTGAAGGGATAGAACTTTATCCTCAAGGTGATGATGGAGCATTGGTGCGAAAACAAACATTATATATATATATATATATATATATATATATATTAGTGGCCCAGTGCATGAAATTCGTGCACATTAAAAGGGGGACCCAGACCACCCACATGCGCCTAAAAATCATGTGAGACCCATTGGTGCGAAAACAAACATTATATATATATATATATATATATATATATATATATATATATATATATATATATATTAGTGGCCCAGTGCATGAAATTCGTGCACATTAAAAGGGGGACCCAGACCACCCACATGCGCCTAAAAATCATGTGAGACCCATACCTGGCCGCCCCCCCCTATTTGGATAGATCAGTGGGTGGCAAACCTCTGCTCATGAGCCACATACAGCTCTTTGGCTCCTTGGATGTGGCTCTTCCACAAAATACCACATGTGGGCACGCATATACAGTGTGATTGAAACTTCGTGGCCCATGCACAGAAGTCAGTTTTCGGCTCTCAAAAGAAATTTCAATCATTGTACTGTTGATATTTGGCTCTGTTGACCAATGAGTTTGCCGACCACTGGACTAGATCCAGATCCAGCCAGTCCCACCCTTGTCCCATGGATTAATTAATTCATTCACTCAATCATTCATTCACTGAGCCATATACTATGAACAGTTGTAGACCCTGGAGATAGAGTGGTGAGCAAGACAGGTGTGTCTTTTCCTTCAAGGAGCTGATGGGCAGTCTGCTTGAGAAGCCAAGGGCTTGGTAAACCTTCAAGTGATAACAAGCCCCAACCTGTGGGACACAATCTCTCATTCCGAAATCTGCTCCCTAGAGCTGAGCCTGTGGACTGTGGACTCTTTGTGTTTCTTCACCAAGTTGCCAGAAGTAAGCCCTGTACTGACCATTCCAGAAACTCCCTGAAGAGCTGCCCAGTTGCACACTTAGTTGCGCCCCCAATCATTCAGAACAGCTCCCCTTGGTTGCTAAAACCCCCTACTGTTCCTGGTACTCAGCAAAGCACCTAATATATTTGCATTAACTAGTCACCAAAGGCAGCCAGAAGTCGAGCTCTAAAAACCCATCTTGTGGGAACAAGATCGGTCTCAGGGTTGGGTTCTTCAGGAAGCAGCTGCCGAGATCCAGTTAGTGATTGTGAGAGCTGATTTCATCCTTCAGTGACTTCTGAGAAGAACTACATGTAATCGCGCACAAAATAATTACACAGGAGTAGCACCTGTGAAAGGAGAAGGGCGGAAGCAGGACTGGGTAGAGGGAAATGGCAGGCAGCAATGCTGATCTGAAAAATCTCTGCCTGCCCAGTGGGAGCTCCCAGCTTAGGGTGCCCATTACAGTGGGCCTGAGTTGGGCAGAAATATCAGCGCTTGGCTCAGCCTTTGGCTAGGGCCACCCAAGAAAGCCGTGACCTCAGCTCAAAAGCTGAGGCTGACCCTGCTGAGGCGAACAGCTGGAGGCTGTCAGTGAACCCCACAAGGGGCAGCTGGGCACAGTCCTTTCCCGAAGGCGCTCTGAATGAGTGACAAGATGCAAAAGGAAAATTGGGAACAGACCCCGGGGAACACGTACATAATTAAGGCGAGGCCTCTCTCTGCCTTCGAGGCTCTCACCAGCCAGTAGAACGTGTAAGAATTGGTAATATCCCTGGAAGGAATATCCAGGCTAGATACCCCCAGATAGAGTTCAAAGCCGAGCTGGTGTGCAGGAGGCCGCCCGCCTGGCTTGCCTGCTGCTCTGGGGATTTCCCCACCCAGACCAATGAGAATGATTCTTGTGTGGGCCACGTGGAGACAACCTTTTCTCTTTTCTTTTTTCCTAATTTGGCGGAGAAGATGCAAATGGATATAGTTTCCATCAAAACGCTCTCACCAATGATAGATATCCCCTATTTTGTTTCACTCCCGTTTGGGTTGTTAGCGTGGCAGCAATTAAACTTGACAAAATAGTGATTAAAAAACAATGAGAGGCAAATGTACCAGCACACCAGCGCGCATCTAGACCATTCTGAAAATGATCTCTTAAGTGTTTGAGATCTGCTTTATTTTCCTACCGTAGGAATGAGTTTTCAAAAAACAGCACTTAGGAAGGGCAATTTGCCACCAGCATTCCAGGGCCCCAACAAACAGTATTTCTTTCTAATGGACTCTGCCCCTCCAGATTTAGCTGCCGTTCCCAAATCAGATTCATTATACAGAAGAACGAGTGAATGCCGCAAAGGATCCAGAAACGGAGTCTCTTCCTGCCACTTCTAATCATGCAAAGGGCAAGCGAAACTTCACCGTAGTGACCTGGCTTCCTGGGTTTGCAGGGCACCAGCTGCTGGGCTGCGCTGGGCTGAGGGCAGGCCACTGTGGATCTGGAGGGCAGCTGTGCCTGACCCCTAGAGCCGGCTGGCTGCTGCCTTGTGAGCGGAGTTTTACAACATCTGGCTGCTCTGATAGGACTGAAGTGTGTGACTCATAGGGAACCGGTGAGAGAGAGAAATGAGCAGCACAGGGCATTTTTAGCTAGGGGGTTTTTGTTTGTTTTGTGCAATCCTGATGCGTATCTGGCCCCGGCGAAGCCACGGTCATGTCTTTTTTGCTCTCTTTCTGATGCGCAAGCAGCTTTCTGGGTCTAATTATAGATGTAGCCCGTGTATCCTTGATCAATAGTTCTGAATGTCCTCCTGCTTTAAGAGCTGTTTAGTTCTTGCTGATGGGCTGGCATTTCAACCTCTAGCTCTGAGCAGGCGGTTTCACACTCTGCAAGCCCATCGGCAAAGCCCTGGCTTCTTCCAGAGCCCCCTTTGAACTTTGCAGAGCTCCGATCAACCCCCCCCCCCACTCCCACCTCAGAACATCCCATCTGTGGGGAGGCCAAAGGAGGCTGTGGGCCAGCCTGAAATGGCAATAAGTCCTACAACGGGAGGCTAGGGTTCAAAGGCGACAGCCAGAACCTGGAACAGCATCAACCCCCCCCCCCCCCCCCCCCGGGTGGCTTCTCAAACAGGGCCACGGGAGCTCCAATGGCAGCGGGAATCAGCCTTGGGAGCCAGGCAGCAATGTATGTGCTCATTCTCAATTATCTCTGGCTTTGGAGACTCAGGCAGACCCTGTGTTTGCCGGCTTCTGCTGAATAATGAGAGATGCACAGCACAGGCTTGGCGGGGAAATGAGGAGGCAGAGTACAGTTTGACCTGCAGGGCAGAGGAAACCGTGGAGCAGAGAGACGCTTAATAAGAGGGTTTTCCTGGGTGGGAATGAGTGGCTGCCCCACATGGCATGGGGCCTCCTCCTAGCGTGGCCCCGGTGGGCTCCCTGGGTTGGCTCTGTGTCCTGCACTAGACTGCTGGGCTCTGTGGAAAAGCTAAACTGGGCACAGTATTGAATATCCAGTGGAGAAAGGAGGGGACTTGAGGTGAGGGTGACAAATGCTCTAAGCAAGGTGTTGTCTCAGACTCGGTGCACCAGAATTCAAGGGATGGGGAGCCCTGCAGCTCCCTGATGCGTGGGCATTTTCCCAGCTCCTTCCAGAGCAGCCTGAGCACAGGGAAGGAGGCAGGAGGAGGTACATGCAGGGACCACTTGAAAAGCAGTCAGCGTGGGTAACGCTCCCCCAGCCGCCAATCCCAGGCCTGCCAGTTCCTATGGAAACAGGCGCCAAGAGAGGAGACTGCTGCTGGGAGCCAGTCCTGAGTCCCAGGAGGCTGTCAGGCACAGCTGCTGGCTGCCCGCTGGGACCTGGAAATGCCCTTTCCCAAAACCATCCCTGCTGGCTCTGAGTCAGAGGGTCTCCTGGCATCTGCTGAGCTTGGAGCCGGGGTAGAAGAAGAGAAGGAGGGGAGCGAATAAAAATATTTACGCTTAACAAACATTTTGATGTTTAAAGACTGTGTGTACAAATGAGGGCTGGGAACATCTTTGGTGAGGGGTTGATGTTTCCAAGCAAATCTACACACACACACACACACACACACACACACACACACTCATGTCCTCTTGATGGGTTTATGTTATCACCATAGCAAAATGCAGAGCTGGCTCTGGGAAGGGTGTGGGTGGTGGTGGACAAGCACCCAGGGACCTTGTGCGCCTGTTGGGGCTCCTCTACAGACCTAGCTGACCTGGAGGTTGCGGAAGGCTGCCTGTTGTAGCCGCTCTGAGGTTGGGGCCACCTGGGCGGGGAGGCCTGTGTGCTAAGCCTGGTGCCTGTGAAGGGAAAGGCCTCAGGCCTGGTGGCATTCTGCTCAGGGAAACATAAAGCCCTCTTCAGGGAGAGTGGGCAGTGAGGACTTGGGTTGTGGGATCACTTGTTTTCATGAATCCTGAACATTGGACAGAGGGTATATGGTGACATAGACACACGAGATGTACTCAGGGAGATGTACTCAGGGAGAGGTAGTAGGAGTGAGGAGTCCGACAGCTGTGGCTTCTATCTCCAATCTGCCACTTTCTGGCTGGGTGACCTTGGGAACATCGCTTAACCTTCCTGATTCTCAATTTCTTATGTTGCAATTATATTCTCAATTATTATGAGTAATAATAATTATCTCATTGTGTTATTGTGTGGATTAGATACTTTAAAACATAGAGAATTCATAGTATTGGCTCAATAAATGTCAGCGAATATTACTGTGTTTACCCAACAAATGATGGCGGGGCATGTACAATGTGTATAGAACCGTGCCAAGTTTATGGAGAACATGATGGGAACATTAATACAGTAATTATTAATATAGACATAAAATATAAAGTGGAAGTTCAATATTGTCCATTTTGCCCTCCCTTAAATAGTTCTTTTGAGGTACAGATAAGATAATGTAAATGCCAGGGAAGATTAGCTGCTATAACAAATAACCCTCAAACATATAGTACTCTGTGGAAAGTTTTAGAGACATCAGGTTTCAGTCTGTCCACATTTTAATGCCCATGCTCAGATCCCAGTCATTGGTCCCACCTACCTGCAAAGTTTTCTGGGAAATGTGGTCCTACTGTCTACTCAACTGGTAAATAAAGAGTTTGGTGACCTTATAGCATTGTCTCTGCCATAGTTGGAAAGGGCTCTGATAATTCAACAATCACACAAGTTTCAGGGGTGGGAGTGATATTCCGGTTACTTATTGTTGTTATCAACTAACCCCAAACCTAGGGGCTTTAAGCAAACATGTTTATTTAGCTCACAAATCTGCAATTTGGGCAGGTCTTGGCGGAGATAGCTCTTCTCTGTTTCATCCAGTGTCAGCTGGGTTCACCCGAAGGCAGGGGGCTGGATTGTCTGAAGACCTGCTCACACACATTTCTGATGGGTGATATTACATAGCTGTTCGCTGAAACAGCTGGGCCTGGAATAACTGAAGCTTTTAAGGCACCTCTCTCTCTCTCTCTCTCTCTCTCTCTCTCTCTCTCTCTCTCTCTCTCTCTGGTCTTTCCACATGGTATTTCCAACACGAAAGCTTCTTAGGGTTCCCACGACAAATGGCCTAAGAGAAAACAGCATAAGCTGTGTGGCCTTTTCCAGTGTACCCTTGGAAGTCAATCCCACCAGTGACACCAAGAGATAAATTAATATAAGTGCTTCACAAAAGCAAGGCATTTTATTATTTAATTTAATTTAATTTAATTTAATTTATTTATTTTATTTTATTGTGCCAGTCTTGAGGCTCTGCTTGTCAGGGTCAGTAATTTCTGGGAGACTACTTTCCTTCTCTAGAGCTTTATCTGCCCCTAGGATTTCTGCAGAGTAGAAATTAGGGGAGGACCCATGCTGATGACCACTGAGCTGATCATTGTCCAAACTCCCTGATCACACTGTACAGTCTATCAGGGCCCAACATGGACCCCAAGACCTTCATCGAGGCTCTCAGGGACATGGAGTTTAGGCTCCAGCCTCCAAGAAGCACTCTTAGCAGAGGTTCTGCCATGCTGTTAGTCTTGGGATCCCTCCCATTTCTCACTCCTGTCTAGTCTCTTCTTTCTAACCAGACCTTGTCCTCCCGCCCCCCTTACATGCTGCTGAAAATAAAGCTTCTTGGGGCAGGTCTCCACATTTGGCCAATAAGACAGTGGATGACACAGTGACTTCCCCTCTCTTAGGAGGGATGGTGTACACAGAATGGACTCTGAGTCTGGGTTCAACCAGAATTAATAGTACATTTATTTTTAGTTAAGCCCTGATCTCATGGGTTTAAAGCTCCAATCTGTTAATTTCTTTAATAGGTTTAATCCTGCCATACTTCAAACATTTTCAAGAAGGAATCTGTCCTGAGTCTTCCAAAGCCAGAAAACATGCTCCAGAGGTTCAGAGGAGGAATACATCATTTTTAAGTAGGGGAAGAAGAGATGTTCTTACAGTGTTGATGACATGTTGTCTTAGATAGACTTTTCCTTAAAGAGACCCTGAGACTAGGATTTATATGGAAAGACTTTATTTGGGAGGAAATCTCAGGCAACACCAATGGGGAAGTGAGGAGTCAGAAAGGAAAGAGGAGAAAGCCAATACAGGGTGTACTAATGAACAACTGGGACTCAGTTCCACGGGGCACTGCTGGGAGATAGTATATAACACTCTTGGAATTATCACACTGAGGGTGAGGAAGCCATAGTATTTATCCAGTAATTGCCTGTACTCATGGTGGAGAGCTGCTTTGGGGAGTCTTAATTTTCTGGTACCCCTAACCTGCCCTACATTAGAGAACACCCTTTAATAGAGAGGGGTAGGTAGTTTCCATGAGAAGCCATATGAGAGCATATGGGCAGGACACCATCAGTGTCAATCACACATATGAATTGATTTTGGTTTTTAGCTTATATTATGCAAAATGTTACACATATGAAAAGTTAACAGAATAGTATAATGGCTTCATGTGCCTGTGCTTGGCTTGAACAATTATCAACATTCTTCCCATTTTGTTTCATATGTACTTCTGAACTGATTTTTATAGGTTAGAAGGAACATGGTAAGAAAAGGAGGGCAAGAGTCTATGTAAAAGAGCTAGCTTATCAAGGGCATGGGGATGTGAAAGCAGGAAATATGTAGGCAGCACTCTTTGACTTGTATGTCATGGGTAAGATGGAAGAATGGAGTTTGAGTGGATGAGGGCCAGCCTTGGAGAGCCTTGGCCAGCAGGCTAAGAAGAGCAGGGAAAGGCATTTTCTGGTAGGTTGTTTTGTAGATAAGTAACCCAATTATCTGACTTGGGTTCCCCAGAAGCAGACGGGTTTGAGGACAAGTTGTTATTTGGAAGATGGTTGTAGGACACACTGGCAGGGAAGTAGAGAAGTGAGATGGGGAATGGAAAGCAGAAATAAAGGGTGACATCGAGCATGCTCCTACTGTGGGCAACTGGCACTTAATCCCACTTGGACCTCTGGGAGATGATGTGGGACTTAAACCTCAAATTTATCTCAGTTGAGGGACAGGGAGCTGGGGCACTTGTCCATCTGCTTCCCTTCCATTGTTGCTGCAGGGTTATTTTCTGGGGATTCAAATTCCTTGGCTCTTTCAACTTGTGGTTCTGGGGGGAAAAAACAACCCTGAGGAACAGAGATACAGATATCAGCAATCAGAAGTTTGCAGGAACACACCAAATCAGAAAGTCTGGAGGAATACAGATGAGGTGCGAGCAGCTTCTCCTTCGCAGAAATAACTGGAGTTAATAGTAGGCAGAGTCAGATGGATTGGGGCAAGGAGACTCAGGGGACAGGGACACATGAGGGGCCTTTGGCTGTGGGCCAGGTGGAGATTGGATCTGGGAAAGTGAGAAGGAAGAAGAAGCGACATATGGGGAGAGAGAGATTGGAGAAGTATCATCAACAGGATTTGGCAACTGATCTTGCATGTACACATGTAGGAGGCAAATTACCAGAGACAGATTCTAAACAATGCTCAGCCACAGTAGCTGCATTTTTAAACTTGTGGTAAAGTGATCACATTCATCAACAGTCTTGCTGGGTCTCTCTCAGTTCAGGCAGCTCAGCCAGGCACTGAAAGGCTCAGAGGTAGAGATGATGTAACTAAGAAGCTGGCGTCTTCTCAGGTGTGGCCACTGCCCTGGTTTATTCCAGATTGTTCCAAGCCATGCTGCGGCTAGTGGAGCAGTGAGAGCAGCACTGGGTAATGAGTCAGCAGAACCAAGAGCAAATCCTCTTGGTGTATGGGATGATACTCAACCAACTAAGCCACACTGGTCAGGTCTGTCATCAGATTCTTAATGCAGCTTAGGATCCCCCAAGGACTGTGACGGGATCAGACATTCTGTAGGGCTGATTTAGCCCCACAATCCAGGGTTCCAGAGCCCTGTGACTTTGGGAAAGGTAATGACCCTGAGCGGTCTGTGGCAGATCCAGATGGACCCATTTATGTCCAGGGTCTATTTGATAAGCGGTGTGTTGTGGATTGACTTGTGTCCCCTCAAATCTGTGTTGAACTCCTACCTTCCATTACCTGTAAATATTACTTTATTTAGAAGTAGGATCTTTGCAGATATAATTACCTAAAATGAGGTAATACTGGATTAGGGTGGCCCTCAAATCTAATGACTTGTGTTCTTATAAAGAGGATATTTGGAGACACACAGAAAGAAGGTCATCGGAAAACTGAGGCAGAGATCAAAGCGATGCACCTACAAGCCAAAGACCCCCAAGGATTGCTGGAAAACTATCAGGACTCGGAAGAGACAAGGAAGGATTCTTCCCTGGAGTCCTCAGAGAGAGCAGGGCTCTGCCAACAAATCTGAATTGATTTCAGATTTCTAGCTTCCAGAACCACGAGAGAACACATTTCTGTTGTTTTAAGGCATCCAGTTGGTGGTCATTTGTTATAGCAGTCACAAGAAACCTCGTGTTTCCACATCTTTGCTTTCCCCTTTCCCCCCCTAAGATTGGAATACATTTTACTTGGCATGACTTGCCTCCCAATTTAGAAATTATCTAGAGTGACTGGGCTTCCTGCAAGAGGGACCTCTTTATCATCTGTTCAAGAAGTACTTACATACTGTGTGTGCCCTTCAGTGCTTTCACCCCTTCTGATCTGCAAGAGGGCAGTCAGCTTACCTGGACTCTATTTACCCTGAGGATCAAAGGAGCTCCCTAGAAGGCCCAATGGGGTGAGTTTCTGGCCCCAAGCACACCAGACTATGAAGGCTTTTTCCTGCTTGGGGGTCTTTGTTTATGCTGTAAAGTTTATACAGCCTGCCTCTAAAGTAGTTTTGAATTATGGAAATTTCAAGCTTATACAAAAAGTCAGAGCCCTAGCCAGTTTGGCTCCATGGATAGAGCGTCAGTTTGTGTACTGAAGGGTCTCGGGTTCAATTTCGGTCAAGGACACATGCCCGGGGTGCAGGCTCAATCCCCAGTAGAGAGTGTGCAGAGGGCAGCCAATCAATGATTCTCTCTCATCATTGATGTTCCTATCTCTATCTTTCCCTCCCCCCTCCTCCCTGAAATCAATAAAAATATTTAAGAAGTAAGAGAATAGCATAATGAATCTCTCTGAACCCAACATCTAGCTGTCACAACTACCAACTTGGGTAATCTGTTTTACTCACTAGTAATCCCCCCTTCCCTCCCCTCCACTATGTTATTTTGAAGCAAAATGTAGTATGACATCATTTTATCTCTAAATATTTTAGTATCTATTGCTAAAAGATAGAGACTTAAAAATATAACAGAATACCATTATGGCATCTAAAAACTTCAGCAGTTTGTTATAGTATTAAACATCCAGTAAGTGTTGTGATTTCCAATTGCTTCATAAGTGTGGCATAGAAGGGCCACACAGAGCAAATAAATATCTCTAAGTTCTTGCTCTTTCTTTCCTGTTACAGTTCATTTGTTGAAGGGAACCAGGTTGTTTGTCTTGTGGAGTTCCTCAATCTGTTTTTCTTTATTACATCCTTGTGATGTCATATCATGTTCCTCTGTCACCTTTAGTACCTGTAAATTGGGTAGTTAGAGCTAGAGAATTAATTAGATCTGAGTGTACTGGGGTTGAGAATGGGAGGATCCATCATCATTGGTGGGGCCTTGGACTTGATCCAGAGGCCATTGTATCCGCATGGTTTTCCTTCTTCCATGATGGCTGTCCTTTCGCGTTGGTAATTGTTACCTGCATCCATCACATCAGGACTCGCACAGCATGCCCTGAATGCTCTTGACACCTCTTGCACCCAGTTCACTCTTCCACAGCCCTCAGATCTTAACAAGGAAATGAACTCCTTGGGGAGTAGTTTCCTCACCTCCCAACTGGATCACATTCCCTTCTTAGGGATCATAGTGCTTCTACTTACCCAGCATAAGCTTATGTTTATTTAGGAGTCTTTGCACAACTGTCCCACTCAATGGTAAGCTCCTTGTGGGCAGAGGCTGTGTCTGTTTTCCTTCTTACTAGATTTTCAATGCCTGGCACTGAGTAGCTGCTCAGTAAGTACCGAATGAATGAATGAATGGGTGAATAAATGAGTTCTTTTGCTTCTGGACCCCTGGAAGAACTTGGAGAGGGGTTGGAAAAGAGGTAGCTGCAGTGGCCCCTTGGAGAAGACCTGACTCTCTAAGACAAGGCTGCCTGCCTTAGGCTCCTCCGACCTTGATACTGAATTTTAAAATGTGACTTGCCCCCGTCTGCGCTGGGTGGCATTTACAAAAATAAATAACTCCTCTCTTTCCTCCTCCCGAATCCTGGGAGACACAGAATGTTCCATCTTTAATCACTGCCAAAAATGCAGGATTTTTTCTTTCCTGGATAATCAAATGTCTCCCTTTCATAGAGTCCTGACGCGCCTACTGGGGAGCCCTCCCCTCTGCCTTTGATCTCCTTGGAGAGGTCCACCAGTCACCAGCTCCTCATGAATTAAACAAAAGATGGGAAACTCGGGATTCTGCAAGAAAGTCAAATGGTCCAAATTGTGCAGGGAGGTGCCTGTCAGGCTGCTGAGAAGCAGCCAGGAGGAGATTTTAGCTGCTTTCTGGGGACCCACTCAGGCGAGAGGGCATCGGAAGGCCACATTTTCTTGGAGTCCTGGGAACCCCTTGGAGGCAGAAGAGCAGGACCTCCTTTGCTCCTTGGAGGAGGAAGAAAGGGAGAAATGAGCCCAGGGCAGGCCACACGAAACTTGCCACAACAAACCTTCCCTGGCACTGACCTCAAGGTTTGCACTAACACTGCTCTGCACCAACCAAGGGGTTCAGAGAGCTCTCAGTTTTCTGTGCTGGCAGCACCAGGAACCTGCATGCCAGGCAGAGGGGTCCTGCTGTCCCTCAGAGGCACAATCGAGTGTGTGAGAGGCTGCGATCTCTTGGGCCGCTGGAGAAATGGCCGGCCTCAGTCATGTTTGGTTGCTCAATGGTCAGTGCAGAGAAACCTCACATCCTGTACAGGGTAGAATTTGGGACCTGAATGGAAGAAGCTACCACAGTTTGTTTATTGGCTTCGCTTTTTTGGGACCTTCTCAGGGAACATGGATGCTTTATTTTCCATGTTTTGTTTGTCTACCTGTTTGGTTTAACACCAGCAATGATATAATTGGAAGCTAATGAGACCTTGTATTAAAATACAGCATGCCAAAGCTGCCTTTCCCTCCCCAGTATGGTCTCTGAGGGTGCAACCCGGGGTGCCATTTGTCTTACTGCCAGATGACTGCCATCACTATGTCCGGGCCCGTGCTGTGTGCTTTCAAGACCTCAGTGATAGCAGATCTTGGTCCTGTGGATAACGCTTTGTCCTCTGGTGTTCAGACCAGAGGTTGGCCCCAATGTGGATTCTAGGTTGGCTTGGCTGGTGGCAGTGTTCCCAGCATCTAGAAATATGCTCAAGAGATGTGTGTGGATAAAAGAATGATCAAACCCTTTCCAGGATCCAAAGAGGGTGTGATGAATCACAACAGCTGGATGAACTTGACTTTCTTGCTTGGCTTGTCAACAACCCTGGAAGGTGTTTTCAGAAAACGATGTAGTGATATGTCACCCCTCTGGCATGTCCCCAGAGTTCATAGAGCTGATGCACACTGCCAAAGGGAGCGCCACATTTCAGAGGGAGCAGGCTTTCCAGTTTTCTCAATTGTTGGGACCGTCATTCTGTGACTCTGGGCACCTGGCCCCTGCTTACTCTGTCCTAGTTTGTGTCTCTCAGAGCAACATCCTGGTTCCTGGCAGACCCTCAACTTTATTCTCTTTAAAATAAAGCAATAAAGATGTGGATGCCAGTCATTTATTTGGGAGGAGATGAGCATAGTGAGGGCACACAAGCTAATAAGTCTGTGCTAAGGAGCAGGTGGGTGACTGGGGCTCAATCCTTGAAAGACTGTGAGGAACATACCAGGGAATTGCCCTCCATGGAGGGGCAAAGAGGCTGAGGTCCTTATGTTCCAACTCCTTCCCATCCCTCTCCCCGCCACGACTGAGGGCCATCCCTTGGTTGTCACCTTCCAGGACTTCCAGGCTGCTTGCAGTGAGGGCTGAGCACACTTTTGCCACTGGAGAAGGCCTAAAGGCAGAGGGATGCATGCTGGAGGTAGAAAGAAGCCCTTGCAGTGTTTGGAGCTATCCACCAAGCTGCAGGTGGCTTTGGAGGAGCCAAGGGGATGAAGCTAGGTCAGTGTTTTCTACAATGCCTCTGAATTTCACCTCCTTATAACATGGGGATAATGGTTTTGGCAAATGTCATGGTCAATAAGAATAAGCCCCTCTTAATTCTAATTACACACACACACACACACACACACACACACACACACACACACCCTTTACAATATTGAGCATTGAACACATATTAAAATATTTATAATTAGCTCTGCTCAGCATACGATGTTAGCTCTCATGTTCTTGGCAACTTCCTAGCATAGTGCGCTGCATGTATGTGTAATGGAAAGGGTATAGGGTTTGGAGTCTGATAGACTTGAGTTTGAATTTTACTCCTACCTCTATGTGACCTCCAACAATTTATTTATTCTCTTTAAGCCTCCTTCTCTTGGAAGTGAAGCAATAATGTCATCTCCCAGAGGTGTTGTGAGGATCAAAAGCAGGAACGTTGATAAAAGCAGCCAGCTATGTATAAAGTACCGTAGAATGTGACTCATCACTTTCCTTCATGTTCTTACTGCACTCAGATCATTTATTTACTAAATATTTATCAAATGCTTACTGTGAGTTAGACACTGTCATAAGTGTCATGAAAACAAGTGTGGACAAAATAGTCAAGAAATCCTTGCCTTTGTGGAGCTTAATTATAATAGAGGAGAGAGTACAGACAATAAACACAATAATAAACTCAATTTATAGTATGTTAGAAGGTGATAAATGCTATGGGAAAGTAAAGCAAGCAGGGAAATGAGTGACATAGAGAGGGTATGCGGGGTGGTGTGTTTATATGAGACTTTCCTAGGAAAATGATGTTTGAGCTCAGATGGAGGAGGTGAGGGGGTGAGGCATGCTGGTGTCTGGGAGAACATCCCGGGCAGAGGGAGCAGTAGCACCTAATGTAGTGCTTCTGTTCACACAATTTATCCCCTCAACACCCTGGTTCCCGGCAGTAGCCAGTTCCTGGGTGAAACTGAAAAAAGCTAGGGTTTGTCTGTGGGAAACCTTTTCCCTTTTTACTCCTCCTTTAAACCTCTCTGCCTGTCTTTGCCATTATTCTCTCCCCCTGCACTGAGTTTAGTACCCAAAAGTTTAGTACCATCATGTTCTCTTTCTCCTCCCCATACAATTTACTTTCAGGGTAGTTTCTAATATATTTATACTAAAGTGTAAATGACTGACAAAAAAACAACAATGTATTAACGTACATCAGGGAAAGGCATATTTACAACCTAAAAAGGAACAAGGCCCTTGTTTGACTTGAGCCATAAGAATCAATCCAATGGTAGAATCTAAGTACAGAATAAGTTGAATAGTTCATTTGGTCTTTCCTACTCCATGAAACCACACACAGGCTGTGCCCTTTCTGTCTCCTCGTAGAAGGGGTGAGCATTGTCTCCCTGCCAGCATGATGCGGAAGTGATGTCAGTGCTGGTTCCTGCCTGCTGGGGTTGGGGGCATCTCTGTTGAACTTTCTGCCTGAGTTCTAGCTGGAGGAAGGAATTGCTGGAATGAGACATACAGCCAGACTCTGCAGGTCTTGTCACATATCCTTTGGACTGCCTCCCCTTCCTCCTTGACGAGCTTGTGACTGAGGTGCTCTCCCTGTTCCAGAGGCCCAGCATGGTATCTTGAGGCAGCCCAGGGCCCCAGAAGAGCCCAGGATCGACCAGCCTCCTTGTGCTTCCCCAAGTCCCAGCACAATCCCGCCTCCCTGCTGAGGAGTGACTGGTCATGACAGCTGTCTTGGCTTAGGCAAGACTTTTCTAATAAAAAATTTTTTTAAAAAGGTGAAAACTCTGCCTTGAGTTTGAAATTACCCACAAAGTCACCTTTTTCAGTGCTCACAGACACACAATGTGCTCTGCCTCCGCTCTCAGCAAACCATATGCTGCGGCTGCTGCTGGCCGTGTCCTGGGGGATGGCTCTTTTCCCCTTCAGCAAGCCTCCAGAAATGTCATAGAAATTTATATGCTTATTCACAGAGCCGATAAAGCAGAAAACCGGCGTTTCAGCTATTTTTGTTTTGCTTTGCAGATGGAGAGTGGAGGCATAAATCTCTCTCTCATTGGACTCTGTGCCCCCCTCTTCATTTGCATCAGAGGCTGTTCAGCCCATGGTGGTGATTCTTGGGAGTTTGGGACCCACACCTCCTATGCCGCCACCCATCTTGAAGGCCTGACTAAAGAAAGTGTCAAGTCCCAAACGATGCTTACATTCCCTTGCAGTATCCTGAGGGAGAAAACCCTCCAGTGGCCTGTAGCTCCCTTTGTGATGTCTGCCCCTCTGTAGGTGTGTGTGGGACAATGGGTGGTCACTTAGAGTCTACTTACAGATCCTTGGCACTGGGGCAAGCATGCTTGCCTATTTGCTCTACACTAAAACATTTCAAAATTTAACCACTTCTTTCCATCTCTGCTTCCACCTCCCGAATATGAGCTCATATTTCAGCTGGATTGTTACTGGCCTCTCTGCTATTCCATGACATCTATAGTCTGATTACCATAGTAGAAAGAAGGATCCTTAACCCTATACATGTCTCTCCTCTGCTCAGAGCCCTCCTGTGATACCACATTCTTCTCAGAGTAAAAGCTAGACTCCTTACAATACCCTGAAAGGCCCCTGTGACTGCCCAGCCTTACCTCATCCATCTCTCTCCCTCACTGCTTCTGCTCCAGCCACATTGGCCTCCTTATTGTGTCTTTAAGAAACCAGCCGTGTCCCTGCCTCAGGACTTTTGCACTGGCTGTTCCCACTGTATGGAATGCTTTTACTTCAGATATCTGTATGGCTTGTTCTTGCTCCCTTCAGGCCTCTGCTCCAATGCTGCCTCATTAGAGGAGCCCTCATGGACCACTAGACTTAAAATCTCAGGCCTTTGCACTACAACAACAGAGTTGAGTAGTTCTGACAGAGACTATATGGATCCCAAAGCCTAAAATTTCTGTTCCATAGATGTGTTCCTTTGCAGAAAATGTTTGCTAATCCCTGATTTAAGTTATGTTTTTTAAATTTTATTTCTTGCCTCAAAAGTTAGGACTAGAATTGGTCCATTTATTCAATTTTTATTGACCAACTACTAGGTGCAAGGCCCCATTGTAGACACTGCAATAGGGAACAAACCAGGTGGAGGTCCTGCTATCCCAGAGCCTGTGTTCCAGTGGAGGAGATAGTAAACAAGCAAGTTAATAAATACATGTCAAGGGGTGATAAGTGCTATTGAGAAAATTAAAGAAGAGTATGCGAGTGCATTTCATGGTTCAGGATGGCTGCACAAGCGTTAGCCATTACCTCTAGTTCAACAACCAACAAGAAGGAAGAGTGATATAAAAATGCATGGCCCTTCCATTTAAGGACACTTCCTGAAAGTCACGCGGGGTACTTTAATCCCATTGACCAGCAAACTTAGTCACATAGTTATGTCTATCTGCAAAGGAGTTTGGGAAATGCAGTCTTTATTCTAGGCATCCTATTTTCAACCCCAAACCAGGAAAGAGTGTAGAACAGATATTGAGGAATGGTTAGCACTGTCTGTTTCAATCTGACAAACTCACCTTTAAAGACCAACTCTTGAGAAAAACTTCAAGACCCCTTACCCCCAACACTCTGCCCCAGGTACATCTGTTGCCCCTCACTCTGTAATTCTTTAGCACTTTTATTGGGATTGGACTGTTTCTGTATCTGACTTCCCACTGAACCACAAACTCCCTGAGGGTGGGGACCTTGTGCTAGTCATCTTCTATCTCTAGCATGTAGCACTGAGCCTGTTGGTGCATGATAGTGCTCAATAAATGCTTGCTGAGAAAATTCCCAAAGAAATCTAATATGAAACTTAGCAAATGTTTCATTGCATATCTCTATCCACTTTTTAAGGTGGTAAATAATAACTTTCATTAAAATTGATACACCACTAAGGAGTCCTAAGGAACTATTGCAAAGTCTGAAAAAAATGACAGTTGATAGGCCATGACTGTTAACTGAACATTTTCTCATTTTCCCCCAAAGCTCAGATAAATGTAGAATGTGGTAGGAGCATTATTGTGCTCTGTGTTGTAACAGAACCACATGTTTAAGCTGGAGATTTTTGCTCACTTGGTCAGAGTTGGTGTTGGCTATTATCAGTTCATAGCTGCTTCCTTCTCAGGAGCACTTCTCTTGGTCAATGGTATCCACTTTACCCAGAGGTATCTGCGAGGTTACACCTTCCCTCGACACGTAGGGTGAAGGAGAGGCATAGTCTACTACCTCTGATAGGGGTACAAAAGCTTGGACTCTTTGATTTAAGGGGAGGGGATAACTCTGGTGACTTTCCTGCTCAAGGGCACCTCGTGGGATCAGACTGAGGTATGTGGCCCAATATTCTTGGGATTGTTTATTTTAGCACTGGAAAGACCACATTCTGGGCAAACTGAGATAGTTGATTGTCTTAGCCTTCTGCTGAGCCCACATCTCTGTTTTGCTGTTTTCCCTAGCCATCCCACTTCCCTCCCTCCACTGCAAGTTCCTCCAGAGAGCCCGCCTTCAATAAATTACATGCACAAGCATCTCATTCCAGCCTCTGCTTCTAGGGAACCGGCCTTTTCCAGTGTTCCCTCCTCTCTGAGTGCAGCCAGTTCTCACCAGGGCTCTTGGCTGCAGGTGGAGGGCTTCTGTCATAACCCATAGAGTTTACAGCTCAACTTGGCATTCAGGTGTTCTGGTGACTCAGTGCAAGTGGAAGTCATCCCTCTGCTGCTCTTTTCAGTGGCTACTTGTAGTTGCCCCCATATTTCAGCATGTGGGTCCCCCTTGACATTCTTTACCCTTGGCAGGCACTGCATTCTTGGCTTGTCTCTTCTGCGATTGCTCTTTGATCTGAAACCAAAGCTGCTCCTTTCAGGCCACTGCTGATTTCTAGACGGTCAGACCCTTTTCTTTCTGAGAGGTGGCACAGTGTGGAGTAAAGAGCAAGCTGGCTTCTAGCCATGGCCCAGGGCAAATCTGTGGAATTCTTTATGCCAAGTTTCATGATCCCAGGGAAAAAATGGCTTATTGGGTTATTGAAGAGATCATAAAGCACTTGGCATAGTGGCTGGCATGACCTGGCACTCAACAAAGGCACTTCCTCTGGGCCTCTGGTACTAAGTTCCTCCCTGTGAAAAAAGGTGGTTGCCTTGGATGTTCTATAAGGCCATATCACTTCTATACATCTACTAGAGGCCCGATGCACAGATACGTGCACTGGTGGGGTCCTTCAGCCTGGCATGAGCCCTCTCAAAATCCAGGACGCCTTGGGGGATGTTTGACTGTTGGTTTTGGCCTAATCTCTGCAGGCCAAGTTGAGGGACCACACTGGTATGGTTAATCTCTTTCCCCCTTCCCCCTCCCCCCTTCTCTCTGAAATTCATCAGTCTGTTCCAAGTTTCCATGCCTATGCATTGAGCACCTGCCCCCTGATGGTCAGTACATGTCATAGCTACTGACTGAATAATTGAACGGTCACTTAATACACACACACACACACACACACACACACACACACGCACACGCACACTGGTGGCCCAGTGCATGGATTTGTGCATATTGAAAGGAAAATGATTAGAAGAAATATTTTAATATTGCTATTATTTGCTGTTTCTCTGTAATATTGCTATTTGTTCCACCATCCTGCTTGTGAGGCAATCGCTAGGGCGATTGGCCCCCTCTTGCACCCGCCTTGTCTGGTGCTGCCCACTCACCTGTTCCACCATCCCGCCACAGTCCCACTCTCATTAGGGCCCATCAGGGCTGGTAGTACTTCCACTGCCACCCGCTGCCAGCTCTGTGTCGCAGATGCCCACCATGTTCCATTCCACCCCCTGGTGGTCAGCACACATTATAATGAGTGGTCAAACTCCCAATTGAGACAATTTGCATATTAGGCTTTTATTATATAGGATGTTTCATTCTCTTTGAGTTTCAAGAGGATACTGTTGCCTTGGCTTCTTTGCTTGCTCAGCCTTGTGACTTGCCCCTACTTCTTGGAGCTTTCTGTGGACCAGGTTCTTCTCTCCACCCTCCTGGGCTATTGTAGAACCCCTAAAAAGTTTTCTATCCCAAGACTTTTCTTTTGAACATCTTCCCAAATAGCATTCTTCTTATATACTCCATTCTTGAAGAACCTTCAATAGCTTCCAATTATAAACAAATTAAAGCTCAGATGTACTGGTTTGCTACTAGAGGCTCTCCATCTAGGAGCCAGCACCATGTGTGGTCCCTTTGTACAGATCATGACTATGACCTCACCTATCACCTCTTCAGATATGGGCCCTTCCTGATCTGAGGCTGAATGAGGCATTAAGAAGGATGCTCAGTTCTCTCAAGTTTAATCTTGTCCCAAGGGCAGAAAATACCTGGTGCCCAGCTGCTGGGAGAAACACCCCCCAGCCCCCTTTCATGTCAGCCACCCGCTCACTTTTAGAACACTTAGACCAGAGAAAGGTCCGAGGCTTGGGATTCATCCTATGAATCTTAGGATAAATGCCCAAATGAGCTGGGTCTGAAATCAAAGAATGGAATGGAATGGAAACTTGCAAAGTCCTCTGAGGTTTTTTTAAAGTCCAGTTCTGGGCTGTGGCAGAAAGGGGTGTTGAGGGGAGTGAAGGGATTTCCCCGAGGAGCTGAGGGAGGAATGGAGGGCTAAATGAAGGCAGATGAGCTGGCACAATGTGGACACCTCAGGGAGCAGGCAGTGCTGCAATGAATAGAGATGGGCTGGCTCTGCATGTCAGGAGCAAAGATGGGTTAAACGTGGGTTAACAGCGACTGAGTCACCATTTTATCCTCCCCTAGGAGAGAAAGGCTCAGTCTGCCACCTTAGTTGTGGGGGGAAAAAAGACATCTCAGCAGCTGGTCTGGGAGCCACGTTGTGGCTCTGTGTGGCTGTCAGTCCTCCCTGGGTGGGGATGTGATAATATAAAGCTGTCTGCAGGCTCGTCAGCAACTCCCCTCTCTGCCTGCAGCCAAGCTTCAGAATCTGTTGGGGTTGCAGAAGGTACTCAGGGGCCAGATTCCTGGCCTGAGCCATCCTCCCCTGTCTGGGGAGCTGAAAACATAGGAAACAACAGCTGGACAAGAGATCAGGCCCTTTTATTCATCTCTGGGCAGACTGATCCTGGCCTGAGATGGCTCTTGCTGGGGCCCTGTGCCCTCTTACATTGCAGGTCATGGGCAGCTTTTGCAATTGGGCCTTGATACAGTCACTTGTGGGTAGAATTGCCATGTTGCACAGCTTCCAGAAATCCAAATCTCATAAAATACAATGTGAATAGTGTCCCCATGTGTTCCATGCAGCTTTGTCTGCTGGTAAGCTGTTCCTCTGGGCATGTTCTCTGCACAGGAAAGGCCACACTTTTACATTTGAGAAGCCAGCCAGCCTTGGGGTCTTGCTCTAGTCTAATTTGTACACAATTATGAAACAGGAGAAGTTTCCAGCTTCTTCTCCTCCTGGCTTGTCCATATTCTAGTGGAACGGTTGCAGGTGTATATTCCACCCATTGTCTATAATGCAAATATAACAATATTCCACATGCAAAAGAATGAAACTGGACACCATCTTACACCATTCACAAAAATAAACTCAAAGTGGTTTAATGACTTAAACATAAGACATGAAACCATAAAACTTTTAGAAGAAAACAGGGGAAAAGCTCCTGATATTGGTCTTTCCAGTGAATTTTTGGATAAGATACAAAAAGCACAGGCAATAAAAGAAAAAAAGGGAATACTATATTAATCTTGAAAGTTTCTGCATAGTAAGGGAAACAATCAACAAAATAAAAAGGCAACCTATAAAATGGGAGAAAACATTTGCAAACCATATATCTGATAAGGGGTTGATATCCAAAACATAAGAAACTTATACAACTCAATAGTAAAAAACAAAGAAAACAAAAAACTCCAAACAACCTGATATAAAAGTGAGCAAAGGGTCTGAATATATATTTTTTCCAATGAACACATACAATGGCCAACAGGTACATCAGTGCTCTACATCACTAATCATCAGGGAAATGAAAATCAAAACCACAATTATATATCACCTTGTACCTGTTAGGATGTTTTTTGTTTGTTTGTTTGTTTTTTAAATAAAAAGCACAAGGAATAACAAGTGTTAGCAAGGATGTGGAGCAAAAAAAATCTTCATACACTGATGTTGGAAAGCAAATTAATGCAGCTTCTATGGAAACTAGTATGAAGGTTCCTCAAAAAATAAAAACTAGGACTATGGCACTATCACACTTCTGAGTGTGTATTCAAAGGAATAGAAGTCAGTATCTCGAAGAGACATCTATGTTCCCATGTTCATAGCAGTGTTAGTAGCAATAGCCAAGATATGGGAACAACCTAAGTGCATGCAGATGGAAGACTGAATAAAGCAGATGTGGTGCATATACTATCATCCAGCCACGAGAAAGAAGGAAATCCTGTCATTTGCAGAACCTTGGGTGAGCATAGAAGGTATTATGCTAAGTGAAATAAGTTAGAGAAAGACAAATCCTGTATGATTTCATTTACACGTGGAATCTAAAAAATAGAGTTGAACCCATAGAAGCAGAGTAGACTGGTGATTACCAAGGACTGTGAGGGGTGGGGTGGGGTGGGTGAGGGAAATGGGGATATGTTGATCAAAGGGTACAAAGTTATGTAAGATGGATATGTTCTAGAGATAGAACATATTAATAATAATGTGTATGCTGGAAATTTGCTAAGAGAGTAGATCATTAGCATTCTCATCACACAATAAACTGTGTGAGGCGATGGGTGTATTAATTACTCTGATTGTGGTAATCATTTCACAAAGTAGATGCATATCAAATCATCACATTGTGCACTTAGAATATTTACAATTTTATTTGTCAATTATGCCTCAATAAAACTGGAGAAAATAAAAGAAACAGAGCATAGCCAGTACCCCAAAGACCCCCGTGTCCTTCTAGCTCCTCCCAGACTCAGGAGTGAGCACTCTCCAAACTCCTATCATTAGTGGTTACTCTTCTTGTGGTTACTCTCACTTCATGTGAATGGAACCATAGAGGACTGGCTCTTGGTGCCTGGATTCCTTTGCCCAGCATAAGGCGTGCAAGCTTCATTCATGTGGTTATGTGTTGTAGTTTGGTCATCTTCATTGGAGAATAGTATTCCATTGCACAAACACACAATGATTTAATTGTCCATTCTGCTGTTCATGGACATTGTGGTACTTCTCCAAGTGGGGCTGGAGCAAATCGTGTTGGAATGAGTGCTCTTTGTTCATGTTTTTGTTGAATACATGGTGCATTCAGTGTACTTAAGAGCAGAATTGCTGGGTCAGAGAGTATGCTGGTATTCAGTTTTAAGTGAACTTTTACAAATCATTAAAACATTATTTAATATCAAGAAACATCTCAAATATAGAAAATTATGAGAAGTAATATGAAATAGCCTCCAAGTTCCAATCCTTACTGAGGACATCTGATGCGTTGTTCTTCAGTAAATGGGCTGGCTAGCCTGGGGGTACAGTCCAGGCTTCACCCCTAACTAAGGGACATCATTTCAACAGCCTGCTCTATCGGGGTGCTCCTTTATTAATGAAGTTGCCAAGTGTGGTAGAAATTGGTTCCCAGGGTCACTCAGATTCCATTTGCCAGGTCTGTGGGCCCAGCACTAGCTTCAGGGGCCTTTGCTGCCAACAGCCATAACCTCCAGAGGGTTGCCCTTGGACACTGGTGCCTTCCTAGAGGCATGGAGAGCTGGAAGTGCCTAGAAGCATCCTGTCCCTTCCCCCCCACACCCACGGCCCATAGCCAGTGACTGGTGTGGAATTAAAAAATGTCGATTCCATTCTCTGGACCCTGGACAGACTTTGAGTTGCAAGCTGTCCCCCAGAGCCTCTGCGAGATGAGGCTGGGACTTGTCGTTTGTGTCCTCTCCTGGCCTCCTCCAATTTCCTGTTCTGCCTCCTCCCAGAACAGAAGACAGCCCTGACCCCCTCCTGTTTCAACCTGTGAGCTTCTACTCAAATTTTACCCTCTCTAAGCCTCAGTGTCACCATCTGAGACATGGGGACACTGAAAGTGTCACATCAGAGGACTTGGGGAGGGCCTAATGAGGCAATGCTTCAAAAGCACTTAGCAGGCATATAGTAATCACTGGAATGTAAACAGAATTAATATGATGTGTGTCCTTTGTGTCTGGCACGAAGGAGATGGCCAGTGTGCTGCCACGCCTTCCTCTCACCCAGGGCGTGCAATGCAGGTACTTATGGCTGATTTTTAATGCAATGAATAGTCCACATGGAAAGGCCAATCAGGATGCAAGCTTCCAATGGCAAAAGAATAAAGAAATGTAAGGTGTGATCACCTCCACATAATTCATTTCTGGGGTTAATTTTAATTGTTTTTTCTTTTCATTTGTATGTTTTCCCCAATAAAAGTTTTAATTAAAAAATATCGAGACCCTGGGGACTTATGATAGATTTCATTGCAAAGTTCCTTGGAGAAAATGTCTTGGCTAAATAGACAGAACAGATTATTATTATTTATTATTATTTCCATTCCAAGAAATGGTGAACATTCTTTTGCACTTTTCTTAGTGATTTGTGGCTTCTGCAACTCTGGCCTGTGCTACAGGGAGAGGAGAGTGATGCCTTTTTGCTCTCAGAGATGCCCCGGGTTTGTGCTCAGGGATGGGAAGCAGGCATGCTGCGCACAGCTGTCTCTCCTCTGCGTTTATTACTGCGGCGTGTACCTCCCTGGGGCATCTTCCTTTTCCAAACCAAATAATTCAGACCCTGTTGTTTACCTCTGCAGAGGGATCAAGGTTACGCCCATAGTAAAAGGGAGAGAAGCAACTCACAAGCTGGGCCCAGAGTCCCTCCCTGCCTTGGGGGCGGCTGCCAAGTTATTCTCAGCCCTGGGAGTTACCTTCAGGCTTGGGAACGCTAGTGCTCTCAGCTGCAGAGTGATTTATGCGCCCAAGAGACCCCTCTCTGCCTTTCCCATGACTCCTGTCTGAAGTTCACCCTGGCCAGACCGAATCCCCAAGCCATGAGGAAGCAAGTGGGGAAACTGAGGCAGGGGAGAGGGAGGGAGAGACTTGAGAGGTGTGTGTCTGGGGCAAAGGGAAAGCAGTGAGGATGACAGTGTGCAGGAGCAGAAGAGGATGCAGCAGCATCTGCCAGGGCTGCCTCTGCAACACACCTCTCCTCTCTCTTCTGTCTCTCCCATCTCCTCCTCTATGTGCAGCCAGACATTGCAGAAGAAACTTCCCAGACACCTTGTTGGGGTTTGGGTCTCATCAAAAGCATGGCCTGGACCTGGATTTGAGTGTAACTGCTTAATTTGGAAGAGGATTGCAGGATAACCATTCTGAGAGTGAGGGATTGAGGCAGGATGGGAAGAGTCCAACAAAGGGTGTGTTATCAAGTCAGTTTCCACCCCTGTGGGCAACTGGGGCTCTGTACCACTGGGAATTCTGGGAGATGCTGTAGAATATGCACTTTAGGGTTATAAAAACCAAAGATTGAGGAGCTGGGCTGTCAGTCATTGGTGGACAGTAGCTCTCTCAGAATTCCAGCCTGCTGGTCATGGACACAGTGGACTCTGCAGCCAGAAGCTCCCAGGCAGATATGCAGTGCTGGCAATTGGAAGTCAGGGTCACAGGCACGGATATGTTAATTGCTCAGCGGGTGTGGGCAGGGCACCATGGCTTCTGTTGCACCATACAACTCAGAGTGGTCTTTCTTGCCTATGTACTCATAGTCAGGGTTACTTTTTAAAACATATTTTTTACTGATTTCAGAGAGGAAGGAGAGGATAAAGAGATAGGAACATCAATGATGAGAGAGAGAAGCATGGATCAGCTGCCTCCTGCACACCCCATGCTGGGGATCGAGCCCACAACTCGGACATGTGCCCTGATCAGGAATTGAAACATGACCTCTTGGTTCTTAGGTCGACACTCAACCACTGAGCCATACCAGCCAGATGCAAGGTTACTTTTATTTTTATTTATTTATTTTTAAAATATATTTTATTGATTTTTTACAGAGAGGAAGGAAGAGGGATAGAGTTAGAAACATTGATGAGAGAGAAACATTGATCAGCTGCCTCCTGCACAATGCCCACTGGGGATGTGCCTGCAACCAAGGTACATGCCCTTGACCGGAATCAAACCTGGACCCTTCAGTCCGCAGGCTGACACTCTATCCATTGAGCCAAACTGGTTTTGGCAGATGAAGGGTTACTTTTTATTTTTTTTAACTACTTTTCCCGAAAGAATTATTTGAAGAACACCAACTCAGAAATGCTCCACGAGTATAGTCCAGTCCTGGGACCAAAATGTGGGGGATCTGCTGCTTTTTCTATAACCGTTTATGGTATCACATGATTCTCTCTTATGCTCCACGGCAATATCTTTCAGGAATGGAACCTGGTAGCCTTTGCTTACCTAGAGCGTCTCAAATGGAATGCCTGGCGAGCATTATTTTCTGGAATGCAGCTCTGTGGGACTAGCGTTCAAGAAACACCCCCCCAAAACACAGATTTAGCAAATTAATCAATATCTTGTCTTGCGACATCCCCTATCCACCTTACACGAAAGCAGTGCTGTGGGAAGGAGTTGGCACCTGGAGATGGATAGTGAGGACTCGTCTGAGAAGCCATTTAGGGAACATGAACGCCTGGCTCAGGGGAGATGGGACAGCTGCCTGCGAACGTGCCAGGAGTGCAAACGTCACAGGAAGCTGAATTTCAGCTCAAAGTCAGAAGGAGAATTTTTTTCTCCTCAGAATTAGAACTGAAAAGATCTGGCTGCCTGCATGGTCAGGCCCTAAGCTCCCTATCTCCCGGGTTATTTCAGCAGAGGCTGGATTTGTTTGGAACAGGGAAGCGGCACTTCTTGCCTTGGGTGAGAGTTCAGCCAGGAGCATTTAGGCCCATCCTGTCTCTCAGATTTTCCGTGCTCGGCTAGAAAGCATTGATTCCCAGCTAGACAAGTTGTTTAGCATTCCTCCATATTTCTCTCAATGTCTGGGCTAGTTCTGGGCATATAGCAGACCACCAATTAAAATTATTGAATGGATGAATGAGTAAATGAATGGGTTTCTGTGGGCCCACTAGCAAAGCTTCTCTTTGGCAGCCTGACATGAGATGTTTAGAACATGGTTGTCACACCATCAGACCATGCCTGCATAGATTTAACATGAGGTTCAACTCTGAGCATCACAGATTGAAGAGATAGCCTATATAATAAAAGCCCAGAGACCATAACGGAATATCGACTAGAATGACTGCTTGACTAGTCACTATGAGGTGCATTGACCATCTCTCAGATTCTCCCCCCTGATCCGCAGGCTTCGATCACTGGTGAATGGGGAACTGGGGTGGGTGGCAGTGGGGCGGGACTGGGGACTGGTGAGCAGGCAGAATGACCAACCTCTTGGTCCTCCCCACTCCCCCCCCTGGGCCCGTAGGCTCCAATTGAAGAATGGTGAATGGGGAACCATGGGGAACTGGGGTGGGTGACGGTGGGGGCGGGACTGGAGAGTAGGTGGAAGATGGCCCTGATCTCAGGCTAGACCTAGGGACCCTACCTGCACACGATTTCGTGTGCCGGGCCTCTAGTATGATAATAATGACTATGTACCTGCAACTGTGTACCCTTTGACCAACATCTCCCCATTCCCCCCACTTCCCTGCTCCTGGTAATCTCTATGTATTCAACATTTAAATTCCATATATAAGAGATCATATAGTATTTGTCTGCTTATTTCACATAGCATAATGTCATTTAGGTCCAACCATGTCATCACATAATGGCAGGATCTTAGAAGCTTGGTATTTTAGTTACTATGATTGCAAACAAGTCACCCTTCCCCCACCACACATAACTCAGTGGATTAAACAATAATCATTTCTTACATTCACAGATTTTGTGGCTCAGCAGTTTGGACAGGGCACATGGGGATGGTTTGTCTCTGCTCCACGGTGTTTGGGATCTCAGCTGGAAGCCCATAGTCTGAGGGCCCGGACCATTTGAAGACCTATGTATCCACATGTCTGGCGGCTGATGCTGGCGGGCAGCTGGGGTCCTCAGCTCTTATGCTCCAGGGCCTCTGGGTGAATTCTCTCCATGAGCTGATTTGGGCTTCTTCACAGTGTAGTGGCTGACTGGCCAGAGTGAGCTTCTGAGAAAGAGAGAAGCTGGATCCTTTTTATGACCTGCGCTAGGGAGTTAGGCATCATCACCCTGTAAGCTCTTATTCAGAACCATCACCAGCCCCATTCAGATTCAAGAGAAGAGAACATCGACTCCATCTTTTGTTTGAGAATGTGGGGGATTGGATACACATATTTCATTTTTGCTTACCTTTAAAAAATTAACCTGCCACATTGTGAGTCTCATATGCCCCCCTGGAGGGTTCTTCAGGGGAGAGTTGAGATAAGCCCCCCTCCCATCTTGATCAGCTATGAGGGCAGTGATAGGAGGGCCATGAAGCGGGTAGTGGCCAAGTTATGTGACATTTTCCCAGTGACCTTTGCTGGAGGGAGTAGGGTAAAGTCCCAACTTCAAAGATAGCCTTGAAAAGAAATCTGTGACCTTCACAGAGGCAGCCTGGCCACCCGGGAACACTTGGCCCTTAGGGTGGGCTGGGATTTGGTGTGGGAGTAAGTGGAGTATTGTGATAGGAGCCCCGCTGCTGGAGAAGAACACATATTGAGTGAGGGCTGCATGATCTATGACCAGGCTGCTTCAGACCCTCTGCCTCAGGTAGGTACCAGCTGGTCCCCTCACCTGAAATAATACCTGTCCCCCCATCTGCCCTAATATTAGAATTGTACCTATCCTCAATTCTACTTCCTCTGAGTGAAATATCGATAATTGATGTGGGAGATGATGTTAGGAAGCACTGATAGGAGGTAGGGACATGGGGCAGGGCAGGGAAGACAGATAAATCAGGGTACGCAAGGTAAATAGTAGCTATTAATATTAATTTCAGGTTAGCCTGCCTCTCAATGGTGCCCATGTAGGCTTTTAGGCTGTTCTCCTCGACTAAATGCACTCTTGGCCCGCCATGCGTTGAATCCGTCTTCACACCTGCTGAGAATGGCTTCTCCGAATTATACTCAACCTTCTAGCCATCCTTCAAAGCTTCAGCTTTGAAGACTGGACATGCCATTCTCCAATAGTATGTGCCTATGTACATGCTATTCCCTCTGTCTGGAAGGTCCCCCCCCCCCCCAGTTTACCTTACTAACTCCTTCTTAGCCTTCATCCATTTGCTCAGACAAACCTTCCCTGCCTACCTGCTACCTACTCCCCCACATGAGTCACATTCCCTGTCATATCACCCTACATTTCCCCTTCTTGGCACTTCTCCCAGCCTTCCTCAGATGACTCATTAGGTAACTGGATATTTAATGTCAATTTCCTCAGCTAGGATGTAAGCTCCCTGGAGGAGGGACCTGGCCTGTCTTGTTCACCATGTGTGGCAAATACAGTGGATTGGCTTGTGTCACATGCAGGTAGGGTTCTGGAGACTTCCTTTTTTAATCTTCACCTGAGGATATTAGAGAAAGAGAGACTAAAGAGATAGAGAAACATCGATGTGAAAGAGAAATATTGATCAATTGCCTCCCGTACATGTCCTAACTGGAGATTGAACCTGCAACATTTTGGTGTATAGGACGATGCTCAAACCGAGCCACATGGCTGGGACTGGAGATGAGATGTTTTTTATTTCATCAGAAAACTCACAGAATCTTGGACTCAGGCACTGACTCACATGAGTGATGACAGACAGCAGGCTGGCAATGTTTTGTTGGGTGGGTCATTGTCAGAGGCAGTGGCTTTCTGACCATGGAGGTGTCCTCATTAGGGCTGAGCCTTGGAAGCCTGCTCCTGCAGTTGTTTGGGGAGTTCATTGCTCCTGAAACTTCAATTGCCATATTCTGCAATTTGACTTTTCTGCTCAAATTAGTGAAAGTGGATTCTTTTCTCTGCAGCTGTTCACAGACCCTCTACCCGGCTTCATCTTCCAGATCTAAGATGGTGTCTAGTACATACATAGTTGGTGCTCAATGTGATTAAATAAACAATTGAAAGAATCAAGAACTATTTATCATGCAATCTGAAGACTGTCGTCTAGATGTGCTTCAGAGAGTTCAGGTCTATCAGGACGCCCTTGAACCCTTTAGCTCCTCTGCTTTCTACTAACCATGAATGACCTCTTGACAGAGGTGTAGCATTTACCTGGATGGTGTCATTATTTATTTCAAGTTGAATTACAAGGGACCCATGGCCTTTGCAGTCCTGAATCAGCTGTGGGAACATCTGTCTTTAACCTTGATAGAGATGCTTAAGAGTCCAGAAGTGAATAGAGTGTCATCCATTCCAGAGGGGGTTACCTCTGGCTCAGTCAGTGACATCAGGGGTGTGATTTCTGGGTTTGCCAGATACATCATTACTAATGATACCCCCCACTTCTCCCTCCTGACTTCATCCAGGTAGCTGGCCTTCACCTGGGCCTTTGAGTGACCAAAGATCTTGCCCACCTCCACCTCAAGAGGGACCTGGCCAGACTCTACCTGGATCTGAGTCTTCAGAGCTGTGGAGAGGGGCTTATTGCCAGCCCCAGTGCCAGCATCTACAGCAGGGTCTCCTTGTTCAGGAAGCCAGCTCTAGTCAGGCACCTGTCTTTGAGGATGTGAGAAAGCACTAATTTGAGAGGCTTTGCCCCTGACAGTGGATTTGCTCCAGCTGTGACTCATCCAGGGAGGCCCAGATGCTGGGTTGGCTTGAGAGAGCCACTTTCTCTGGGCACATTCTCCTCACAATCTGCTATGCCCAAATGGCCAGGACCATCAAATAGATGCCTTTGGGCAGAAAGTGGGGAAAGTACCCCAACTAACATCAGCTAAAGGGTTCTTCCATCCTACACAGAACAGATTCTCTGATAAGCCTGCAGGGAGGGGGGCATCAGGCAGGGTGATGACAGGTGTATGGGCCATAATCGCTCAGCTTGGGCAAGTCCTAGTGACTTGTGCAGGTGAATAAAAGGGTTTGGTATTTGTTGCTTGAACATTTTTAATGTCCTGTCTTGGAATTAGATGAGGGGCCATGTGAAAGGCTAGGCAAGCAGCATGATGCTTATCACTGCCTTACAGAAATTTAAAGGTTCAAGTTGGGATTTACTGGGTCATAGATCCAAGGATTTAGTGGTGGCTGAGACCAGAATGGGACGGAAATGGGGCTGGTTGGGTGGTGTGCAGGTTCTTTTAGAAAGGTTGGCATGGAGGAGACACCATCCTGCTGGAATTGGTGGTTGGGGAAGGAATTGTCCCTTTGTGGGGAACAGCTGCTGCACATGCTGAGGCATGATTATCTGGACAGGGCACCACACTTGGCATTGTCCATATATCCAGGTGGCATGTTCAAAATATTTAAGAATTGGTTGGCACTGTCCTTGACCAATAAGTATGGACACTAGCCCCTGTGGTGTGGGCCTTAACTGTTTACTTGCTAGCTTGTACAGAAGTCCACAGATCTTGGGAGGGGGGGAGGGTGTCTGGTGAGGGCTGGGCTGGTAGAAATAACTTGGGGTAGGTGCTCATGTGGTAGTTATCTGTTCACCAGTCCTGAATATGTCAAGAATCAAGTAACTGGATTTGTACCTTGGAGTACTAGATGGCTGAGAGTACAGAAGATCTCTGCTGTTGCTGTTTCAAGGCCATTGCTGAGAAGAGCTTGCTGGGTTACTGAGAATTGGGTATGTAGTGGGGGTTAGCCTTTCCCTGGCTGGAATGATTTGGGGGATTTACCTCTAATCTCAGTCATAGAACTTCTGCAGGAGTTGGGAGGAGCCCAGCTGCTAAAATAGTTGCAGCCATCTCCCACCAGTTGTAGGGTTTGTGGAAAAAATTCTCTGAGTTTCTACCTGGACATTAAAGACATTAAATCTGTGAGTGATGAATGAATGAATAACTATGTATTAATGCTCTTGCCCCAGAAAAGGCAGGGGTGGAATTTAACAGAAATCCTTCAGGATTGCTGCAATGTGTGCTCATTGGGGGGAGGAGGGGCAGCAACTACTGAAGGCAGCTCTTTTTATGGTAAAGTGGACAGCACATAGCCCTGCCTTAGAGGCCTGGGCTTGGTATGGTGATGGGGGGATGATCATGGGGGGACATTGTCCCTTCTGTCTCATTCAATGGGCCAAAGCAGATCAGAGAGTTGAACACAGAATCAAAGGGTGGGGAAATATACTTTGCCCCTTTAAGGAGAGGAGCTGCAAACTCTCATGGTGAAGGGTAAAGAATACTATATAATAAAAGCCTAATATGTAAATTGTCCCCTTGACCAAGAGTTCAACTTGGAATTTGACCGCTAGCGCTGACCACCAGGGGGCAGCATGGAACATGGTGGGCATTGGCAGCATGGTGCTGGCAGTGGGTGGCAGCAGAGGTGCTGCTGGCCCCAATGGGCCCCAATGAGGGCAGGACTGCAGCGGGATGGTGGAGTAGGTGGCGGGCGGTGTCAGGCCAAGGTGGGTGCAAGCAGGCCCGATCACCCCACTAATTGCCCCTCAGATGGCGACCGCAGTAGCAGTGGGGGAGGGGGAAGACACGGCCTCTGAGAGAGCTGGGCAGGGGGGGTGCCCTGGCCTGGATCAATTGCTCCGCAGACAGCGACCAGCAACTGGCAGGCCCTGATCGCCCGATCAGGGCCAGGCCCCTATGGGGAACTGGGGGTGGGTGGTGGCGACCAACCTCCCACACACCCTGGTGGGGTGCTGCAACCTCTTGCTGGCTACCTAGGGTGGGAGTGACAGGGGGACGGAGGTGCAGTGAGAATGCGGGATGTCCACTGAGCTCGCTGTCACTCCCTCTGCTACTCATCCTGGGACATCAGGTGCCCATGAGGAGCCTGCCCCATACTTGTGAGTTCGTGTAGGAGCCGGTCTGCAAGGCCGGCCAGGAGAGAGTGCGCTACCCGCCTGGCTTCTGTGCCGTGTCACTGGGCGGCTCAGAGCCCCATGCTGTGCCCCAGCCTGCATAATCCAGCTGTGCTCACTGTGTGGAGACTCAGACCCAGTGACTCAGGTGGAGGGAGGCTCTCAGGGGTCCAGGGGCCCAGGTGCTGCCCAGGGCCCATCGGTCAGCTGGGACCTGCCCTTCCACACCAGACAGTCGTGCTTCAATCACCAGCCAGGCCTAGGGACCACACCTGTGCACGGATTTCATGCACCAGGCCTCTAGTGGGAGTTATAATGTAGTCTGACCCATGAAGCAAGGCTTTGACCAACTGTCGTCTACTTCGGTGCCAGCACAGAGGGCAGCAGAACAGAACACACATTCAGAGCCTAGCACAACGCCTGGGACGCTGCTATGTGGGGTAGATTTGGGATTTGAACTCAGGTCGTTCAGCTCCAGCGCCTGGGCGTCTCCTGACACATCATGCTGCTTCCTCTCTACAAGTTCATCACACGCTGAGGCAGCTTGTCAAACCCAGACAAGTCCTGTGGCTATTTTTTCCGCTGACTTTTCACCAGGGGGATGCCAGCCAAACAGAGCTGGTGTCACGGGCCTGACGGGTGTCAAACCTTGTGTGTGAAGAACGTCGTGTTACCCTCTCTCCCTCATCCCCCAAACACTTATCTCATTATGGAGAGGGCGAGGGAGAGGGAGGCAACCTGGAAGTGTTTATTCTCTTCAGGAGCGAGTCTCTCTCCTAATTAGTAGGTGATTCTGTGAGATGAAGCCCAGGTGGGGAGTCAAGATGGGGGTCTGGAGTGGTGCTCCAGCCGTCCCTGATTACCCAAATTCCCACCTGGGGTGAGGACCCCTCACGTGGAGCGGGAAAGCGGGGGAATATTAGTTTCCGATACAACGAGAGACAAGAGAATAATTCTACGAGGCCGTGTAGAACAAGCAGAGAGAGAAAAGCTCTTTGAGTGCAACAAGGAGCGGGGTTTTAAAATTTCATTTGCACAGCGGCAGGTCTTGCCAATTGGATCCCTTCCAGAAAGCAATCTGCTAAGTCTGACAGTCGGAAGAAATGCCGGGCTGCTGAGCAGGAGAGGTGGGGTTTTTTCAGGGTTTATTTTTCATCCAGGTCCTTTGTGAGCCATGGTGTTTTTTTTTTGTTTTTTTTTTCATTTTAAAAGAAAAAGACGTGCAGTGATCCTCTTTGTGAGGCAGGAAAGGGCTTCCCTGACCATCTGGGCCTCAGAGGGACTAGGGGAGAGTCGGCCTTTGTGTCGGGGCAGTCAGCGCCCGCGCGGTCGCCGTTTATCTTTGCTGCCACTCACACCAGGCTGGCCTCGCTGCTGGCTGGCCCAGGGCACACGCAGCAGCTCGGAGCAGTCTTCCAGGTCCTTATCTGTGTCACAGGCAGGAGGTCGGGGGTGGGGGTGGCTCTCTGAGCCCACCCAGAGGTCCATTGTGTTGGCTGCACAGAGCGACAGATCAGCACCACAGACATCTCTTTGCTCAGCCAGGCTCTTCAATGCACAGAGCTCCCCCCACCCTCTCTCCCTCTCTTCCCTTTCTTGCGTCCATCCCCCTCCTGCCAGTGGGCAGGGGCTGGAGGTGAGCATGGATTCTTGGCCGAGGCCAGCTGTTCTGAGAGCATTTCATCGCACACACATGCACGCATGCACACACCCTCCTTGCCCTGCCTGTCATCCAGGCTCCAGAGCCCAAGCAATCTTTTTATAGAAATGCTGAGGCTGTCTCGCGGCTGGTCCTTGCCTGAATGCTGGGGCTGTTTTGTCCTCAGAAAATTGCGCTGCAGCGATGCTAGCTGAGGAAACTCAGGCACACTCTGCTCCCCAAGGGAGCAGACTTGGCAGAGAGAGCCTTTTAGCTGTGCAGGGGGTGGGGCTATTTGGGGGCTCATTTGGGGTGTCTGTTTTTACAGTTTACAGGACTCCCTTTCACACATGGCATCATTTTATCCTCACAATAGCCTTGTGATATAGGGTTACCCCGTTTCCGTGATGTAGATCTGTTCCATTTCTTGGATAGGTGAACTGAGGCTGAGAGAAGCCACGCTGGCCTGATTTTACTGGCGGGAAATGGAGTAAGAGTGACATGAAGTAAATTGCATATGCCTCATTTATTTCCATCCCAGCCCACGAGATTTCAGGCTGCACTACCTGTGTCCTTTTAGACAGGTATTTACAAGCTCAACATCGGTTGCTTTAAAACCAAGGTGACTGCTGGTGGAGATCACCCCACAGAGATGTCACAAGGAACCCCACAGCAAAGCTGCTTTATACAAAAAAGGCAAGAACTTGGGGATCCAATGTCCCCAACTGACTTAAGACCCCCATAGGTGTCTGAGGCTAAGTCAACTGGAGGCCAGGGCTGGCAGCATGGGGTTGTAGAGATATACTAGTATATCTCTATTAGATCTGTTATGACAATTAGTTTATGAGGACAAGAATTTGGTTGGGGGGCAAGAAGGGACATTGGCAGAGCCACCCCTTAGATGTCTGTCACAGGAAGTGTCTAAGGCACTTTGTCAGCTTCTGCTTTAGGTGGGCATAGGTTTTAGAAGACCCAACCACTCAATTCTGTCTTTACAAGAGCATGTCCCAGAGTATGGAAGCTTCAGCTCAGGGGGATGGCTCAGGGCTGTCCTAGACACAAAAGGATGAGGTACGATGGTGTCACTAAGCCTGGCCCAGGCAGGAACTTTTGGACCAGGATCTGTGCCAACAGCCCTACTAGTTGAAATGCTTCTGTGTCAGTTGTTCCAGTGTCCCCTGTCCCCTAGCTGCCCTCACGCAGCAAGCACAGGCCCCTGCCCCAGGGCTGAGGCTAGCACTCATTCTGAACGGCCAAGGCACAGGCTGTCCCAGTTGTTAAATATTTTGAATGCCACCCCTGTGCAGCCCCACAGCTCACTCCCACAACCAGCATGGGTTTTTGCTTCCACCCATCCAAGGCCTCTGAGTTCAGAAATGCCAAACACTCAGCAAATTCGGGTTAAGCTGGCCTTGCCGCTGCGTTCAGTGAGCTGCGCTGCCTGGAGAATAATAGCAGCTCCCAGGATGTCAGGAAAACAGCCCCTGTTGATTTTCCAGCCCTTGAATAGCAGCTTCGTGAAAAACGTTTCTGATTTGTGCAGAGCCTCTCCCCTCGCCCTGGCCCCCAAGAGGACTGTGTAATGCTTCTTTTCATGTGGCAGGATCATCTGTGACCAGCGTGGGTTCTTTCTGTCAGATATTACGAGTGGTTATTACTGAAGCAGCCTAGCAGCCGTGCAGGGCTCACCCTCACCCGGGGTCTGGTGAGGCGCCGCTGTATCTGAATTTCTTCATCTACAAGATCTGAATCCAATCTAGTTGCTGGGAGCCTGTTTGTGTAGCAGAAGGGAAGGGGGAGGCAAAGGGGGATGGGATGGGGGCCCACGTGAGGTTGCTCATCCTTCCGGGAGGCTTTGCTGGCTAATGAAATCTCTGATTTGTTGGCTGGGGGAGGCCCCCTTTGGCTGATGTGGTACAGATGATGGGGACATCTCAGTGGCGTGTCAGGGTGCCAAATGGTGACAGTTTGGACCTGCACCAAAGAAACAGGGTATTTTCCACCCTGATTGCCTCTAGTTCAAATGAGTGGGCTTATTTGAATCAGGTGGATCTGGGAAACAATCAGAGAGAAAAGCAGAGGCAGCCTTCAGCGCTGTGTGCGCACGTGCGTGTATGCGGTGGCGGGCCATCATTTATAATTCCACATTTATAGAATCTGCGGGGCTGCGTGCGCTTTTAAGCTTTATTTGAATCCTGATGCTCTATAGACAAGCCAATTATTTCTTCCCCGAGGAATCCAGGCCCCAGAAGAATGGGGCCTGAGCCCCCGCCTGGGGTCTGTTGCTGAGCTTTGTGCAGGAGGAACATCTCTGCAGGCTGAGCCTAGGTTCGGACTCCATGCTTCCTTCACAGTATTGAGGAAGTAATTGGGGAGGGCATTAAAAAAAAAACAAGGTTCCCCATACACAGGCTTCAAGCATAGGCATGTTAGGCTGCCTTAGTTGTGGTTTTCAGAGAGATTAGGAAGGATCTGGCCCTGCCCATCCCCCTACCTACCAACATCCTACTTAAGGATGGGGGCTCCACCTTCAGGTCTAGCTGGAAAGGGTGCTTGGTGGGGGAAGGAAAGATGCCTCCAGCAAAAAGAGCCCTTCTACTTGGATTTATTTCAAGAGAAAATCCATGGTTGTCCCCCTGGGTTAACACCTGCCCCAGCACATATCAAACTGTGTATTGATAAGTTGATCAGTTGAAATAACACACTGGGAAGTCTGTCCAAGGCAGCTGAGTCCTGAACACTCTGAGGCTAGCCATTCAGGCAGGCTCTACCCCAAGAAGGGTGAGGGAGTGGAGAGGGAGGTTTGCATGCCCTTCCTGGACTCTGGGGGCTGCAGCTGTGCTCCAGCCTTTCCCCCAGATGCGAGGGAAGTCAGGTACCTTGCCTGGAAAGTGAGTAACCTTTTGCAGGGTGTCAGGGAGGAAAGGGGCAGGTGAGTCTGTTTTTTCCCCTGAATGCTGGAAATATTACTGCTCGAGGAATGTTCGATGAGGCAGGCACTCTGAGATCTAGTTAGGGTACTTTCTCTAGTGGTATGGCCAGAATATCCTGCTTCTCTCCCAGCCATGTTTTTCTTTCTTTAAATATATATATATTTCAGGAAGGAATGGAGAGACAGAGAGAGATAGAAACATCAATGATGAGAGAGAATCATTGATTAGCTGCCTTCTGCACGCCATCTACTAGGGATCCAGCCTGCAACCTGGGCATGTGCCCTTCCATGGAATCGAACCTGGGACACTTCAATCTGCAGGCCAATGCTCTATCCACAAAGCTAAAGCAGCCAGGGCCTAGCCATGTTTTTCATTCATTCATCCTGTTTTGATCACCCATTGTGTAACCAGCACCGAGCAGATGAATGGGGCATGACCTCTGTCCTCCAGGAGATTGAGATGTGGGAATACATGCTAAGGATGGGAACACACACAAGGCTGGGTATCAAGTGCCCAGGATCCCAGCTCAAGAAGACCCTTTCTGGGGGATGGGGAGGTGAGTGAGTGGAGGAAGTGCATCACAAAGCTGACTTTGGCACTAAGCCTTGAAGAATAAGGATTTCACAGTGGAAAATGACATTCCGGGCGTTAAGCATGAAGGAATCGTTCGCGATGAAGAAGGGAGAGTTGCTCTGATTATAACTGACATACCGATTTAAACATTTATTCACTCCAATCACACAAATACACACCCACACCCACATTCGTAGCACAAACAGCAGGGAGGGGGCATTGTGGGGGCTCTACCATCAGCTCCAGCTAGAACCATTCTTATTGAAGAGGACTGCTTTTTCCCACTGAGTCTAGTGACTAACGTACTACAGTATACTGCCACACCACGCAGACCAGTGACCTGTGGTCTGTGGTCAAGGGATGGCCTCATGGCTCTGAGGTTTCTCATGTAGGTAAAGGTGCCCTCTGCCTGATCTCAGGAGGATCTGGTGATTATTCTTCCCTGGGCAATGTCTGACTCGGGTTCCCCAGGAAACAAGCTCTGGTTGGAGATTTGCATGTGGGGGGGCATATAGCTTTTGATTAGTTCTTTTGTTGTTGTTGCTATTAATAGGTTTTATTTTTTACAACAGTTTAGGTTCAAAGCAAAATTGAGAGGAAGATAGAGATTTCCCATATACCTTCTACCCCCACAGCCTCCCCTGTTATTAACATCCCTCAGCAGAGTGATAGGTTTGTTATAATAGATGACTCTACATTGACATGTCAGTAACACCCAGAGTCCGTAGTGTCCATTAGGCTTCACTCTTGGTGTACATTCAATAGGTTTGGACAAATGACATGTCCCCTTTATTATAGCATCATACAGAGTATTGTCACTGCCCCAAGAATCCCCCACACTCTGCCTTTCATCCCGCCCTCTCCCCAACCCTGGCAACCACTGATCCGTTGATTGTCTACATACATTTACTTTTTCCATAATGACATGGAAGTGTAATTATACAGTATGTAGCCTTTTCAGATTAGCTTCTTTCACTTGGCACAGAAGAACAGAAGAGTTTGGGATTGGGGAGGGGGAGGTAAGTTATCTTGATTACTCTAAAGCCAGGAAATTGAACCTTCCACTGGAGCCAGGGAGGGGTCAGATGAAGGTGGAGAGGGCCAGACTGAGGAGAAGTCGGTCTGTGACATCCAGGGCAACTGGAAGGCTAATTTCCAATGTACAGAAATAAGCAGGATCCAGCTTTGTTGGTGGCCAGTCTGTGTGAGTCTCCTGAATGTTAAGATGGAATAAAGTCACCATTCAGGGTTGTCTTATGATACCTGCTACCCACGTCTACAGACCTGCCAATCTTCTGGGCCACAAACCAACCCTGAGACAAGCTAGGGCAGGCTTCTCTACTACCTTAAGGGCGCAGTCTCCTCCCTGGTTATTCTTCTGCCCCATGCCCTCATTGCTCCCCAGGGTCCAGACAGCCCTCCTTTAGGGCCTCCAACCACAAAGGGCTGATCTTACCCTCTTTTCACACAATTTAGCTTGATTATCTACAACTGGGTGCAGACCTTTAAATCACAACAATCCCTTTATATGCTGACTTTAGGAGGCCTGCCTTGGTCTGGCAGCTCCCCATTTTTTATCCTTAAACACAAAGGCTGATTCTATCCCGCCTGGTGTGATGTCTTGCCTCAGTGGTGACTCACACTCCCCAAGGGAGCCTGAGCGATTCCCTCATACTTCTCTAAATACAGTAGAGGTAAAAACACAAGTTTAATCTCCGACAGGCCATTCTGTTACAACCTCTTGTTTTGAAGGTTAAGGTGTTACAGGAGACATCTGTGGCATATAAGATACAATAACAAGCACTGTTTTTATTTCATATCTAATATCTTCTATGAGGGCTGGTGAGAATGACAGCACTTTAGGTGGGCACTTTAGTCCCCTTTAGTGAATGACTGGTTGACCCAGCTGCCGAAAGTGGTATCTTCAGGGACTGCTTAAGCAGTAGGAACCTTATGTCGCACTTCTTCCTGGGGCAGCTCATTTCAGCTCAGTGGGGGACAACTTTGAAGGGCCATTCTAGTTTCAGAGTTCCCTGTGGAGATAAGGTCTTACTCTCTTTTCCTAACAGTGTTTTGGGCCCCTCCTTTTTTTGATGACTTTGTAATGAACTCACATCCTCTTTGCTTCCATATTTCCTCATCTCCAATCCTGCTCCAAGAGGCT
The DNA here is from genome assembly GCF_964339955.1 of Pipistrellus hanaki. Classification (NCBI taxonomy): domain Eukaryota; kingdom Metazoa; phylum Chordata; class Mammalia; order Chiroptera; family Vespertilionidae; genus Pipistrellus; species Pipistrellus hanaki. The sequence goes on along the minus strand of NC_140524.1, from coordinate 972,460 downwards.
ATTGGCCTATTGTCCCCTGAAGAAAGGCACCCTGTCCTTGGCTTCCTGGGTTTGTCTGTTGGTATCAATGCATTGTAGTTCTGCTTAGCATTTGCAATGACAGTTCATAGAATGTCCTGTTGTCAGGGGAAAATTGCTCCCACCTCTTAGCAATCATTTCATATGAATACAGTCATGTCCCGCATAATGACGTTTTGATCAACGATGAACTGCATTATAATGGAGCTGGAAATTTTCTATCATTAGATGTGGTTGTAGCCATTGTAATGTCATAGTGCAATACATTACTCACGTGTTTGTGGTGATGCTGGTGTAAACAAACCTATTGTGCTGACAGTCATATGAGTATAGCACATATAATTATAGGCAGTGCATCTTATTGGATTATGGTAATAAAGGACTGTTACTAGTTTATATATTTACTCTACTATACTTTAAGTAATTATTCTAGAATGTACTCTTTCTACTTATAAAAAAAGTTTGCCCTAAAATAGTATGTAGTGTTACATACCAGCAGCAGCTTCATACATCTTGTATGTACTGTGTCTCTTGATTACAATATGTGGAGAGAGTACTTGGAGGAGAACAATGATAACCCTGCTAACAGCCAATGACAACCATTACAATTATGAGAGAAACCATGTTGGATATCCCAGTCCCAGTTGAGCTTTCAGATGTCTGCAGATGTATGAGTGACCTGGGCTGACAGAAGATCTGCCCAGGCAACCCACAGACTCCTGAGAGAAATAATCAATCATGGTTGTTTTAAGTTACTAAGCTCTGTGATGTTTGTTATGTGGCAATAGACAACTACAGACCCAACTGAGTGTGAGCAAGAGCATGAATGAGGAATAGTGACCATGAGTTGGGTTGGATTGGTGACCGATGGTTGGAAAAAATAGACCTGAGTGTGTGTGTGTGTGTGTGTGTGTGTGTGTGTGTGTGTGTGTTAGGGGGGTGTTGTGTACATGCTAAAATTGACTTGGGCTCTGTGGTTTGGTGAGGGGGCAGTGAAGTTCTAGAACTCTGCTGAGGCTCCACAGAACTTGACAGCACTCTTTAGGCCTGTATTTCCCTGCTGCCCAGGAATCTTCTGGGGAGATGCAGGATACAGAAGCATTAAGAGGTAAGGTATGGATTTCTCAGAGCTTCAGCAATGGCAGTTCTCCGTTCTTCTAGTGAAGAAGAGAGTGGTGGTCTTCATGTACAGGGAAAGCATGCAGCATCCAGGGAACCTCCCATCTCATTATCGGCACCAAGAAATGGCCCCTGAGGAGGCCAAGCCAATAGAAGGGGCTGGCCACTTTTTTAAAACCACCTAAAATCTATTTTTTTTGTGTTCGAGTGCAAGGTACCTACATATATAAAAGACTAATATGCTAAGTGTTTGACCGTTCGACTGGTAGCTCTGATGCGCACTGACCACTAGGGGGTAGGCACTCAATGCACAGGCATGGAAACAAGGAACAGACTGATGAATCTCGGAGGGAAGGGGAGAGGGGGAGTGCGGAAAGAGATTAACCAAAGATCTTATAGGCATACTAGAGATCTGCACCAGTGGGATCCCTTGGCCTGGCCTACACCCTCTCTCAGTCTGGGGATGCTGAACTGCTGGTTTGGCCTGATCCCCATAGGCCAGGCCAGGGGACCCCACTGGTGCATGAATCTGTGCACCGGGCCTCTAGTAAGTGAATAAAAGAACAATGCCCCATGAACTGTGTGGGCAAGGACTGTGAGGGGACGACTTTGAGAATGAAAAGGAGAAGTCTTTACATTATTAAGTTTATTAGCTAATAACATTAATCTCTCAAACTTACAGAGTGCTTCATACATGTTAAGCACTATGTTAAGTGCTTTATATGCTTCATTCCATTCAATCCTCAGTATGATTCCTATGAGGAAGGTATTGTTATTACCCCACTTTATCAGGTAGCTGAACTCAAAAGTTGTCATTTAGGTTAGCTTTTCTCCAGAAAGAGACCCTGAGCCGAGCTTTGAATGCAAGTGCTAAATGTAAAGTGGTGATTCCAAAAGGCACCAGGAGGAAGTGGAGGTGGGAAATGAGGACAGTGATGAGAAGGTGACTGTTGTGGGCAACTGAAACTGAATGCTCCTGGGGAATTTTGGGAGATTGTACAATATACCTGAGTTGTCCCTCCAATGGCAAGGGTGTGGCGGGTCTTGTCCTCCAATTCCTGACCTCATTGGCTAAAGATTGCCCTGGGGAGTCTTCCTAGTAACTTTCTTGGCTCCGCTGCCCTGCCCTGTGGAGAGTGGCATTTGCTCCTGTAGCTGGAGGAAAGCCATAGGCTTCTTGCAGGTTCTTGCAGTAAGGAGCTGCCACTTGCATGGGAATAGTGAGTGCAGAGTGCTCACAGCAGGGCCTGGCTGCATCTGCCACATTAAGTACTTGCCCAGGGTCACAGTGATTCGAAGTGTGAACTCAGCCGACCTAACTCCAAGTGTGTGCCCTTGACCTCTACGCTACCTACCTTCTCTCTGGTGGAAAACAGCAGACATATAGACAGTGCTTTTTCTGGTGACCCATTTTAAATGGTGTTAAAATGATTCATTGTAATAAAGGGAAAGCCACAGCTTCCACACCTTGAAAGCACACCAGTGAGTTTGTAAAATAAATACATTCTGACACAGCCTTGAGCTGCTGCTGTTTTAGAAAAATGCTCCCCGCAGACACCGACCTGCTGCTCAGGAGGCCCTCAGAGGCAGGTGCTGCCCTGGGTCGCCTGCGTCCCCCCTGAGAGGGCATGATTGGCCCCCTCCCAGGGGTGGGAAGTGAGATCAAAGGCCCTGTGCAGTTTCTCACTTTTGAGAGCTTGCTGAGCTTCATCATTATAAATGGCTTTAGTGGGCTGCAGAGAAGTAAAGGGGCAAACAGCGTGTATGTTCAATGTGCCAGGCCATGCAGCTTGGTCAGTTCAGATGTCCATGGTGGGCAGGGTCCCCAAGATGACCCCTCCCCTGGCTCCCAAGCACATGTATGCAAGCTAGGAGGTGGGCAGCATGAAAAGCAGAATCCAGCCTCTGAAGGAGGGGAAAGAAGCAGGGCTGGTGATGGAAATGAGAGCTTGCCAGCAGGGCCCTGATATTTGCTGGCAAAAACCTTGGGCCTCAGGAAAGCACAAACCCCACCGTGGCAGAGGAGATTAACCCTGCTCCTCTGGAGAAAGCCTTGCAAATCTGGCCTCAGGCTAGAAGCGATCTGAAACTGCCTCAGAGCGCTGGGCCCCAGTGGGCCCACTTGAGAATCCGGACTACACTGTTCACTGGTAGAGGGTTTGAGAGGGGCAGCCTCAGGGACATTCAGGGACTGAGGAGTGGCAGGACCTTGGTGCTGGCAGGGCCCTCAAGAGCATGCAAAGCAGCTTTCATTCTCAGAGAAACTGAGGTTCAGCTGCCCAGCCCGTGGCTAATGGGTGGCAGTGCTGGGAATTCAAAACCAAAGCCAGAGGGGTGGCAGGTTGAAGAATTGGGTGTGGCCTCTACCCCCATCCTTGTCCATAACTCAGCTTTCTTTTGCCTGGTTCTTCCTTCCCTCCTGCTCCCAAGCCATCAGTTTCTATAGCAGACAAATTTCAGAACAGGCAGAGAATGCGTCATTTTCTCCCTGGAAATGTATATTCTTTGAACCAGTCTCATCAGTATGATGAAGAAATAGGGAGCAGATCTAATCTATTGGCGTGTTTTTCTAATTACCAGATTGATTTACCAGAGAAGTCTCCCCAGGAATTTGACTTCTCTGCAAGGTCTTTGTAAGCTCGAAATTTGTTCTCTGAAAAAAGACAACCAAATCCACACAGATTTGGGGGAACCGGGTCCCTCTAATCAGGGCGCAGAGCTTATTTGTTTTCTAATGAAATCTGAATAGAATTTAACACATAGCCATTCAGTGTGGAGTGCATTCATATTTTTAATTAACAAATTAGGAGCTATTTTGCTCCCCTTTGAATGGCAGTTATGTGGGCCTGGTTCCTTTTTGGCCAATTTAGTCAACTCGGATGATTTTAATTATAACAGTCACGAGCACCAGAAATGTCTGTGTCTGACAGCTTCGCGACCTGGTCCATTGACTCTCATTTAAAAGCAAGTTTTCCCTGAACAGAGATATCTGAGAGCGCCAGTGGGCATCGAGAGAGGGGCCCGGGACTGTGTGTGCCCTGGGGCACAGGCAGAGACGAACCTCGTTTCTCATTCTGAGACCCATTAGTCCTTATTACAAGGTTGCCAGTTCTCCTGGGCTCCACCTTCACATTTTTAAGAAGCTGTGGCCTGCTGGCGAAGCACGTATGTGCAGGAAAATGGTCCCAGTTCTCAAGCCCTTGTCATCCTTTTCTCAGAAACTTGTCCTTGCTGCTATGCTTTCTCCAACTTTAGCATGTACACAAATCCCCCGGAGATCTTGTTAACATATAGGTTCTTATTCTGTTGACTTGGGGTGGGCCCGAGATTCTGCATTTTCAGTAAGCATGCAAATGCTGCTGGTCCATGGACCATACTTTGAGAAGCAAGGCTTTAGCTGGCTTATTTGGTTCAGGAGGGGTGGGGAGCTCTTTTGTCTAGAAAGGGGCCAGTTGCCTGAAATGTCCTCACATAAAACTTAGGTATGGTGTTGATTAGGCTTGGGTGTGGGAAGACTGGTGGGAGGAGACGTTGCTGCAGTCACAGTATCTCCTGGGGAGTGCTGCAGCACCAGAGACACCCTTATCCCCCCACACACCAATACACAAAACTCTCCCTCAACACATCTCCATTAAGGTGGTTGCCTGAGCCGACAAGGCACCTTCAGTGGCCTTGGCTAACTATCACGGAGCAGTCAGTCATGTGTGTGAAGGGCTAATGATTCCAGTGGTTGAGCAGGGGTGTTCAGGGGAGGTCAGAAACTGTGGGGGTTGAGGGAGCCAGGAAGCTACTTTGGAGGCAGAGTATTCTGGAAACCAATCTGTCCCTCAGTCCTCACTGTGCCAGCAGAATGGATGCTGAATTAACAAAGCAGAGAGAACCTAGGAACACAATGTTCTCTGAGAGGTTGCAATCAAAAGGGTACCAACTCCCCACCCCCTGCTGAGAATCCTGTGAATTTATGATGTGTCAACAATTTGAGTCCTGGCACATAGCAGTCTGATGGGCTACAATTAGGAGTGTGTGCTAAGCCCCTCCCAATTCCTCCATCATGTATTCATGGAATTTATGTGGCATCAGCAAAGTGAGCCATGTGCACATTTGGGGCAGGAATTTTAGAACTATGATGTAATCATCCCCAGAGAGGTGGCCATGAGAGGAGAAAAGAATAACAGTAAAGATGAATTAAAAGTCCCAAGCCTATTTGGATCTGGATTCAAAACAAAATAAATGATGTGTCATGATTATCTTTATGACAATTTTGAGACTATTGGAAATCTGAACACTGTATAGTTAATGACATTAAAAATTTGTTAATTTTTGGGTACAATAATTCAATTATGGCTATTTTAAACAGAGTCCTTATTTTTAGTGATGTGTGCTGAAATATTTATGGATTAAATGATATGATGTCTGGGATTTGCTCTAAAATAATATAGGAATAAGAGAAGTAGATGAGGGTATGAGAGAAGATTGATCATGAATTGATAAATGTTAGGGTTGTGTGATGGGTAAATGGGGGTTTGTTATATAATTCTATCTACTTTTGTAGGTTCCAAATTCTACATGTTCAGAAGTGAAAAAAAAATCTAGCTCATATCATTCATTTTGCTGATACCACACGAATTACATGAATACATGCCAGAGAGAAGAGGAGAGTGAGATATCTCCAACACTGTGTGAAAGACATTACCATTGTTTCCCCTACCCTTCTGGCTAGAAAAACAGAGCAAAATGATCAGAATGTGATAAACCAATCCAGTCACACCTTGGAAATGAATGAGGCTTCACTTTTGAAGAGGGTGTGGAGGCTTAGTATTTTACTCTGGGGAGAAAATACTAGTCTATTCTGGAATATGTCTCCAAAACTCTGAATTATTTCATTTCTCTTTCCCTGTGAATCTCCTTTTGGCTTTTCATGTGAATAAGACCTTGGGGGTCACATTATTTATTTATTTAACCCTTATCCCCACCCAAGACTGGTAGACCAGCTGCCCCAAGTCGACTGCAAGACTGACGTTAAGAGTATTAGAGAGGTGAGATTCTGAGTTGGGAAGGTGGGCTGTATCATGTCCATTATAGCCAAAGCTATTCAAGGTCAACGTAGCAGTAAACAACAGCTAAGAGAATGTTCCAGATGAAACATCCCTGACCCCTCTGCCTACAGTTCAGCTTGAGAGTAAGTTGTAGACATAATGATATTTTAATCCTAAATACTTCCACATGTACCTCTTAGAGACATTATCCTATGTAACCATAGTACAATGATAAAATTTAGAGAATTCAGAAATGTGACATTGATGCAACTATCATTTACTATATAAGCCTTATTCAAGTAATGCCAGTTGTACCAATAATGTGTTTTGTAGCATTACTTTAAAAAAATATATTTTATTGATTTTTTACAGAGAGGAAGAGAGAGCGATAGAGAGTTAGAAACATCAATGAGAGAGAATCATTGATCAGCTGCCTCTTGTACACCCCCTATTAGAGATGTGCCCGCAACCAGGGTAAATGCCCTTGGCCGGAATTGAACCTGGAACCTCTCAGTCTGCAGACGCTCTACCCACTGAGCCAAACCAGTTTTGGCGTAGCATTAAATTTTTGATCCAGTATCCAAACCAAGATCCTGTGTTGAATTTAATCAGACATTTTAAACTCAGCTACAGAGGACTTGGAACTTTTCAAAAACTTTCACTTATTTATCTCACTTGATCCTTGCAATAGCTCTGTGAAGTAACTAGGGCACAGGTTAGCATTTCCATTTTATGGATGAGGAAACAGAGTCTCAGAGTTCAAGCCAGGAGATCTCTGGTATAGCCCTGGCTTTATACCAAGTCCTTGGCTTTTCCTCCATTCCCTAGCAGATTAACGGGCAGATGAAAGCTCAGCCAGGCCTCACTTCTGTGAGGGTTTGGCCCTGCGATTGATGACACCACCTGTCACCCAGTTAACACCTGTCCCTCTGGTGCCAAGGACTAGACAAGCAAAAGTCTAGAAGAATACCAAGGTAGGCAAGACAGAGGCAATGCAGGAGGACGGTTTTCACTCCCCTAGTCCTGATAGCAATGTTACTCAATAACATCTGAGTGCCACAGTGGGACAATGACTGGTTCAGGGACCAGTTTCTCTATATCCTGCAGGAGAAGAGGCTGGCCCGATGACTTTTGTGGTCCCTTTCTGCCACATGAATCCAGAATGCTTCAGCTGCCCTACCCATAAGCCTTTTGGCCCTTACCACTTTAGTTCACTCCCCTGCATTTCCAGCTGCCAGCACCTCTGCATCTCTGTATCCAAGGGCTTTTGCTGTACTTGCACACACAGTGAGAGAATTGGTGCCAACCTTCTACCTCTGTCCCCTCTTAGTGGAAGCAAGCCTCAACCAATGCATTGGTTGATAAATTTCCCAGCTTCCTTTCCCCTCAGATGGGAAAAGTCTGAGATAGAAATGCAAAATATAGTTCAAACTGATGTCAGTCTGAGATGTGTTCATTACAGGTATACGATATGTATGGATATGTACAGAAATTGATAGTAAGCATTTAGGAACTTCCATAGTAATTTCACAGAATAGTTATAGATCTCCTGCACTATATATATATATATATATATATATATATATATATATATATATATAGTGTCCCCTCGGGAATTTGACTGGGAGATTAGGAGTTTGATTGCTCGCTATGATGTGTGCTGACCACCAGGTGTGGTCCTGAATGAAGGAAGGCCCTGGCTGGCAGTAGGCAGCCAGGGAAGGGAGGCCCCATCCAGCAGACAGAAGGCCCCAATCTGCCCTGATCAATGGTAAGGCTTAGGGACCCTACCTGTGCACAAATTTCATGTATCGGGCCTTTAGTAATAATAATAATAGTAGTAGTAGTAGTAGTAGTAGTAGTAGTAGTAGTAGTAATCTATATAATAAAGAGGGAATATGCTAATTGGTCCTAACAGTATCCCAGTGATGACCTGTGACCAGTCAGCAGGCAGGAGCTGCTGGGTGGGGACTGGGGCGGGTACTTCCACCCCCAGTGCTAACCTCACGCTGCCCCGTGGCCCACTGCTGCCGGGCCTGCCTCTCTTCCCTACAACTCTAGACCTGGGTGGAGGCAGGCCTAAGCGGCCCCCCAGGGTCAGACCCATCCTCCCACCCCCCAACAGCATGTCTCTGCATTAGAAGTGCAATGAACCTGGCAATCAGGCAGGGAAGCAGGTGAGCAATTAGGATCCAGCTGGCCTAAACCAGCAATTGGACATCCCACAAAGGGTCTGAAATTGGAGAGGGTGCAGGCCAGGCTGAGGGACCCCTCCCCACATGTACAAATTTCGTGCACCAGGCCACAAGTAATAATAATAAATTGGGGTTTGTATTTTATATGTCTTTTTTCCCCCCCAATTTTTTTTATTGACATGTGTCCATATCCCCCCATAGCCCCCACCCCCCCTCCCATATAAGCCCTTACCCGCTAGTGTTTTGTGTCCATTGGTTATGCTTATATGCATGCATACAAGTCCTTTGATCTCTTACCTCCTTCCCCCCTCCCCAGCCTTCTCACTGTAATTTGATAGTCTGTTTGATGCGTCTCTGCCTCTGTATCATTTTTTTTTGTTCATCAGGTTATAATGTTCTTTATTTTCCATAAATGAGTAAGATCATGTGATATTTCTCTTTCACTGACTGGCTTATTTTGCTTAGCATAATGCTCTCCAGTTCCATCCATACTGCTGCAAATGGTAAGAATTTCTTCTTTTTTAAAGCAGCGTAGTATTCCACTGTGTAGATATACCATAGTTTTCTAATCCACTCATCTGATGATGGGTACTTAGGCTGTTTCCAATCTTAGCTATTGTAAATTATGTTGCTATAAACATAGGGGTATATATATCCTTTCTCACTGGTATTTCTAGTTTTTTGGGATATATTCCTAAAAGTGGAATGGAAGTTCCACTGGCTCAAATGGGAGTTCCATTTTTAGTTTTTTGAGGAAACTTCATACTGTTCTCCACAGTGGCTGCACCAGACTGCATTCCCACTTACAGTGCACGAGGGTTCCTTTCTCTCTGCATCCTTGCCAGCACTTGTCGTTTGTTGATTATATGTCTTTGTTTTTGTATTTTTCCAGTACTTCATTTTTATTATATATTTAAAAGTATCAGGAGACAAAAATATTGGTATACAGTGGCTTGAGTATTAAAATGAAAACAACTGTAATTATTCATCATAAATAATTTGAGGAGAAATATTGTCCACCATTTCCCGGCATGGCACAGTGGAATTAAGCCCAGGCTGCCCCCACTGCTCAGTAATGATGTTCCATTGCTTATCTTCTTTTCCCTGTTTCTCTTCCCCACTACCTTACAGTGCTTCCTAAGATATCCACCTACATAAATGATTTACACACAAATTCTTGTCTCAGGGTCTGCTTGGCAAGGGCAGCATAAGACAATGACTTCAATTTCTTTCCAATTTATTCCAGGTCCTTGTTACATCCTATGATTTTCAAATGCTTATGTATATTTTGAATGAAATGCCTAAAGTTTCTCCATGGAAATACCTTTTAAAAAATACCTCAAAGGAGAGATAAACCAAAGAGCTTATATAGTGATATGCATAGCCCATGGCCATGGACGTTCTGGGAGTGGGTGGCTGGGTAGGGGAAGAATGGAGGAAAGGAGGAGAAAATAGGAGACATCTGTAATAATGCCAACATTAAAAAATACCTCAAGAATTGAAGATAATGTGTAATAATTCAGTCAGTGCTCAGTGTTGGGTAATTCAGTGGTTTGGCATGTCATTAGAGACCCAGGTTTACCATAAAGAGGCATTTTTCTATCCCATTCATGTCTTAATTTATTTTTTAAAAAGATAGAGTGAGATTTTTGGAATGTGATCACCCGTAGTGATCCACACTTTAATATCTACATGTCCTTCTCCTCCCTTTCCTCTACCCCCCCACCACACACAAAAGGACAAAAGGCTCAGGTATTGTATATACTTTGTTTGCATCTATCTGCTAAGCCCCCAAGGTCTCAGACCCTGGGAGAGATGAGGATTTGGAAGCAGGATCATATACATTCTCTGAGTTTTCTAATACAGGGGATTTCAAAGAATCTGATAGCAAATCAAAGTAAAGAGCCACAGTCTTGGCTTTGTTCCCTGTCTGCTGTTTGTATATTTTATATTATGCATGGACCAGGGGCGCCCATGGTTGGGCCTGCTGGTTATAACCACAATCAATCAATCCCAACCTATTTTCAGGATCTGCCAGCTATCGGGACAACTTCCAGAGCTATTGGAGTCCCCACCTCCCAACCCCCCATTTTCATTATAAAAAGACTGGTGAAAGGATGCAAAAATACTTAATGAAAGGGTCAGGTTGACCAAGTGACAGACTGGCTCAGGACTTGAGGCCCAGGCTTTCAGAAGGACATTAGCACCTTGATCTCTGAGGGAGGGCAGGCACACTAGGCACCCAGTCATTATTTTATCCCTGTCATTGTAAATGGCTCTGGGTAAGCCTCACAGCTCTAGTATAATGCAGAAGAGTTGCCAAAGGGGCCAACAAGATATTTAATACTGATTGTTATACTGCATTCTCAGTCTAGAACTTTGCCCCTAGTCAAGATACAGTGGTCACTATTCCCAAATGCTGTGAGTGGTGGCCCCGGGTGATACCTGTGGTTCAGAACACCCATGCACAGCGGCATAATTAGGAAAAGGGAGCAGCAAAAACAATGGCCTACATTGTCACCTTCAGACTAGGGCTGCCCCATGAAATGCAGGCTGGCCAGGTACATATGAATTTCAGATAAATAAATGAAAGTTTTTAGGATAAGTACATCCCAAATATTGCATGGGGTATACTTATACTAAAAGAGATAAGTTTTTCTGAGATTCAAATGTAACTGGTTGTCCTGTGTATTTATTTGCTAAATCTGGCAACCATACCTTGGATCTCTGTTATCCATGTCCCTCCCCTCATCTTTGTGTGGTTTTATTCACAATGGATTGCACCTGTGTTCTTTTTTGCAGGGCTGCTCTTGGGCTGCTGGAGCCGCTTAGCTTGCATATGTAGACAGTGGAAGTGCCTAGGAGTTTAATATCTCCCACCCCACCCCAGGGTGGACCTTAGCCAACCTCCAATGATTCTTGGGCATAGGACTATGAAATCCCAGCTATCCTGCCTGGATTAAGTAGGAGAAGCTTCCTTCTGCAGAGCTGGGCCTGACATGGCACACGAAATTGGTTTTGTCCCTTGCCTGTCCTGCTGCCCCCACTCCTTTACAAGTTTATAGTGGAAGCACTTTCTTCATAAGTTGCTTGCACTGGAATTTTCAGCTTAAGGTCTGCTTCTGGGGAACTCAGGGTCAGATACAATAGTTAAACAAGGGAGAGGTCTTCAGAGGGTAGAAAGTGGGCTTATAGTGAATTGTGAAGAGGAAAGGGAAAGGCAGTAGGGATGCCTTCCAGGGAGAAAGGTCCTTGCTCATGTGGGAGAGGGAGAGAGTGAAATTAAGCTGACCTGACACCTTCTTGCCTTGGCCAGAGATGAAGAGTTGAAAGCCATTTGGCCTGTGGAGAGGAGCCTTAGCATCTGTATCTTTGAGGGAACCCACAACTGTCAGAGGTGCTCCAAAGTGCAAGCTCATATTGAGGGTCTCTTAACCAGACATAGGCTCCCATTCTCCATAGCTGCTGTCTCAATTCAGCCACTAGTATGACTTGGAGATGTACTCTAATATGCTGGAAGAACGAATGAGTAAATGGAGTCACTCTATGCCATTACTTCCCCAAGATATACCTGATCAGAACCAGTCTCTCCAATTTTCTGAAAATGCACCAAGACACGGGACATTTTGAAGTCTTTAGATTTTTAAGATTGTGGCAGGGAGGCCATCCACAATGTGTTGCACAGTGGAGAGTAAGTACAGGTAGTGGCAGAAGGACTAGTGCTGGACCAGCTTGGATCCCTTTAAAAAGTAAGGTTAGTCTCAACCTCAGCTGCACATTGAAATAACTAAGAAAGCTCTGAAAAAATTTCTGACACTTGGGTCTCATCTCCAGGAATTTTGTTTTAATTGGTCTGGATGTGGCCTGGGCATCAGGACTTATAAGAGTTTCCAAGAATTCTATTATTCAGCTTCAGTTGAGTGCCATTGGATTAGAAGTACCTCAGGGCACCTTATATTAAATGGGATGATGGTGTTCGTGATGGTCAAGACATTTGGTTGATTGGGTTCTATCATTTAAAATTCTGGAATATCTGTGTTTAAGGAAATAAATGATTCTTAGATTGGAGGAGGCTGTTCTATTCCAGCAGTTACTAAAGTGGTTTTCAACCTCAAGCATGTGTCACAATCACCTGCAAGGCTTACGAAAACATAGGTTGTTGGGCACTACCCCTAGAATTTCTGATTCAGTAGGTCCAGGGAAAGGCTCAAGAATTTGCATTCCTAAGAAGTTCCTAGGTGATGGGAGATGCTGCTGGTCTGGGGAGCATACTGGGAGAACCACCGAGTTACTGTGAATTATAATTGGGCCTGAGCAACTTCTCTTGAGAATGAATTTTGCTTTCACATATTCACTGCCCATTGGTTTATTTCTCAAAAGTGTCCTTAGGGACTGTGTATTTGTTAGTTTTTGTATGATCATGTTGACTAACAGTCTCCAAAGCTCAGTGACTTAAAACTAGAAACATTTATTTCATATTCACAGATCTGGAAGTCAACTACAATTCAAGTTGGGCAAGATTTGGGTCTAAGCTTCAGTTTGTGTTCCATTCTGAGGGATTCATTCTGAGACTCAGGTTGAAGAAGCAATGACTACCTGGACAAGATCTTTTCATAATGAAAGGACAGAAGATTTAAGAAGTTTGGCAGAAGCTTTAAGTTTTAGCTTATAACTGACACACTGTCACTTTCACCCACATTCCATTGGCCAAAGCAATGCATATGGCCAAGCTCAAAGTCAGAGGATGGGGAGCTATACTCTGTCCACAGTAAACCGTGTCAGAGACAAGGAGCAAAGAAAAAAATGATGGACAAATAATATTATCTATCACAACCTGTTAGGTGTCAGACTCCACATGAAGTCCTGGAGAGACCCAGTAAGATAAAACAGGGTGTCAGCCTCTGAGAAGCACAGATTAGCAAGAGAGACAGACAGACAAAGATAGAAGAGGGTGCTATGCTAGTACATGAAAAGTAGGACAAATGAGCAGCAGGAGCATAGAGGTGGGAATGACTCTCATTGCTGGGATATCTATCCTCCCACACTGTATAATTAAGGTCCTTGGACCTGTACCCAGGCTTCAGTTCTGGGATCCAGGACTGTGTGTGGAAGCAGCTGAGCTGGCCCACAGCTGCAGGGCATGGAGCAAATGGAATTGGATCTGTGCCTGGGCTGGGGCAAGTTTGTTTCAAAAAGTCTAAAGTGCCTAGTCCAAAGTTGAGAACAGCTTAGGGGGACTGTTTTGTTTTCTGGCACAGAAAGCAAGAAACTTGGGGAAGCCATTGGGAAAGTGAAGCCCACGATGGAGGCAAGAGGTTTGAGGGTAAGGACTATTTGATGGGCTGCCTATTGCACTAAATTGAGGTCACTATGAGAATCATCAAATGGGAGGACAGGAAAGTTTTCCCAGAGAACAGGGCATTCCAACTGGGGCATAGCTGGTGATTAGGAGTTTGTTAACAGATGGAGGTTAGATGGTAGGAAAGGGATTGGGTGATAATTCCATGCACACAGACTCCTCCTTTTGCCATAAATTTGCTGCAATTGTTATCTTTGACTAAGTTTCCCAACAAGCCAGCATTGTGCTTGGTGCTCCAGGCTACCTTGTTGCTCACAGCTGTATCTGTAGTTCATAGGTCACTGAAGTTTTGCCTCTGAGGTGCAAGGATTTTTCCTCTGTAAGTAGTTACCATTGAAATTATGTGGTTTCACCTCGGAGTGATTACGAGGCTTTGAGAATCCCAAACAGTTTTCTGAGGATTGGAGCCTAGAACTAATGTCCCTAGTGCCACATTCAAACATAAGATCTGCCAGGATTCTCTTCAACTGCTCTTACTGTGTGGGTTGGGGAGAGCCCTGCCCCCAAGAGTCTTTGTGTGGCTTCCAGAGGCTTGGTCATGTTTGACAGGCTTCTATTTTTGAGGAAGCACAGTAAACCCCCCAGGGTGGCATTATTATTGGGTCGGCAAGTAAGTAATTGCGGATTTTTAAAAGAAAAAGACAATTTTTTCATGGAACTAAATAACTTTATTCTGTAATGTATTGCCCATTTTGATCAATGACCTTTTGCCATCTTTCAGGCAGCATCATAATCCCACGTTCAAAAAACTTCTGGTTTTTATTAGCAAAAAACTGCATCAGGTACGATTTGACATCATCATCATTATTGAAATTTTTACCATTCAAGGAGTTTTGTAAAGATCAAAACAAAAAGTAATCAGATGGTGCAAGGTCAGGACTATATGGTGGATGTGGCAAAACATCCCAACCAAGCTCCATTAATTTTTGCAGAGTGACCAAAGATGTGTGTGGCCTTGCATTGTCATGATGGAATACAACACCTTTTCGATTTGTCAATTCGGGCCGCTTTTCTTCAACTGCATTGTTTAATTTCGTTAGTTGTTCAATGTAGACATCAGAATTGATCGTTCGGTTGGGTGGTAAGAGTTCAAAGTAGACAATTCCTTTGTAATCCCACCAAACTGATAACAAAACCTTCTTTTGATGAATATCAGCTTTTGATGTTGTTTGAGTTGGTTCACCTGGCCTGCTCCACGATCTTTTCCGCTTGATATTGTTGTAAACAACCCATTTTTCATCGCCAGTTATCAGTCGTTTTAAAAATGGATCATTTTCATTACGTTTCTTTAGCAAATCGCAGCTGCTAATGCGTTGCGTTAACTGTGATTCTTTCAGTTCGTGAGGAACCCATGTATCGAGTTTTTGAACATAGCCAAGTTGTTTTAAGTGATTTTCAATGCATGTATGTGATACATGAAGCTTCTCTGCAATCTCACGTGTTGTACTGTGACAGTCCGAATTGATTATTGCTTTGATTAGGGCGTCATCAACTTCAACTGGACAACCAGAGCGTTTTTCATCTTTGAGTGAAAAATCACCAGAATGAAATTTGGCAAACCAATTTTGACACTGCCGTTCTTTTAAGACTTCGTCACCATAAACAGCACATAACTTTTTATGAGCTTGCGATGCGTTTTCCCTTTGCGGAAATAAAAAAGCAAAATATGATGAAAATGTTCCTTTTGATTTTCCATTTTTCAACGAACACCAAAGGAAAACTACAAAACAGATCAAAAAACTTTTTTTACTGATTAACAGCTGAATAGCCAACTATCAAATAACAAAATGTGTTTTACATTTTACTACGTCTGCAAACCTAAAAATTCAACTGAAGCCATATATGTGTGAAACCCGCAATTACTTAGCTGCCGACCCAATAAATACTCAAAGTCAACATTCAAGGAATCTAGAGGAATCTCATGAAAATGAGACTGCTGGGTAGTCTGCCAAGACATAGCTAAGCTTCTGAGTTGGATGAGTTGATGAGGCCAGCAGGACCTCAACTCCATAAAGAAAGGCATTTGAGATAGAAGGAAAAACTTGTTCAAAGGCAAAGGGGTAAATATTGCAGAGGTGTTGGGAGAACATGCTCAGTGAGGCAGGGACAGTGGCTGCAGTGAGGCTACATGGTCGGGGAAGATGGTGGCTAAGAGGGTTAGACTTTCTCTTGCAGGTGGTGGTAACCATAAAAGCCATTAAAAGAGGAAGTTGAATCTTTCTAATTGTATCAGATTTCCACTGAAAGTCCCATGGATGATGGAGGTGCCTGGAGAGAGAGTACAGGAAATCCTTGTTAGAGCCATGTTGTTGGAATCTGTGCACGAGAAGATGCCCAAACAACATTTAATCTTTCATCGGGAATTTCCAAGTCAGCCTCCTACAGGGATGGAGCAGATGATGTAAGGGAAGGAGCAGGGTGGATTTCCACCCGCCCCCACAATAATGGTGTCTTAGGCTTTGTGTGTTCGGTGCAGAAACGCTGACAGTAATCACACGAAAAGAATCTGCACTTCCACCAAGATATATGTTCACTTCCACTTTCCTTTAAAGACACAGCCCTCTCTTTTCTGCACTTTTGATAGAGACATGGGTGTAAGAAATATTTCATGCTCCTCTTAATAACACCGTTCCAGACCCACAAAATGAAAAGAAATGATTTATGGCAACTGATACCTGGCCTCAATGTCAGAGAGTAATAGTAGGTGCTGGGATTGTGGAAAGTCAGATAGCCATGTCCAGATCTAAAAGGAGCCATTGGCTTCTCTGTTTTAGCTGGTAAGGCCAGATTTTCTAATTTTGCAAAAGAAATGGTAAAATATTTTAATATAGAATCTTCCAATTTTGAAACATTGGTTATTATTTCACAATTTTTGCTGTAGAGACCAGATGTTCAGTGTGGACCTCTGATTTGCACCTATTCCTCCAGATCTTCACTGGGAATAGTGCCCTTTGATAAGAGATTGTTAACTTTCCTCAAGAGTGACACCTTCAAGACAAATAGGCATGGTCCAGTTGGCAGGGCTGTATCAAAGGGCTAGAGGATTGGGTGGGCATGGGGGTCCAGATGGTGGCCCTCTGAGAACTGAAGGGGAAGGAGACCTTTTGCTTCTGGTTTGGGTCATTCGATGTCCCTGGGACTGCTCCCCTGAGGTGTTGGGGCCTGTTCCCCTTGCAATATGGTTAATACCTGGAAATGTAGGTCAACCAAGAATCTGCAGGGAGGAAGAAGGTGGACAGACAGAGGTCCAGAAACCTAGCCAGAACCCACCAGAGCTGGGGGCAGGTAGGCTGGATGTATTAGTTTCCCAGGGCTGCTGTAACAAAGTACTATCAGTAGATGGCTTAAAATAATGGAGATGGATTCTCTCACACTTAGAGGCCAGAAGTCTGAAATCAAGTTGTCGGCAGAGTCACACTCCCTCTGAAGGCTCTAGGGGAGGAGCCTTTCTTACTCTTCCAGCTCCTGGGGTTGTTGGCACTCCTTGGTGTTCCCTGGCTTGTAGCTGATCACTGCAATCTCTGCCTCCAAATCTAAGCTTACTTAGAGCTTTGAGTTTTCTCTTCATGGCTGTTCCTCAGGGTCAACCTGTGCTTGAAAACCCCCCATAGAGATAGGGCACTTGCTACCCCCAAGGCAGCCCAATTCATTTTAGACAACTCTAGTCTTTATCAAATTGGTCCTGATGCTGAGTCAGAATCTGCCTCCCTAGCACTTCACCCCTTAATCCTGGTTTATCCTCTTGGGGCCATGCACAAGTATCATTCATCAAATCATCAGCTATCAGAGCTGGAGGCCACCAAGGCCAACCCTTCATCTTAAGTTCCCTTTCCTGATCCTGATGCCACTTCCAGAGTTGTCTGCTGCTTGCATTTGTCTGCTTTGAGTAGTGTTTTATTCTTATTCCTTGCCAGGCTTGGGTACCCTTTCTGAAAAATCAGGTGGGTCTTGTCCCCAGGAAGGAAAGGAAGGTGGCAAAGGTGTTTTGTACAGGTCTGATGAATGCAAGATTCATGGCCACACTCGCAAGCCCAGGACTGGAACTGGCAGGAGATGCATTCCCTGCAGATGGGGTGAGGGTGGCAGGCCTGTTTCCCCACAAACTTGAGACCTGCATGTGACCCATGGTTGCAGACAGCTGCTGCTCTTCCTGTGCTCATCCCCAGTCTGATATAAAAGCATACCATCAATGTATTTATAGAACTAGTAAATAAAGAATAAATAGCAAGTTAAAGTAGGTTTTGATTGCCTACGTGTTGGTAGAACCCAGCTGGAATAATTTGATTCATGCATGAAAAAATGCCTCGGAAGCAGGACCCTTTTTTAGTGAGCCGAAACTGAATCCCTCCCGCTGCAGACAAAAATTTCTGCTTCTATAGCGTGGTTGCAAGACTAAGAATTAAAATCTAAAATGAGATTCCAAGAGAACTAATTATTTGCTCCCTTGAAATATACCAACTAGCCTTTTTCCAATCTTGCAGACAAAGCTGCTGAATACAGGGAGGGTGAAATAGTTCTTTTTGGCAACTGCTATCTTTTTGGAGGGGCATCCCCACCGCCATGGAAGAGAATGAAGACTGTGTCATCTGTCAGACTTCTGGACAGAGCCCTGTGGCACAAAGAACTGTATTTTTAAGCAAAATTAGCCGCCATCTGAATTTGATTTCTGTTCCCAGTATCAAGGGACTGTGACTAATTTTGTATTCTGCAAGTGGTTTTTGAGGAATAAAATATGTATCCTTCCCACCCCCAACCACCCACTCCTTCAAATAAGGGTTTCCCTCTCCCAAGATGCCAGATTGCTTTGCAGACAATGCCACTCACTTGTTATGGGAGATTCTGGGTGAAGTTGGCATGGAGAAGGCGTCATTACTCCTGTTCTAAGCTGTCCTCTGGTTTAACAGACTTGGATTGATCAGTGACCCATGGCTGGCTGAGAGCTGCTGCTTTTCCTGCCTCTGTGATGCCCCTCAGTCACACACACACACACACACACACACACACACACACACACACACACACAGTCATACAATCATACTTACACTCACACACATACACACATGTGTGCACACATTCACACATGTATATCTGCATACATGCAGCCTCAATATATTGACCTTAAGAGTTTGAAAAATAGTTTTGTTTTTGAGATTGCCCCCTCCTCTTCCCTGCCACCTTTATTTTCAGTTCTATCCTGTTAGGGAGTTTTGGAGGTGTGGCCCAGAGTGCCCCAATGCCTGCCTGCTGCTAAGGACATCCCTGTAGATATATGTTCTTTCCCCCTGGAGGCAACTTCCGTGGAAACCTAATTACCCATATTCCAATGATTGCCAAGACTCCAGCGATTGAAATGATGCGTAGCTTCGTGTCATTAGGACGCTGCTAGGATGTTCAGGGGTCTGTGCCTGTGATGGTTTCAAGACTGCAGTCAGAGGCAAGGACAAGGAGGAAAGAAAACTTCTCCAGAACAGGCACCTTGGACTGAAGATGCCCAGAAGGTGTCAGTCTTGAGACTGGAGAGGACATTTGCATTCTGGGGCGAGCAAATACCTGCAATGTATGCAAAATGTCATGTACACATTTTTGGAGGGAGGAGAGCTTATTGTTTCATCAAGTTCTCAAAGGGATCCTGACCTCTCCCTCAAAGAGTAAGAAATCATTGGCATAGATAATAATTTTACTATCACAGTAAATGATTTCTTACAAGAAGATACTCAAATGAGGAAGATAATGTAGTAAAATGATTGCATCAATCAGAATAAAACTATGCTGCAATAACAAATTCAGTGGCTTAATATAAAAAAGCTTATTCTTTACTTATGCTCCGTGCCTGACATGGGCTGACTGGGAGAATATGCCCACTGCAGTCACACAGACACCGAGGCTGAGAAAGTCCTCATCTCCACATAAGCTTCTCCCATTGCCATAGCAGCAAGAAAACAGGTGGCCCCAAAGCGTATGGCTGTTAAACTGTCACCCAGGAGTGTTCACGTTTGATTGGATAAAACAAGCCATGCAAACAAACCAGGAAGGGACATGCTATCCATCTATGTGCCCAAAAGGAGAACCAGAATATTTGTGAACAGCCCTAATGACTACCTTTGTGATATAAAATTTTTTGAAAGAAAATCATAAAATGTTCAGCTCATCCACTTTAAAAATTAAGAGCAAGGGACATAAAACTGTATTCAATAAATATAGTAGATAATAAAAAGAATTTCAGTTCCATGTTATGTCCAATTAAGTTAGAAAAGTTAAGGGGAAAGAGGTTGAAAAAGGGTGAGGGAAAGAAAGTGGGAGAAGAGAAGAAAGAAAGGAAGAAAATGGAATGGGCTTTTGTAAGGATAAAGAAGGGATCAAGGTCAAATGCCACCATAAGATTGGTCTTTTTTGCCACCTGAACCCCGCATCTCATATCATTTCACCCTGGCCTTTGGGAGCCAGGCAGTCTTCCAATTTTGCCAGCACTCCATCTTTGGGGGGGGGGGGAGGGGAGGCTGCTGCCAGTGCTTCTTGTAAAAAACACCCTCACATGTGTATTTCATAGAGGTGACATTTGGGGGCAACAAAGTGGAGCTAAAAGCCAGGCATGGCCTGTGGGCCAGTAGATCATGTCTGTGCCAGCCACTAGGGCTCCTTTTGTGTTCGTGGATCACCTGCACAAAGGCTGCGGACATGCCAAAGTGTGTCAAAGCAGCAAGGAAACCCTCCTTCCCTCATGCAGGAACATGATTCAGTGCAGGTGGTGAAACTATTACATAAATATGCTAAGCACATACTTTATATTAGAAAAGACTTGTTCATTCTCTCTGTACGGCTGCATGTTTTAAAGGCATAAACTAGCCCCAAGGGCTGCTCTTCCCCAACGCCACCCATTTCCTGGGCTCCCAGAGCTGAGCCTTCCTTTAGCCCTAGGAAAGCAATGCTTATGTGGCTGTCCTCCTGTGGCCACCTGCCACTCTCACTCACTGCTAAGAAATGAAGAGGTCGGCCAGAACTTCTATGTGCTCCTGGAGAGGTATTGTACCTAGCTGAGAAATGGGAAAATTCAAGGGCATAGGGAAGAATCTTGGGGGTGACATAAGACTTACTTGGGTGTCTTGTATTGTCCAGATCAGTTTTGGTTCTCTCTTCACTGCCATCACTGGAGGATAAGATGGTGAGCACTTTGCCATTCGAGAGCTATATCTGTCAGCTATTGCTGTTTAACAAGCTACCCGAAGATATAGTGGTCTAAAACAATGACTATTATTTCTCACCAGGCTGTGGCTTAGCCAGGTGCTTCTTCTGGGGTAAGCTGAGCTCTGTAGATCTCTGTTGGGCATGCACACGTGTCTGTCCACAGCCAGCTGGTGTGTTGGCTGCGGTTAGCTGAGGCTTCTCTTCCTTTCTTCCACTTAGTCTGGGCTTTTTCACTTGGCCATCAGGAAGTTCCCAGAACAACAAGAGAGCAAGTCCCCTTGCTCAACTGTTTTGCAGATCCGTGTTTAGGTCACTTTTGTTACTATCTCATTGGCCAAAGTAAGTCACATGACCACTCCAGATTAAGGGGTAGAGAAATAGACTCTATTCCTTGATGGGAGGAGCTATAAGGTTATATTATAAGGATGGGGGTATTGGGAGGGAAATAGTTTGTAGTCATTTGTGCAATCTTCTCTGGAGTGTGATCTCCTTGATGCCCTCCCACTCTGTCCCCATGTCCAGGGCACACTGTCCGTATGGGGTTAATGTGTACTCTGCTGTGAGGGATTTGGAATGCCATTGCCCACAGGCAAAGGGACCATCTCTGGGTATATATGACAGCAAAAACTAATCCAAAATAACAAGATTTAAATAAAACTGGAAATTCTTTCTCTCAGGTCTAATAGGTAGTCTAGAAGCCTTGATGGGATCGTCAGAGAGTAAGGCTTCTTCAAGCTCACCAATTTGCCACCCAGACAACTTCCCTTGTCTGCATTGTCTAAGAAGCCCTCTAGAGCATCAGCAATCACATCTGCAGGCAGCAATATGGAAAAAAAGAACATATCTTTCTCTTATGGAACTTCCAATAGTTTCATGCACTCCTGCTTACATCTCATTGGTCTGAAATTAGCCATATTCCTGTGCACAGGGCACACCTATCTGCAAGGGAGCTCAGAATAAGCTGGCACATGGATAACTTCTAATAAATTTTCTGTGACTAAGGAGCAGAATGGATGCTGGGATCTTTGCCAAGTGAGATCTTTCACAAATATGTTCTGTGAGTGTGAAATCATGAGACATCTTTGCATAAATCTCATTTGTTTAATCACCACACCTGGGGTGGATTGGTGTTATCCAGTTAGTTCAGTCCAAGTAAAGGCTCACAGTCCCTTTTGTAACGTCCTAGGCAAGTTGTCATTCCCTATGGTCCAGCAGCAGCTTCTTGGGCAATGCTTGGAGAGGGCACAAGACTGACTCACCTACTTCATCCCAGGGTTGAGGTTCATTTTCATTTCTCCCATTTTAATTGAGATATGACAATCACACAGTAAAGTTTGCAAATCTGAAATATAGAGCTGGATGACATTTGATATATGTGTGCATCCATAACCACCACCCAGATCAAGTTATAGAACATTTTCAGGACCCTGACTCCAACCCAGAAGGTTCCCTCCTACCTCTATTGCAATACTGACTCCCAACGGTAAGTATGATTCTGACTTCTGTTAAACGTTAAGGGAATAAGTTCTTTTCAAGTTGCCTGCCCAGGTTATTTCACATGGGACCTGTGCTCTAGGCCTCTGCTCACTGTCTGCCCTTTTTCTTTTTCTTTTCTCCTCTCCCCCCCACTCCTCCTCCTCCTCCTCCTTTTTTTTTTTTTTAATGCAACACTCCTCTCTCCCTGTCTTCTGTAGTCATGGAGGAGAAAAATTAGTAATCAAACTTGCAGCAACAAGAGTTGGATGAAGGCATGGCGAGATACAAACTCTTTCTGCTAAGGTTGACCAGAGAGACAATTACAAGTACCCTTCCTACCTGAGCTCTGGTTTCAATGCATCCAATCACCTGTATGGCTGAGACCTCCCAACAGCAGGTTATAAAACAGCATTAAGCAATCATGCTCAGGTATCTGTTCCTCCCCTCTACTCTCATGCAAACTTTAATCACCTTCTGGTCCTGGTCTCAGTATCTCTCAAGGCTTCTTCATGCTACTCAAAGAATATTGTTTTACCTGTTTGTGTTCCCCTCCCATCACCACCACCTGGCTGGATATAGCCTGGGATACACCCAGTGATACAGCCTGTTCTCCCTGATGGCACCTGATGAAAGAAAGTCGATGATTTATAGGACAATTTGACATACACTTTGTGGCTGCCATGAGTGATGAACGGGAGGTATATGGAGACCCACTTTGGTTCCATCAAATTGACTGTATGGTGTCGCAGTGCCCCATGTAGGAGCTGGCTGGAAGGGCAACACTGCTGTATTATTCTGTAAAGGCTTAGTTACTCAGCCTTTTTGGCTCTGTCACCCTGGCTCTAATTTTAGAAAGTTTTCTTTCCTTACTACTGATCCATAGTCTCTTATTTGCAACAGAAACCCACAGGTTTTATGTAAGTTTGGCACAAATGTATTTGGCAGCAAAACCTGGTTTGAATGAAGTGAGGCTTTTTATAGTAATTATTTATCCCACTTTGTGTGACTATTCATATGTTTCAGCACAGCAATATTAATGAGTTTGATTACCGCCTGGGGATGTTTCATCAGACATGGTTTCTACAGGTCTTCCCTTTCTAATATATGAAAACTTCTCAATCTGAAATTTACCTGGCATGAAGGGTTCTGGATAGAACTCTATCTCATTTTCCCTTCATAGAAGATGCATTCCATTTCTTTAATTCCACCCAATTTTAAATAAAAACAATGATAATTATTATTATTGTTAAGTACAAAAGTAATACTTGTTAGGAAAAATTCAGACTATAGAAGTAGAAGACACTGGTTCTGCTCCTGATCACAGCTTAGTGTCTGCATTTTTTCTTTTATACATATACTAGAGGCCTGGTTCATGATATTTGTGCACTGGCAGGGCGGGGTGGGGGGCGGTCCCTCAGCCCAGCCTGCTCCCTCTTGCAGTCTGCGATCCCTCAGGGGTCCTTAGTGCTGCTGCAGAGATGGGAGAGGCTTCCTGCATTGAGCGTCTGCCCCTTGGTGATCAGTGTGCATCATAGTGACTGGTCATTCCACCCTTTGGTTGATTTGCATATTAGTGTTTTATGATATAGGATATACTGTAGGTACAGCCTGAAACACACACGTGCCACACATTGTAATACTAAATGCAATCATGCTTTGCACAACCCTCTGCACCTCCCCCACCCCCACTTAAACAACGATTCAGGGGAAACCCCATAATAACACTTCATGTTTGGCCATATCCCTGGAGTCTTCCCACTTTCTGGTGTGCCCTCTAATTGCCAGGGTTCACATCCAAAGCTGTGAAAGGCTTGAGGGCTTTCTCCAATGCTCTGCCAAAAGCAAGGATGATTGGAAATGCTGGGGTGTTAGCCCAGGGAGCAGCCCTCAACCAAGGAATCTCAGGAGTTGGTGTAGAATGCTGCCAGCTCCTTCGTGGCGATCACTTGGAAATGTGTCTTACAGCTCTCCTGCAGGAATGAACTCCAGTTGTCCACAGTGATAACTGACTTGAGAACACACCTTTTATTGGCTGCCTTCCCTACCCTATCTCCTTTCCCTACTCCCTTCCTCCTCCCACCCACACACATCTCCTGCATTTTTGCCATCTCTTGAATAAACAATTTGCTTGTTGCTGGGTCTGTTTCTAAGGAAACCCAAACTATGACAATCTAGAAATTCCCTTTGCTTTTTATTAACTACCGAGGACAGAAGAATATGGATATACATGATTTCTTTAACCATTCCCCGATTACAGTCCTATTATTAGATAATTATAGTGCTGCTAATTTTTCAATCTGACAGATGAGGCTGTGGGAGACATCCTTGTACATATATTTTTGGGTGTGAGCGTATTTCTGAAAGACTCCTAGAGGTAAACTTTCTGGGTCAAAAGGTTTGGGCATTTTGGATGCTGCATCATTTTCTCTTTTAGTTTGTCTGTTCCATCTAGGCAAGCTCTGCCCTGCTCCTCTGCTCAGAATCTGCATTCTCCTGGGAATTTGTGCCAGAATATCTCAGCTAGGGTGACCAGCTGTCCCCATTTTCTGGGAATGCAGGAATTTCCTAGGACATGTAACTTTCAGTGCTAAAACTGAGACAATCCCCAGGAAACAGAAATAGTTGTTTTGTCCCAATTTTTGCTCCTTTGTCAGAGCCCTCAGATTCCAGAACTGCACATCTAGGATCTCCCATATCAGTTGCCTCTGGGTTTCCTCTCCCAGCTCTCAGGGCACCATCTACTCTGATGAGCCAGCTTCACCACTAAACACACACATGTACACCTGCATTTTCACAATAATCTTCTTGGCTGTGATTACATTGCCCTCTTATAACTATTTCCTTCTGAGCACAAATGCCCCTGCCTGGTGCCTTCTAGTGGGCCAGTGTGTTCCCATAATTCAGGTGTCAGGAGAGAAATTTGGCCACCCTGGCCCTCTGGCTAACCCATTCATTACTGTCTTCCTCATGGTTGTCTGTCCCCCCTTTCTATCTCTTGTTCTAGAGAATGCACAGTCTCCATCCCTTGGCTGAAATAGAATTTTTATCTACTTGTCTGTAAATTCTTTGAATATATGTTATCTTCACCTGGTGTAGGGGTAAGAGGAAGAGAGAACTGAGCTGAGAGATGGAGAAGAACTAACTAGATCTGAAATCTCAGTCTTTGCTTTGGTTTTGGTCCCCAGAAGCAGATCCCAACACAAGGATTTTATTGAAAGTAGTTTATTTGTGAAATGATCACTCCTGTCCTCATTGGCACCTGCGCCATTAAATTCTCTTTGTTGTCACTCTACCTTAAGCTGTTTCCGTCACAAGAAACCATAAGAATCCCAACTAACACACCTTTGCTACCTGCCCCCAACCCTAGCATTGCTCCCTGTGTAAGCTCCATGTACTCGTGTCTTTAGTGCTGATGGCATTTAGCCTTGTGGGGTTACTTGTTTTTTCCCCAAGCAGTCTGAGGACCTAGCTCACTGTGTGCTCACTACATACCAGGCCACAAAACATCTGTGAGGTGAGTACTTAGAGTGCAGCTGATTGATGAGATTCAGAGATATTGAGCCACTTGTCCAATGTCACAGAGCTAGAACAGGATGCAGCAAAACTTGGACTTAGGTCTGGGTGACCTGACGACTTTCTTCCTGACTTTCTTGCTGCAGGCCTGTTGTCCTTTACCCCCGTTTGGCAGGTATCGTTGTAACTCAACAGCATCTTCTCCCATTAAGTGCATTCTGTTAGATCCCACCGTCACCGAATAAAAACATATTACATTCCTTGGTTTCCTTTTTTCTGTGCCTATTGGTTTCTTTCCAGATCCTGGCCCAGTTATTCTCGTGCATTTTCCCCATTGGCATAGAAGGTCCTTTCCCTCTTTAACATGAGGCTTCTCAGCACACACAACAAGAAGGAAGCCCCGTTGGTTTTGAACGAGGTCTAGCTGAGTATCAGGACCCCAGGCTACATACAGGAAAGCAGAGGCCTGGAGAGGCGGGGTGAGATGCCGAGGCCACACACCTGGTGCTTGGCAGAGCCTGACTTGGAGTCTGAGTTTTTCTCAAAACCTCAAGGTGTGTCCTTAAATACACAGCGTTTTCAGAATGCCTGGCGGTCTATACTACGGTCTAGATTCCCATGGGCAGGGAGCCACACGTGACCTCACTTGGGAGCGAAGCCTTGGTTCTTGTCTTTATCTGCATTTGGCAAAATGAATTCCCATCTCCCCCGATGTGTCTGTGAAAGGGACTAACAGTCCAGTTCCCTGGGGAGTTGGGAGCATGAGAAAGGCCCAGTTCCACCTTTCAGTTATCCTCAGCCCATCTGGCCAAAGCCAGTCTTTCTCCAGGAGCCCGTCCCGTGCTTTTCTGTGCTGTGGCTCACATGCCTTTGACACGTAAGGCCTGCAAAGCCCTGGGAGGGAAGGCTCCGGGGCCCAGGGGCCAGGCACACGCAGGCCCTGTTCAACTGTCGCCCAGCAACGCCCCACACAAACATTTGCTGACAGGAAGAGGCGGGCGGCATTAAAGCCGCCTGACAGGGAGGTGATGGGGCAGTAGGGAGAGGCGGAGGTAGACAGTGTGTAATTGCCAAGCCGGGAGGCTGGCCTGTGGCCAGCGCATTGAGTTTAACCGCCTGTGTCACTGCCCTTCATCAAGGAGGGTGCTGCCCGCGGCCATGTTTGCAGGCTGAGTGCCCGCCCTGGTCTGGCCTGGGCTACCTGGGGAGGACATCTGCGGGGTCAGCTTTTGGAGTGGGTTCCCACCCTCCACCACAGCCTGGCAGGTGGGTGCTCTTGCTTTCATCTGCACAGCTGGTGGGCCTTTGGGTGCCTAAGCCTCCTTCTGACGCCCTTTACCTACTGCTGCAAGCTCGCTGTTCGAGAAACAGCCCTCACGGGTCTTCTTGGCGGCTGTGATCCTTTTCCCTGACGCTCACCAGCACCCCTGGAGTTCAGCCTCAGCCGGGAGACGGTGCAGAGGACACTGACACATCTACCGTAGGTGTGCGTTGGCCGTGCTAGAAGCCTCTCCCTGGAAGGCTGGAGCCTTTCCTGCCTTCCTGTTCCTCCTCCTCGGGCCCACTGTCACTCAGGAAGCTCCTGCTTCAGCCCCAAATTAGCCACAACACCACTTCAAACATGCTCACTGTGGCTGCAGTGAGGACCCAGGAAAGAGACAGACGAGAGGAGGAGTAGAAGCAAAAATGTGCCCCAAAAGGCAGCCAGCCCCTTGGCCGATAGAAGGTCAACCCGACAGCCGGCTATGAAATTGGATAGCAGTCCCGTCGCTTCCAAGACATAATTATTCCCAGGAAAGTGTTTTCAATTTCTAGATAAACCGCTGTTTAAGAAGCAGAGAGGACAGAGCTCGAACAGTGGCAACCGTCTGCGGCTTCCCCCAGCGGGCCCGTCATTAACCATTGCTCCCAGAGCTAAAGGCTGCGGCTCTGTCCCCAATTAACGGCCACATTCCAGCAAGCTCCCTGTTTATCAAGGCATTAGCGCTGACATCTGGGGAGGATTGAGCTCCCATCCACCCACACGGAGACCCATGGCTCTTCTGGCACTTGCCTGCACAAAAGGTGGGTGCATGGCGAATTGCTGAGGCCCCCTCCGAGGGCAGCTTCTTCCCACTCTCTTCCCACCACCACTATGTCATTCTGTAGCCAGTGGAGTGTGAGCCAGGCAGCACTGTCCCTGCGCTGACACATATGCTTCTGTGTGACTCTGTGCGTTTGCACGTGTGCATGCACAACCAAGTGTGAGAATCTTGTGTTTCAGGAGATGGGTGTGGGAAGGATTCTCCAAGGAATTCTCTGAGAACAGAAACAATTTCTCTCCCATTGTTAAGCCTGTGTGTGCAGGGGCGGCAGGGGCGGGGGGGGGGGGGGGTTGTGCAGAGAAGTGCTACAGCCACTCCCCTTCTCCTATTTCTCCCCTTCCTTAATGTCCTTTTCCCCTTCCTTTCCAGTCATTGTCATTAGAGCATTGATTAAAACCCATTTGCCCCCTTCTCCAAGCCAGTACAGATTCTGTTGGGAAACTGTTCACTCTCCACCACCAGCCCTTCTCACATGTGTCCCTGCCCCCAACCCTGCCTTTCGTTCCTCCTGCTGAACTTTCCCTATCTTCTTTGTGGCTACACTCCTTTAACTGGTCCCCTAAATGTGGACAACTCCTAAAGCCCAGTGCTCAGCCTGCCTTCTTTTCTCTCTGCTAGAACTACCCTCAGGAGCCAAGCCAAGCCAAGCCACTTATGGGCTCAGTGGTGGTGTCAGGCCCTGGAAATCTGCAGCTCTGGCCTCAGCCTGTGGTCACTTTCACCTGGATGCCCTTATGGAACTTTTGATCCATATGAATCTAATCAAATCAGAGCTAATTGTCACTCTATTCCTATACCCCTTCCCCCTCCTCCTCCCTCCTGCCATGCCATCCCTCCTGCCATGCCACCTTGGGACTTTCCTGATGAACTGGAAAAAGACAGGGATCGGCCCCTTTCCCTAGGGCTGGAAAGAAGAGCACCCCAGTCCTACCAGGTTCTTGACCTTTGATCCCTCCTCCACACAACTGCTAGATTAATCTTCTCCTGCCAGGGGCTGCCCCACCTCTAGGCCTTTGCTGGTCAGTCTTTTCCTGCCTAGAATTGATTTGAGTACATTAAGAGATTACATGGTATAGCACCAGCCCTTCTGAAGGGGAGATCTGTTATTTTGTCTGCAAAGTCAGTATTCATTCCCCATCTTATCCCCAGGCTATGTGGCTCAAGTCAAGCCTTCATGCTGCCTGGGATGGACCATGGCCCTACGTGGCAATGACAGCCCTGGAGATTTTTCTGGAACTGTTGGGAAAGGGCATTTTTAAATTTTATTTATTTATTTATTTATTTATTTATTTATTTTTATCACGGTTGCTCTAGAAATGTAAGCCTGAAACTGCTGGTGGTCATCTTGTCACCACTTGGGATAAGCACATGGAATCAGCCATGCCTGAAGCCAAGTACCTTTTAATGTGTTGGTTGCCACCTTGTGTGGTGTTTCTCTGCCTTACAACCAACAATGCTCCCTGACCCATCCCTGAGACCTCTCTTTGTTTGGAGCCCTAGGTACTAGCTTCCCCTACTCATCTTTTGCCTCTGACCACATTTAGCTTTGTGATATTATGTTGATTTTCATGTGGAGACTTATATCTCAGCCCTTACCACAACCTGAGGTGGGAATTATGACTGTCCTCTTTTTGCCAATGGGAAACTGAGGCATGGGAGTTATATAACTCAACCAGTTATCACAGTTAATCAGTTTCAGAGGCAAGATTTGACTCTAGATGGCTTGCTCCAGAGTGCTTGCTCCTAACTGCTCTGACCTGCTGCCTCTTCAATGTGTTGCCGATAGATCACTTACTTTCCAGGTCCTTTAAGATATGTTGAGTTCATCCTCGGTGCCCTGAGCTTCGACTTGGGATCTGAATTCCTCCCCCTGTCAGACTAGTATAGGTACATCATGGGCATCCTTGATTTATGTTGGATCCCTCACCTGAGCATACTTTGGAACAGCTAGAGAGCCTGGGTTATTTATTGCCATTCACAGCCATCCTCTGAGGGACCTGTCCTGTCCCTGAGTCCTCTATGAATTATGTAGGGGCCCCCTTGGCATTGTGGGTGGAGTGTGAGTGGCTTTGATCTCACATCTAACTGCTTTGTCTTAGCTGTCCCTTCACATCTATACTTCCGGGCCTGGCACCCTCTGGAGAGCCTTTACCTGATGGCCTGTGTGGCCAGTTTGCATTTCCAGGCAAGAGAAGCTGGCATTATAACTACCTTTGGGATGCAGCCAATTGTCTCTGGCCTTACACTTTGCTGACTGCCTAATTTTGCAGAACTACGTAGCTATAACGTATGTGCTGGCAACAATGCCCCAGAGTCACAGATTTAAATTCAATTGATGAAAACCTTCCTCTCCCCATCTCCATTAGTATAGCATCTAAGCCATGTTATTCATATATCATTTCATCACCACAAGAGCCTTGTTTGTTGTTTTTATTCCCATTACATGGATGACATAATTGAGGCCCAGGCAGGCTATGAGAGATGGTAAGATGGAGACTCAAAGCCACATCTCCTGGTTTAGGGGAATAGTCTTTGTCTTCTTGACATCACAGAGATTTGACCCCTCAGTGAAGCTCGTTGATTTAACAATTATACATTGGGCATTTTCTGCCTGACTGGCACTGAGCTGGGAGTGGGAAATACAGAGGTGATCACATTCAATATGGTGGTAAGAATAGAGTACTATGGGAACACAGAGGGGGAAATTGTAAATTATCATAGCTGGAAGAGATGCCAGTGTTAGAGAAGCTTTTATAGAAGTGACAGTCGCTTGCATTTTGTGATGCACAGACAGGCCAATTACTGAAGACATAGACATGTGCCCCCAGAGGATATGAACAAAGTTCTCAAGTCTTTCCCAGACTGGCTATCATGGTTGTTCACCTGTGAGCTAGGCCCTGCACACATATTTAAAAAATCCTCATTACAAATGCAAGATCAGTAACACACCCATTTTATAGATGGAAAAATCAAAGCCCAGAAAGATCCAAAGGCTTAGCCCTCTTGCCATCTTCACTCTGGAGGCCCCTGTGAGATCCCCCCATTGTTGTGACCACATTGCCATTCAGCTTCTCTTTTGCCCAGTCTTCTCCCTACTCCAACTCAAGTGTTGACCTTGAGACCCATATCCTAGTAAACCTCCTCCAAGAAAATTTCCATCTCAAAATCTGTATCCTGGAGAATCTGATCTAAGATGCCATGTTATATATAATTATCTGTTTAATTTTGGTCATCTGGGAATAATAGAATGTCCAAAATAACAGTGACAAAAATATGTCTGATATTGATTTCTCACATAAATGACCAGAAGTCACAATGACCAGGCTGGTAAGATGGTTGGCATAAGGGCTGTAAGATGCAAATGTGTAAATGACTCAGATTTCTTTGATCTTGTTGCTGTGCACAACAGAGCTTCCAGTCCCAAAGTTACATCATGGTTCAGGATGGCTGCTCAAGATCCCCATCACATCCCTGTTCTTGTGGGCAAGAAGGAGGAAAATGCACTCACTTCTCTTCAACAACCAATTCCAGAAGTTGCTTCTGCTTATATCCAATTGGCCAGACTTCGTCACATGGACACACATGACTGCAAGCTGAGGTTGAGGCATATAATCTTTACTGGGGGAGAGGGGCATGTGTTAAGCTAAAAATTATGGGTTTTATGTCAAAAGGAGAAGAGAAAGATGGATATTTACAACAACTAGCAGGTTCCAGATGTGTGCCCCAGGGAGGGTAGAGCTGTGTGTGGACTGCCTAGCATTCAGGGTACTCCTGATGGTCTTTGGAGATCATGGCTCATTTCCACACCTCAGTTTGGATTCCCACGAACAGTCTGCTCCTGCTATAAGGGCCTTTTGGCCTTACTTGAGGTCTCCTCCAAGGCCAAATCACGTTACCTCTCCTCCCCAGAAGCTCCTGGGGGAAGAATGACCTTTCCTCTCCCTTTCCCCCTCCCTTTCTCTTTGATCTTGTGGTTCTTTAACTGGGAATCTTTCAGTCTCTCCTGGGGCAAAGAGGCATCCCTTGTTTACCCACAAATAATTAACTGCTGTAGTCATTTAACATATACACAGACAGCACCACCGTAATTACAGAAAATATATTACACACCAGGCACATGGAGTGGGGGCAATTCACCACCCAGTGGGGCCCGGAATTAGAGGTGAATTGATACATCAACTGGCCCTGGGTTTTATCCCTGGCTGTGCCCCTTTGTGCATTCCAAGCCTTCTCTCCACCCCATGAAGCTGTGATGAGTGGCGCCCTCTGAGTGTACATATATTGCCAAGTCTCCCCCTGCATTCTCTTTTTGCTGAGACAGTGGAAACGGTGGGTTTGGGGAGTGCTGACTGTGTAATTGACCAAAGGAGAGGATGCAATAGAATAGGATAGAGAGGACAGCACAGCCCTGAAGGGGCTAGAAAGAGGAAAAGGAGGGAGGGAAATGAGAAAGATGAAGAATAACTGGGAGGAAGAGGAGAAATGGCAAAGGCAGGGGGATCAGTTCAGAAATCCTCCCGTAGGGTGTTTCTCAGAAAGGGCAAATAATGGTGAAGGTTTACAACTCAGAGAGCAAGGTTGACAAGCCTCGGTGCGCACACATATCACCTGGGAGGAGAGGGGTGTTGTGATCCCAGGCGCTCTGATTCAGTGGGTCTGGGTGGGGCCTGAGAGTCTGTATTTCTAACATGTTTCTGGAAGCTGCTGCTACACTTTGAATAGTAAGGATTTAAAGTCATTTTCAAATTCACTCTCTCCTTTAATCCTCACAATGACCCTGTTTTACAGACAAGGGAATTGAGGCTCACAGATGCCAAGGACCTTGTGTGAGATCCCCTGGCTAAACAGCCCATTTCTGTTTAGTATAGTGAACTGTGTCTCAGTGAACTTATGAACATTCTCGAATGTGGGCCAGGGAAGGATGGGTCAAGCTCAGGGTGTCAGAGGACACCTGGGATGTGACCTGGGTGTGTCTAGAGGCCTTTTTCAAGTACCTAGAAGCTGAGAGAAAAGACATGGCTGGGGGTAGGGGTAGGGTAAAGCCAGATAGAATTAAAAAAATAGAGTTGTTTATATCACCTGTTAGTCTGGGTTAAGTTGGACTCTGTTACTAAGCTGTGTGCCTGGAATTTCTCAACCTGGGTATCGGTTGTCTGCTGGAAAATGCTCACACTTTACAAGATCAGATCTCTGTGTTCTGCCTACAAATGTCTTGATTTGGATTCACAGAGGAGGAAGGGCTGCCGAGTGAGTGTAAGCCTCTCAGAGCTGTTGTTTGAAGAGGGGCATCCTGTGCGGGTGCGTGTGTGTGTGTGTGTGTGTGTGTGTGTGTGTGTGTGTGTGGTGGGGGAGTGTGCTGAGAGAGTTAGGCATTAAATGAGGTAATGTATGTAAAAGGTAATGTATGTAAAAAACTTAGCAGGCTCATAGTACAGCAGTTATTGAGAATTATATTTAGAAGCCATACAAGTATCTTGAAATGCGATGTAAGAGCTTGATGGCATGGACCTCTCTGCCATGGGTCAGCAATGCCTCTGATAGCCATCAACGTGAGGGACCTTAAGGATGCTGTAAGTTCTTAAAGAACTTAGAGTCTATCAAGGAGACACTGAATTACAAAGAGGCTCCTGAGAAATGAGCCAATTTAGGCATCTTCAAGGAGTCCACATTGACATGGCAATGTTTCTGGGGTAATC
This sequence comes from Pipistrellus hanaki, assembly GCF_964339955.1. NCBI lineage: Eukaryota > Metazoa > Chordata > Mammalia > Chiroptera > Vespertilionidae > Pipistrellus > Pipistrellus hanaki. The sequence goes on along the minus strand of NC_140524.1, from coordinate 938,782 downwards.
TGGGTCCTCTGAGAAGCAGATGCCAAGAGAGGATGAAATGTGCAAGGATTTTATTAGGGAATATGAGAGAGATAGGGAGGGAGCTGGGCAAAGCTGGGAGAGCAGAGAAGCTGTGATGTGAATCTGACTCAAGTGAAGGCGACAAGACAGGGAGGTGTTTGCGAGCATTCTAGCCTGTCAGGCAGTCTCTAGAAGGTTCAGCAAGACCTGCAGTCTGTCCTCAAACCAAAGCCAGCTGTCAGAGGAGCCCTGTTTTTCACAGGAACAGGCCTGTTAGCACCACACCTCACTCAGCCAGTTTCGGCCCAAATGCTGTGATGTATCTCAGAGCTCAGCAGCTGGGGCCCTTGTGCAGTTATGTTTCCTGAAGTTGGAGGGCTGTGAGGCGTAGCTTCCAGTACAGTCACTTTTCAATAAGTTGTATACCAAGAGGGAAAAGACCTTGAGCTCTAACTGGGACAGGGGCCCCAGGCCAATTGCAGTCCTCACATGTAGTCATCACTCCGTAAATGTTTATTAAGTGACTGCAAAACTGGAAAGCTAATCCATCCTGAAGTGTTTGTTTTCCTTCTGCTAAATGTACCCCTAAGATGAAATTAATTCCCTTATTTTCAAAATTTTCTCCTTTTATGACACTAATCTATATTTACAAAAATTGCCAGGGCCCCATGCAGTCCTCTGAAAAAGTCTTACAGGGCAAGAGGCACCAGGACCTTCTCCACTCTGGGAGAGCCTTAGTCCAGCAGAGCCACCTTGGGGTCAGATCTGCCATTAAACAAGAATCTGAGTAGAGGCTCCCTTGCTTCTGGAGGGAAAGTCCCTGTACATCTTTCATCTCCGCAGCCTGCTGTCATCCTTGCCCCTTTAACGTCACAGGCAGCACTTTGTCCCCTTGGAGGCTGTATCTACAGCAGAAAGCCTGCAGCAGACAAAACAGCCAGACGAAAGAGGGGACTTTGGAACTGGGTAAGTACCAGGAGACTGGGCTTGCCATTAGGAGTGAAGTGGCAGCGACTCAGAGGACCCAGCCTACAGGGCCCCCAGGACTCATAGGGTTCGGCCCACAGGGGCAGCCTCTGCCCTGCTTTCCCAGGAGCTGTGGAGCCAGCCCAGATGCATTTTCCTCTGTCGATGCAGACAGATGCTGTGCATCCATCTTCTATACACGTGCTTCTGCCTGGAGAGGAAGATAAAGTGGCTTGTTTCTCCTGTACTAATATATTACTGTGGTGTGGCCTGTGGCCAACCAGCACTGATTATTGAGTGTGGGTGGGTGCATGTGCATACATGCACGTGTGTGTATGCACATGCGTTAGGGAGACTAGTTGATGTTGAAGAGCACCTAGTGTAAGGAATGGTAAATTTTTCACTTGAAAGTTATGTTCCTGAGAATAAATTAAACAGGATCTCTCAGTGCCAATAACCTAGAATCCCCAAAACAACAACAGAAATAGCAATAATAATAGCTACTTATATAGCACTTGCTCTGTGCGTGTCCTTTCTAAGCTCTTTATATGTATGAACTCATTTAACACAGTGCCTGAAGAAGAAAATCCTGTGATGATTCCTATTGTATTTTGAAGATAGGGGAAATTTGCTTTTTTTTTTTTTTTTTAGTTCCTTTTTATAGCAAGTTCTTTTTTAAAATTTAATAAATATTTATTGTTCAGATTATTACAGTTATTCCTCTTCCCCCCCCTCTCCCCCATAGCTCCCCTCCACTTGGTTCCCATCCCACCCTATTCCCTTACCTCCCCCCCCCCACTGTCCTCATCCATAGGTGTATGTATTTTGTCCAGTCTCTTCCCGCCCCCCCTCACCTCTTTCCCCCTGAGAGTTGTCAGTCCACTCCCTTTCTATGCCCCTGATTCTATTATATACACCAGTTTATTCTGTACATCATATTTTTAATTCACTTGATTTTTAGATTCACTTGTTGATAGATATGTATTTGTTGTTCATAATTTTGATCTTTACCTTTTTCTTCTTTCTCTTCTTAAAGAACACCTTTCAGCATTTCATATAATACTGGTTTGGTGTTGATGAACCCCTTTAACTTTTTCTTACCTGTGAAGCTCTTTAGCTGACCTTCAATTCTGAATGTCAGCTTGGCTGGGTAGAGTACTCTTGGTTGTAGGTTCTTGCTAATCATCACTTTGACTATTTCTTGCCATTCCCGTCTGGCTTGCATAGTTTCTGTTGAGAAATCAGCTGACAATTGTATGGGTGTTCCCTTGTAGGTAATTAACTGTTTTTCTTTTGCTGCTTTTAATATTCTCTTTGTCTTTTGCTCTTGGCATTTTAATTATGATGTGTCTTGGTGTGGTCCTCTTTGGATTCCTTTTGTTTGGGGTTCTGTGCATTTCCTGGACTTGTAAGTCTATTTTTTTTTCATCAGGTGGGGGAAGTTTTCAGTCATTATTTCTTTAAATAGGTTTTCAGTATCTTGCTCTCTCTCTTCTTCTGGCACCCCCATAATTCTGATGTTGGTATGCTTGAAGTTGTCACAGAGGCTTCTTATACTATCTTCAAATTTTTGGATTCTTTTTTCTTTTACCTTTCCCGTTGAGTGATTTTTGCTTCTTTGTATTTCAAATGTTTGACTTAATTCTTGCTTTCCTCTAGTTTGCTGTTGGGTGTCTGTATAATATTTTTTATTTCAGTGTATATTTAATTTCTAGTTGTTCTTTTCGCATATCCTTGAGGGTCTCTTTCATATCCTCGAGGGACTCACTAAATTTATTGGCCTTTTCTAGGAAATTCTTGAAAAACCTTATAACTGTGGTTTTGAACTCTATCTCCAGTTGTTTGTTTTCCTCCATTTCTTTTGTTTGTGATCTATTTCTTTGTCTCCACATTTTCACTGCTTCCCTGAGTGTGTAGGGTAGTTTTGTGTGCTTGTGTTCTGTATGGGCCAGTGGCTTGGCCTCTCCAGTTACCTGGACACACTTGGTGCACCCTTTTGTGGACTGTGTGTATAGCCTTGCTGTAGTTAAGTTTTGATTGCTCTTGGTATCAGTGGGAGGAGTTGACCTCCAGGCCAATTGGCTATGAGGATCAGCTCTGTCTATGCCAGAAGGCAGCCTTATTCCACTAGGCTTGCAAAATTGTAAATTTTGGATGGGGCAGAGTTTAGGGGTAGAGCTTACAGCCTTGGCTTCCTGTCAGCCCCGCCCTATGAGGTTCCTGGGTCTCAGTGTCCCTCGGTACTTGCTGCAAGCACCTCTGAGAGAAAGGCACCCTCGAGTTTCACCCGCTGCCAGGCAGTCTAGTCTCTCCCCCAATGAATCTGGATTCCCAGAGTCTCGCCGGGAACTGGGGTTCAGCACAGTCCAGAGCTTTTGTATCCTTCCGGTTAGGGCAGTCTAGCAGCACAGTCAACAGTCCGTTCTCTGTGCACATTCACGTGCGCACCTCTGGAGCTCTGCCTTTCGCTGCTCCCCTGAGTTTCCGCCTCACAGCCAGATTCCCTCTGTATGAGCCTGGCCCTCTGGGATCTCGCCCAGAACTGGGGTTCAGTGTAGGCGGAACTAGGGTTTAGTGTAGTCCGGAGCTTTTATCTCCTTCCTGCTAGAGAATGCCAGCCAGGCACTCAGCCACCCCATCTTCTCTGCACACACGCGCCCGTGTCTGCGTACCTCAGGCTTTTACAGCTCCTCTGATTTTCCTTGTGGTTTTCTCTTTCCTTCTAGTTTTAGAATTTCCAGTCAGTCAGCTTTCCTATGGTTCTGGATGATGTCTGTTTTGTCTTTTAATTGTATTTTTGAAATTGTGCGAGGCTGCAATTTAGGTATTTACCTATGCCGCCATCTTGATTTCTCTCAGAAATCTGCTTCTTATGTTAAAAAATACTTGATGTTCTACATTACCAGTTACCCAAACCCATCCCATTGGTAGAGGACACAGTTCTTGGCACCAGGAAGAATATTTGGAAATGTATCTTTTGGTGATGAAAGAAAGTGAATTATTTAGTTGTGTTTTAGGAATTACTCCATGTCTTCTATTTTGCTGTATTTACACTTGTTGACCCTTGAAAGTTGGTTTTCTGTACATAGAAGCTATGGGTCAGGAATTTGGGATGGGCTCAGCTGGGTGGTTCTGTTTGGCGTTTCTGATGCTGTTGCTATCAGAAGGGGGCTAGAGCTGGAATAGTGGGGGCTGGCCAACTGTTGCTCTCTTAGGCTTCCTTATAGTGTGGTGGCCTCAGAATAGTAACATATAGTGGCTCAGGGTTCCAAGCCTGAATGTTCCACTGAGTCACGTAGGGTCACTTCCACCGTAGTTAGACATAAGGGAACATAGACCCCACCTCTCCCTGAAAGGAGCATCCAAGCCAACAAGCAGGGCCATCTTTTTAGCTCCAACATGCCACAGGTGGGGTATGGCAGGGGTTGAGGACACTGTGAAGACTACCACAAACATCTCTTGACCCAGACTGTATCTGATGATTCCACTTCGGGCACTCAGTTGCTTGATGGGACTTCTCAGTGGGATGCTAAATGGAGATTGGCCTGGAGCAGGAGAGGTTAAGGTTGAAGGAAGGCAGTGAGGTATGGGGTCCCAAGGATGGGAGCAGCTGAGAGACAGACAAGCAGTAAGGATTGCAAAGCCAGTGTGACTCGGGTGGCCCAGATCAGAAGGTAAAATATTGGATCCCAGGGCAAGAGGAGCTGAGCTCCTATAGCCCAGTGGATACTGCAGACTCCGCTTTGGGGAAGAGAAGGGCCTGAAAGTGGGGCCCAGCCCAGAATTGAGTTAGCATTGAAGATGGCTGCCACTCTCGTAAGGGGCCTGAGGGACAGGGCTTTGAAAAAGAAAGGCAGGACCTGGAATCTTGCCATTTGCCTGATTTGGCTTGATGTTACCTCCTACCCCATCCCCTGCCACTGTCACCTCAGGCAGATGGAAATAAGTCCTTCTCTGAGTGGTGGACTAGCTCTTGGAGTGGGATGTGTGGGTATAGGAGCTGCCTCCCAAATCCAAGACAGAGCACATGGCCCACAGCCAGGCCTACATGAGAAATTGATTACGTGGCCAACTTGACCGCTGAAGGCCTCGGCAAGCAGAGAGCTGCATCCATAAAGTGCCGCCCCCCACGCCGGGTGCCTCTGCGGCCTCTGTTTGAAGGTAAATCCATCCATAAGCCTGCCGTCACTCTGGGCTTAATGTACATGATTTCTGGCATTTACAGCAGTGCAGCTCGAATGCTGGAAGAAACTCCAGCAAATAATTTGCCAGGGAAAGGCACACAGCCTGGCAATTGCTCATGGCACATCTGAACAGTGTCGGCTCCTGGGAAAACAAGCTCCCTGACAACGCACGGCCCACTGGCCTCTCTCTGCCGCTAACCCCGCTGCTAAGGAGAGAATTTATAATGTGGAGATTGTGTGCTCTGTGGGTTTTTACTCCATGTACAGGTGCTGATGTTGGGTATTTTTGAGCCCTTGAGTCAGGGTTGGAAGCTAGGAGAGGGGGAAATGGGTCAGGGTGAGTCCCCTGTGCTTCTCAGTTTGATGTCAGCATAGCAGAGGGTAGGGAGTCTGTCCTCAGGGCCCTGAGGGTTTTCTTGGAATGTGGGACCCTCTACTTTGATTCAAGGTGAACCTGTCCCTTGGCTGGAGGGGCTAAGGGGCAGTTTCCAATGTCCACTCTGTGGCTGTTTGCTCCCACCTGAGCATCTAAGAGCATTCCCTTGCATCTTTCTGTGGTCCTCTCAGCAGTCCTCTTCCTCCCTCTTCTTCTGTTCCTGTGAATCTCTCTTCTTTTTCTGTTTCTGGATGTCTCACTTTCACCCTATCTCTGGTCTCTCTTCCTTTATTTCTTTCTTCCTGCTTTTCTCTCTAACTCTCCCTTTGTGTGCCTTGGCTTCCATGTGTGTGTATGTCCCCAAATTTCTTGGCCTCCGTGAATCTTTCTGTCTCATTTCCCATTGCTTCCTTCATCTCCCTAACTCTATATTTCTCTTTCTTTCTCCTTCTCTCTCTCTGTCTCTGCCTCTGCTTTCCCTGTGCTTCTCACCATTGTTCTTTGTCTCTGCCTCTCTTGCATGTCTTTGCCTGCCTCCCTTTCTCTCATTCGGTGTCTCTGTCTCGGTCTCTCCTGGACCCTGTGGCAGTACCCAGCCTGAGAGTATGTCCCAGGTGCACTGTGGGGCCAGTAAGCCCAACACTATACACTATTATACATGATTTTCTTTTAAAATTGTTTGCAGGTGTCATCTTCCCCCGCTTTGCCCACCTTCATCCACCCCTACCTCCCCATCCCTTGTCCTTCACCAGATTGTCCTTGTCCATGCAGTATGCATACATGTTCTTTCTTTGTGTGTAGACCATAGATATTCTTTATTATGTTAGAAATATTATTATTTTAAAAATAATTTTTAAAAATTTATCTTTATTATTGAAAGTATTATATGTTTCCCTTTTCCCCATTGACCCTACACAACAGCTCCCTTAGCCCCTCCTGCCAACCTTCCTGCCCAGTCCTCCCCGCCTGTCTGTTTACCATGTTTTGCTATGGATCTGCTGGCTCAGGGCTTTAGCTCTCTGAGCAGGTTGGAGGCATGCACACACATGAGCGCACCTCAGAAGCAAGGTCTGTGGGCTACCATGGCCATTTCCCTGCAGCAGGGACTGTGTTCTTTCCTCTTGCCTCCTTTAATTGTTTGATTTGAGGGCACTGGTATCTATCCGCATGATGTAAATATGCCCCCCTTGATCTAGGTTCAGGTGGTACAAAAACTGGTCTCATATTGGTTCCCCATTCTGAAAAACTGTTTTGGGTGAGGTTACACACACAAAAACCCAAACAAACCCTGAGATGAGAAGTCATGTGTAAGAAATTTATGAAGGAAGTGCTCCAGGGGACTAGTAAGGGGATGAGGACAGCACTGGGAAGGCAGGGAGACAGGCAGAGGCAGGGAGGGGATCTCAAGCAAGGCCCTTGGAGGACAGCCTCAGCCTGGTGCTGCAGGGAACCCTGGAAGGCAAGTTATGCCTCTGAATTGTTTTGTCCCAAGTCAGGGACTAGGAACCAGTCATTTGTCAACAGTTGCTGAGAAAGAGTCTCAGGCATTTTTAGTTCCCCATACTTGTAGGCAGAGGTCCATTAGCCCGGAGGGCAGTCTATAGGTGCTGGTCACTGAAAACACACTCAAGAGTGGGGCCACAGAAGTAGTTTCACTCCCACTGTCTCAAAAGACAAACCAAAGATAAGACAAAATAAGAATGACATGTGGGGCCTCAGTTACTGGTCCATCTATCCTATATATATTGGGCAAGTTAACTCATCGAATCCCCACAACAACCCTATGAAGTCATTAGTGTTATTATCCCTATTCTACAAATGGGAAAAACCGATGCATAGAGAACTTGCTTCCCAAGGAGACACTATGAGTAAATGGCAGAGCTAGGATTTGAACCTGGAAAAACTGGCTCTAGAGAGTCCATTCCTAACTATCACACTGCACCCAATCTCCTCCAACATGTGGTCTGCAACACATGGAAGTGATCCTCTCCCCCAGCCTGAAAAACACTGACTTTCATCTCTCCCCAAACACTCCATTTTAGAAGTAAACTTTCAGTGTCAACTTGCACTGATTCTTGCAGTGGTTTTGATATTTCAAAAGCCTACATTTTGTAGCTGCTGGTATTAAATTTTCTACCCTTTGGGACAAATGCCAAATTGCATAATACAAAAAGAGACCCCTAAAAAAGAGACCATCCATGCGTTCTCTGTAAACCTAGCCCCTGAGGAAAACCTTCGCCTTGTAGCCAACAACAGCAACAAAACCTTCTGTCTCAACAGGTAAAGGGTTAGGATGTGGGACATAATCAATTTACTTGGTGGCAGAAGCCAGGCAGTGGACAAAAACTCCTTGGGGCATTTGTAAAGCCACCTAACTAACCTCCTGGTGTCTACTCATCTCCCTGACCAAACTAGAAGCACAGAACACAGAACACAAATCCCCAGAACTCTGTATAATGTGTGGCATACAAATTATATGACATTAACTGAGTGAGCAAATGGAGGTTGAATCCTAGCACTGACATTATAGAACCCCCAAATCCTAGTCTTTCCCCCCCTATTATATAGGGGGTGCCATTGTTCACCCTGGCCTCCTTGGCGCTCTGTGAAGGGTCAATATTACCAGTAGCGGCAACACTATGGTCTGGGTGCTGTTCTGAACACTTTGTAGGTCTTAAATACAAGAGAAAGTGCATTATCAATTCTGTGCAGATGTGGGAATTTCCATTTGGACCACAAGGGAAAGGAGGTGGGAGGTGATGTTTAGGTGTGGCCTGAAGCAGCCTGTGGTGTATCATGTGATCTCAATATATGGCACCTTAAAAAATGAAACCTCTTAAAAGCAGGAGGCATTCTTCCCACGATATGCATTGTCTTAGCTTGGGCCAATTTAACAAAATACCACAGGCTGAGTGGCTTAAATAATATTTATTTTTCAAGTTTCTGGAGGCTGGAATTCCTAGATCAAGGTGCTGGCAGACTCAGGACCTGGTGAGAGTTCTCTTCCTGGCTTGCAGAATCAGCTCAGGGTGTATTGCTCCACACTTGCCAAATTTGCTCTTAGTGGCTTCTGCAGGCCCCTGGGTTGCTTAGGGCCCCCATTGGCAGGTCCTATTTGCTAACAGCCCAGGGTGGCTTTGAAGGATAATCATACTCCAATGAGACTGAGAAGAGCATGGAAGAGGAGAAGCAGATGTTTCTTCAAGGATGTGGCTCCTCCAGATCCCACACTTTCTGGATCATTGGGGCCTAGGGACCACAATCTAGAAGTAAGTAAATGGGGTTTCCCTAGAAACCTTGGCCTTCAGCCACCTTTTCCTATAATTGTGTAGCAGACCATCCTTTTTATCATATCTGTGCCTACCAGCTCTAGTGTCCTATTTCTGGGGATCTGCCTTAGGACAGTTTCACCAGCCTGAGTCATTCAAATACCTGTGCTAACAATGGCCGTTTTTATAAAACTTGCCATGTTCTAGTTCTTTACAGATAGGCTAACCCCTGGAGTCTTCAAAGCATCCCAAGAGACAGTGAGGTGTAGAGATTCTACATTCTTGGGCTTTCACACTGGAAGGAATACTTCCCACTCCCACCCACTTCATGCCTCCCCTTTTCCACATTCCTACAGGGAATTGTCTGGCTCCTGTGGGAACACTTCATTCATTGAACAGTCTATAAGTACCTACCAGGGACACAAGCATTAGGTGTTGGGACTCAGTGATGAAAAATATCTGCCCTCAGCTAGTAAGAAAGACTGACAAACAAATGAACACTTTGGGTGGGAAAAAAAAATCTGTGAAAAGTCAGTTCGCGAAGTGGTGCCATACAGTCCCAGGGCAGTGAGAGCTGTCTGCCCTTCTAATACTTGGATAAAATTATAGTCTTTTTCCCAAGGTGTCTTCTCTCTAGCAGAAGTGCTGCTCCCCATCCTCTTCAGCCTTTTCTCATTAGACTTAGTTTTCAGACTCCTCAATGTGCTGGTCGCCTCTCTGAATATGGGTTTGTAAATGTCCTTTCTAAAGTGTGAGACCCAGCCTAACTTAGAACCCTAGTTCATTTGATCAGGTTGCTTCACTCAGAACTTAGTGCGAGTCACACTTCTGAAAGTTTTTCAAATGAAATGTGTCTTATTTCATGTTGAAATGTCTCCCATCTCATTTTTATGCAATTGACTTTCTAAGCTGAATGTGACATTTTACATGTATTTCTGTTCATCTTTGTGCTAGTTACTCTCCTTTCCCCCTCAATATCCTCAGTCTGTGATCTTTGTTCTGTTCTGTCTTAGGAGGCTGAACTCTTCAGATGGCATCACTGAGCTCCCTCATCCTCTGGCTTCCTGTTGGGTGCGACAAAGGGAGATACCTGCAGGAGTTTGGAATGAGGGAAGAGAGAAAGTTGAGCATATATATCCTACCTCCAAATCTCTTTTCCAGGCCACAGTATTGACAATGACTGCATTTCTCTACCTATAGCCATCGCTTCTTTCTCCTGGTCCTTTGTCATTTTGGCAAACCTGTTCATTCCTGTTGACCTTTCAAGCTGTCTTAGCCAATTTGAACAGGTTAAACCACAGGTATGTATTTCTCAGTTTTGGAGAATGGGAAGTCCAAGATCAAGATGCTATTAGATCTGGTGTCTGGTGAGGGTCTGGCTCCTGGTCCACAGATGACTGTCTTGTATCCTCACACGGTGGATAGCAGAGAAAGAGAAAATAAGCTGCATTGTTTCTGTTTATAAGGTCACTAACCCCATTCAAGAAAGCTTTACCCTCATGACTTGATTAACTCCCAAAGGCCCCACCTCCTAACACTATATCACTTTGCAGGTACATTTTGGGTAGACACTAACATGCAGCCCATGACACAGGCCTAGGAGTGGTCAGAGCAACCTGATGTTGGTAGCCCCTGGGTGAGTCACCATTTATTGTGAGTTCCCTTAACTCTGCCTCCACCTCTGTAAATTGCTCCTTCATTATGCTCTTTTCAATTAAACCTTCTGAGTGTGTGACTTATTCCCGCTGGGTCCCTGACAGATATAATTTAATTATCTTGACTTCAGCTCATCACTCCAGTTCAGTGAAATCTTTTTGAGGCTTAGTTTTCATCCATCATAATAGCTTTTTATTTCCAGCTTTGTTTTACCTGGAAACTTGCTAAACAAGCCTTATTTCCTGTCCAAAGTCAGCCAAGTCTTAACACTGCCCAAATTGTCTACAAGAGGATCTGGTGTGAAAAGCTCACCCTAAACAGGGATCATCACCAGTTCCTGAACATATCAGATGTGCTTCCTCCCTCCCACTGAGGAACTGCTATTGAGAAGCAAGCAAATGGTTGCTGAGTGGGAGGAGAGGAGGCAGAAAGATATAGAGAGAGATGAGCCCAGGAAAGTGGCTGAGTCACATTAAGACAGGGCATCAAGTGGAGATCAGTGAGCTCCTGCTGCCTGTGGGAAGGAAGATGTTCTATGTGATAATCTAGTTCCTACAGATGTGTTGGGTTGTGCACCATTTCTGCATTAATCCAGTCATTGTGAGATCTGGCCATATGGCTTTCTATTACTGGGCACTCCTAGTAAGCTGCCTTTATATAAGGTTGAAGGTATATTATAAATTTTCATCCAAGTCACTGAAAAATATAATGCTTTTGAGAGCAAGGCAAGTAAGGAGTTTGGCTTGCCATTGGAGTCCTCCCTGAAGGCTGACCTCAATGTACATAAGCATTCATGGAAGATACTGCTAGTGATCACCGCTATCCATATTGTTCTTTTCTTCCTGGCCACATGGCTAAATTTCACTTCAGAGCCCCTTGTTGCCAGATGGTCCTATATGACTGAATTCTGGCCAGTAGGTAGAATGTGGGCAGAGATGATGTACACCATTTCTAGTCCTGTCTGGCAAAAATCTCCCACACAAACTTCTCCTGCCCCTCGTCAGAAACCTTGAAGGTCAGAAATTAAAGATGGCAGCATTAGCCCTGGCCAGGTTAGAGTGTCATCCTGATGCAACAAGAGTGTGGATTTGATCCCTGGTGTTAGGGCACATTACAAGTATTTGGTTAATGAGTGCATCAATAAATGGAACAACAAATTTTACCGTCTCCCTCTTCCTCTTCCTCTCCCTCTCCCTTTCCTCTCCTCTCTTCTCCATCTTTCTTCCCCTTTTTCTAAAATATCAGTAAATAATCATTTAAAAAATATGGCAGCACCATAAAATGAAGGACCTATATTTCCAAAATGACTGTATGGGGGCAAAGCCCCTCTTACTGATTATATTGTGCTGTGATGTTAAGCAAACAATTTTGTTGTTTGAGTTACTAAGATTTGGGGGATGTTTATTTCACCAGTTAGCCTACCCTTAATACCAGAATAGGTACCAGAAATGGGGTTGAAACCAACTAGACCTGCATAATTCAATAAACTATGCTATTAGCTAGCCCACTTTTGTTCATATTTTCCATAAGAATAAGCTGTGAGATTTTATGAAATGCTTTTCATAATTAACAATTATTATGTATATTACTTTCCCCTGAGCTATTGGGTGACTTACTCGGATTTATCTATAAAAAAGAACCAATGCTGGCTCTCAATGGTCTTTCCTCTCTTCCTCTACCACCCTTTTTTTTTTCTTTTGCCGAAAATTCAAAAACCACTACTTTAAGAGTCTATTTAAATTCTCTTCTAGGAATCATCCTCAATTTTATGGTTGTACAATTTTTTAAAATCTACATTTCTCTCTCTCTTTTAAAGCAAGGCATTTGTTCTTTTTCAGTAGATTTAACTTCCATGAACATAGAAAAAATATGTACCTCAACCACTTCACAGAAAGTGCCAGAACCTTATACCAGTTTGACTCCATTTCCTTCCACTTGCCATAACTTATATTAACTGAGCATATGCTATGTGCCAGTCTTCTAAGTACTTCATATTTACTCATTTTATACTCACTGCCACACCATGAGGCTGGTGATTATTATTATTACCATTCTACAGTTGAGAACATTGATGCACATAGAGATGAAGTAATCTCCCTGGAGGGTTCTCAGCTTACCAGGGGCAGAACAGTAATTCAAATTCCAGCAGTCTGCTCTCATGCACACGAGGCCACATGTTCAACCAGTTATTGTGTTCTCTACCAACCTCTAGACTGGGTTTGTTTTGTTTTGTTTTGTTTTGTTTTGTTTTTTTCTTCCTTTGCCAAACATATCATCTCTACTTTCCCCTTCCTGGTGAACAGAAAGAGGCACCCCAGCCCAGGGGGGTTCCACTCTCAGGCTGGAGAGTGAAATCCAGACTACTCCCTCGCTAATCCCAACAGAGAGGAAGAAGGCATCCTTGGCCTCCTGCCCAGCTCCCACATCAGTGGAACTCACCAAGACCACTATCTTGGACACCCACTCACTTGCTACCTAGTAACTTCCCTTGGAGCACTTGGGAGGCAAAGGAGAGGTAACATGCCTGCAATGTAATTAACACTATAATAACTTGTTTCCCCCTTGGAGAATTATACCATTAGCTGCTTCAATTGTGCATGAAATATAAATTACATTACTCGGAGGCATCATGTCAGAGCAGACACGATGCTAAGTGATGAGGCTCTCCATGGTACATCCCACTCCCCAGTCAACAGGTCAGAGGGAACACAAGCTGGAGGCCTCAAACCAGCAGATCTGTCCCATGATCACCCTGGCTGTTTGAAGCTCGGAGGACCCACAGTGAAGAGTCTTTCTTGGATGGTCCAGGAAGCCAGGTCCCAGGAGCATTGTCCACAGCGACTTTTCACTTTCTGAAAGGGTTTGAAGCTGTGGATCAAGCCTCTTCTCATCTCCACTCCTCCCCCACAGGCAGAGAAAAGGGGTTGCTTTCCATCTGACAGTCTCTCTCTCTCTCTCTCTCTCTCTCTCTCTCTCTCTCTCTCTCTCTCTCTCTGTGTGTGTGTGTGTGTGTGTGTGTGTGTGTATAGGCTAGAGAAGCAAGTCCAAAGTATCAACCTGACAGGCTGAGTGGGAAGCAGGTGGGCAAATCCAGTTGAGAAGAAAGGGAGATAGTCCTCCACCAGCCTGATCCAAACTTGTTCATCCATCCTGCTATCCATTTATTCACCTTGCTGAAAGCGCTTGGATTCCCCGTCTGGACCAGGCCCACACAACTCCATACTTTCTTTCACTGCCAGCTGTCTGGGCACTAACCTAAGCCAGCTTGAGACCCTCACTTTGTGTATAATTAGTGCTGAGTTGATATGCTGCTGAGAAATAGGATGCATGGTTTCAGTCTGTCATCCTTTTTTTGAGGACAGTAAAGGAACTTTTCAGATCCTGATGTCATGAGAAGGTGTCTTTGCTTTTTTAGAAGAGATATGGATTGATTTGTATCTATTTCCATTTGAGAGAGGAAGTGACACTGGGTACACTTAGCAATGGTCATAATTGTGCCTTTTATCTGAAGCCACCATCCTCTAATCCAAGGTCCAAGTTCTGTTCTTGTCCTAGTACCCCGATGCCTGATCCCATGGGAACTGTGGGAAGGGCTGTTCCTGGGCACCACCAGCAGCTGCTGGAAAGGCTCAGAGCCAGTCACTTCTCACCAGAATCCCTGTTAGAGAAGGACATTTGGAAACCCAGCCTGAAGCTCCAAGAGAAATTTGGGGAAATATCGTGCAATTACCCTAATGACAGCTGTACAAATCACACAACCACCCCTCAAATCCCCCGCTGCTGAGCAGAGCCAAAAACAGAAAGAGCCAAAACCCACATATGGGTTCAGGGAGACTTCTGAAAGCTGTCCCTGTGGAGGGCGGGGTGGCGGGGGGCAGTGAAAAGGCTGCAGGGGCTCTGGTTCTGTCTGGGCAGGAAGAGACAACATCAGGACAGCTCCCTCTGGTACAAACCCATTCCGAGGCGCCCCAGCCCATGGAGATCTTACCATCTGCCCTCTCTGTTCAGCTTCCCACATCACATTCCCTCTCAGACCATAGTAGTCCAGGAGACCTGAACAGGGCCTACAGGGGACAAGGTGACAGCTGTCAGCTCCTGGTATTTCTCTGGTTTAGGAAACCTCCTACATTCTATAAATCTAAATATTTTCTTGATTTTTGATCAAGATCCAGATCAAGCCTGTTCTCCCCCTTTTCTTGCAGAGCAGTCCTGGGCTCCCTTCTCCCCCAACACACACCCTGGTCAGAATGCCTAAAAGCACTCAGTTGTGCTATGTATTCCACCTCTTTATTCCTGGTTCCCTTAGATTATAAGGTGACCAGACATCCCGCTTTTGGCGGGACAGACCTGATTTTTAACAATTTGTCCCGCGTCCTGCAGCATTTTAAAAAAGTCCAAAAGATTTAAAAGAATATTTCCAAAAATCGGGACTTTTTAAAAATGCCTCAGGACGTAGGACAAATTGTTAAAAATCGGGACTGTCCCACCAAAAGCAGGATGTCTGGTCACCTTACCTTAGAACCATCCTCTATAAAAAAAATCACAAAACTGCCAGGGAGGTTTCTGTTTCAGTTCTCGTTCGTTTTCTCTCTCTCTCTCTCTCTCTCTCTCTCTCTCTCTCTCTCTCTCTCTCTCTCTCTCTCTTTCTCTCCCTCCCTCCCAACCTCCCTCCCCTTTCCCATAGTTCTAGGGACACAGTAGACGTTTAAGCATAGATCTTTAGTCCAGTGGGAAACTATTGTTCTTCAATTGTCTGATTGAAATCTAGGTAATTATGAATGGCTCCATTTTACAGATTGGGAAACTGAATCTCGAAAAGTATAAAAGTCGGTGACAGGTACTTGGTGTTTATGGAGCACTTGTACCTGGCTCTGGATTAGGTACTAGGGTTTAGACATAGGAAGAGGTCATCCCTGGCCCTGGGGAAGTTAGGAGGTTTACTGTTGAATGAGAGGGTGTGGGACTCAGCTTCCTTGCTTAGCATACTATAGAAGAGAGTCAGGGTTGCATAGAAGCCCATCCCTGGGGCTCAGATTCTGGGGAGTCCCACACAATTTACTGAAAATCAAAGACAAAAGAAGGAAGACACTGCTTCCACCTATTGGCTGGAAGGGTTGGCCCTTGCCTATAGATTAGATGAGAACTGAAACTGTATTAGACTGTGTGGTCTAGTGAGGAAACTGAAAAGAAGACTGATTTTCTCATGGACAAGATGGCTTCTAATGGAATTCATGACAATAGCTACTCTTTTTTGAAAGGTCATCCTGTGGTAGGTCTGGTGCTGAATCCTTTGCTCAAATTATCTTTGCAGTAGAAAGGGGTGCTGGTTATCACTGTGGCCTGTTGTCAGGGTGCCCTAGGTTTCAATCCTAGCTCTATCACCATATCCCACCTATATGACTTGGGTGTCACTGAACCTCCTTTCTTCTCTGGTTCTGTCTGTAGAACAGGGATAAAATAGTTTGTTTCTCATTGGGATATTGTGGGGATTAAATGGATTAACATATTTAGAGTTTAGAATCAAAGTGTTATCTGTGGACCAGTAGCTTCTGCCTTCCCCTGGAGCTCATTAGAAATGCAGGGTCTCAGGCCATGTCCCAGACCTGCTGAATCTGCATCTTTGGATTTACAAGTTCCCCTTCGGGTTCACATGCACATCCAAAGCACTGGCTGGAACAGTGCCTGGAGCATAGTAAGTGCTCTGTAACTATTGGCGGCAATTAGTATTATTATTTACTAGAGGCCTGGTGCATAAATTCATGCACGTGTGTGTGTGTGTGTGTGTGTGTGTGTGTGTGTGTGTGTGTGTGTATGTGTGTGTTCCTCAGCCTAGCCTACACCCTCTCCAATCTGGGACCCCTCAAGGGATGTCTGACTGCTCATTTAGGCCCAATCCCACTGGGGCAGTCAGACATCCCTCTCACAATCCAGGACTGCTGTCTCCCAACCACTCACCTGCCTGCCTGCCTATTGCCCATAACCACTTCTTCCTGCTAGCCTGATCATCCCTAACCACTCCCCTGCCAGCTTGATCGATGCCTAACTGATCCCCTGCTGGCCTGATTGCCCCTCACTTCCCTCTCCTGTCAGCCTGGTCACCCCTAACTGCCCTTCCCTGCCAGCCTGGTTGCCCCTAACTGTCCTCCCCTGCAGGCCTGGTCGCCCCTAACTGCTCTCACCTGCGGGCCTGGTCTCCCCCCCCCCCCCAACTGCCCTCTCCTGCTGGCCTAGTTGCCTCTAACTTCCCTCCTCTGCTGGCCCAGTCTCCCCTATCGGCTTTCCTCTGCAGGCCTGATTGCCCACAACTGCCCATTTTGTGGCAGTCATCTTGTGTCCATATAGGGGCAACCATCTTGTCTGTTGGAGTGATAGTCAATTTGCATATTTCTCTTTTATTAGATAGGATTATCCTATTTAGCCTTGCAGCACACACACAGGGCAGGAAACCATAACTTGGACTAGGTATGCATGCGACCTTAGCTCCAGAAAGGAGGAAGCAGGGTTCCAGTGCAAAGAGAGGCAGCAAGCAGCCCACTGCCCCCAGAGCTGAGGGGCTGTCAATGTTACAATCAGGATGACCCCAAGAAAACTGCCACCTTTCCTCAAGTCTCTGGGATCCCTGGATACTAAGAGGCACAGTATCATGAAAACATGTATTTTTTATTGTCATTAAATACAAATGTCAGATAATTGACAATTTAACATGTACAATTTAGTGGCATTAAGTACATTCACAATATTCTCACCGCATTCTAGTTCTAGATTTTTCCATGCCCCTGAAAGGAAACCCCATTCCCATTAGCAGTCATTCCCTAGTCCCCTCTCCCCACAGCCCTTGACAATCATAAATCTACTTTCTGTCTCATAAATTGTGTATTCTGGATATATATTTTTTTAAATGGGATGAGTCAATATATGGTCTTTTGTGTTTGGCTTCTTTTACTTAATATAATGTTTTTGAGGTTCATTCACATTGCAGCATGTGTCAGAATTTCATTCCTTTAAATGGTCGAATAGTATTCTATTGTATGGAAATACCACTTCCTGCTTACACATTCATCCATCAATGAGCATTTTGGCTATTTTCACCTTTGGCTAGCCTATATAATAAAGAGCTAATATGCAAATGGTTGTCACACCCTCACACCACCATGCTGTAAGGGCTCAGACACTCAATACTGGGGAGGGTGAGGGGGTGAGGAATGGGGACCAGCCAGGCACAAATGAGCTCATGAGAGAGGAATGGGGACCAGCCAGACTGTGGCCCAGGAGAGGGACAAGCTGCACACCCTGCAGTCCTGGGTGCCAGTGGCTGCACCTGAGCCTGCAGCCTGGGAAAGGGACAATCCACACCCTCCACAGTTCCCGTAGTCCTGGGCATCAGCAGCTGTGCCTGCAGCCCAAGAGAGGGACAAGCCACCCGCCCCATGATCCTGGAAGCCAGCAGCTGTGCCCTGGAGAGGGACAGGGTGTCAGCGCCTGTGCCTGTGGCCCAGGAGAAGGACAGGCGCCCATCCCACGGTCCCAGGCGCCTGCAGTTGTGGCCCTGGGCGAAGCCACCTGCCCACAGCCCCCTGCGGCTGTGGCCAGCCTAGGCCCTGGGTGCCTGCAGCTGGCCAGAGGGAGGGAATCCTGGGTCCCAGGTATGAGGCAAGGCAGAGGCGGTTAGGGGCGATAAGGCAGTCAGGCAGGTGAGTGGTTAGGAGCCAGCAGTCCTGAATTGTGAGAGGCAGTCGGACATCCCCTGAGGGGTCCTGGATTGGAGAGGGTGCAGGTGGGGCTGAAGCACCCCCCCCCAAATGCACGAATTTTGTGCACTGGGCCTATAGTTATGAATAATACTGTGAACATTCATATACAGGTATCTGTTGGAAACCCTGCTTTCAGTTCTTTTGGATATATACCTAGGAGTGGAATTGCTGGATCATATAGTAGTTCTTATTGAAGAACAACATGCATTTTAAGTTCCCGTATGTGCTAGGCACTGAAAAGACCATTACTATCCAGAGGAAAACACCACTTGGATTCTGACCTTGTGGGCCTCAGTACAGGGGTGAGTCCATAGGCCTTCCCAGGGCACTTCCAGTTCCCTTGATTGCCAGCCCGGGCTAGGAAGACTCCATTTTGCTTTCCCCCAATCTGCACCCTCATTTGGGAAACTGGAGGAACATTTACTCCGGATAAGCCAGCCCCAGATATTTTTGTTATTCAGTAATACTGAAGAAAACCAATGGAGGCTAAAGAACCAAGTGGGAGTCACCAAATGTGTTATAGTCCTGAGTGCCAGTGAGTTAAAATATGTTGGAGGGAAGGGGAATCCCAGAGAGAGTAAATTTCTGGATCTACCCTTGGGGAAGGATGAGTAACCTCAAAGCAAAAGGTGAACATTTCTTTTTGCTTTTAATAGCAACTGCTGGGCGACACCTCACCTTAGGGAGTTTGGTGTTGAAGGCATAGGAGTGCATACAATAGGGGGTTCAGTGCCCCATTCAGGAGCTTTCTGTGTATTCTGAGCTAATTAATGGCCTTTGGTAATTCCCTCAGATTCTTTCCCAGTGACCTCCAACCTAGTGAGGATCAATACCAGGTAAAGGCTATTGTGGAAGACCAGATGGTAGGCCAGAATGTTCCTGAAGTAGTAATCTGGGCTCTCTCTCTATCCCAAGGCCAGTTGGGATAGGAATTAGGCTTTGTTGTTTCAGGTTAGAAGCCAATACAGAGCAGAGAAAGGGAGGAGGAGAGAGCCTTTCCCAGAGGAAATAATGACCAGAAGGGCTACAAGTCAGGACGAGGGATGGTGGGCATGCAAATCCTACTGCTAAGGTTATTGGGTAATGAATGAGGGAAAGGGGAAGGGTGAAAGGTCAGCAGAGGCTAGCCTCCTAGCTGTCTGGAATAATGCTTCCATTCCTTGACCCAGCAGAACAAGCTGTTTTTTTCTCTCTCTCCACTGTAAACACTCCAGCCTTCACCTCCACTGTGTACTGAACCCCAAAGTAGGGCCCTTATCTGCCTGCCCCTCCCACCAACCTATCCCTGTTGCTATGGAAACTATCTGGGGTAAGGTAATCTCTCTCTACTTGCAACCTCCCTGCTTTCAGCACCAATCAATCAAACCCCCCAACCCCATCTCTCAGGGGGAGGTCCTAGGGGAGAGTGAGGAAAGAGAGAAATTAAAAACAGGAAAAAGAACAACAACAGTAATGAAAAATGAACAAAGAGAGGGAGTGATGTAATTCTAGCTGTTGATCAATTCCTTTTGTCCCTTCAGCCACCACACCCTTCCCATGTTTAACTCCTAAAGGAGGAAGGGTCTGGTGGGAATTTTCTGGAGCCTCCAGACTGGACCGAGGGAAGTTTTTCTGGCCATGGAGAATTTGCCTTCCAACTGTCCATTCTTCTCCTCTGAAGGAAGGTCACTGGAATGACAAATCAGCCTGGTCATGGGTAATTAGAGACAGGCGAGAGCTTACCTGCCAGAGTGAGCAAGGTCAAAATGGGGTTGACCACTGAGGATTTATTTCCTGTTGAAGATTATATTTTTCACAAATGGCTAAAACAATAGTTTCTGCCCTACATGCTCTTCTGAAACCTTATCTTGCCCCCATGGAGAGGTGGAACCTATGTCCTCTCCCCTTGAACCTGGGCAGGCCTATGGCTGCCTCTACAAATACTATAGCAGAAGTGAGGTTATATGACTTCTGAGGATAGACAAGAAAAGGCAGTACAACTTCTTGGTTCTCTCACAGGACACAATTCTTTAAGCCCAAACTTCGTAGAGTGGTCACATGAAGATGTTTTTGACAATAGCACCCACTGAGGTCCCAGATAACAGCCAGCACATCCCAGCCAATTCCCAGAACCAATTAAGAAAGCAATAATATTTTTTGTGTGGTTTTGTGCCAGTAAAATTAGGGTGAGTTGTTTTACAGCAATAGAAAACTAGAATGAAGTACATTAAAAATCAGAAGTTTGGATTCTATTATCAAGATTTTCCATAAGCTCACTTCAGCATCTCAACTTATCTGTCATTGAAAACATATAAGTTTAATCCTTTCTCATAACCTGGTTGATAGTTTTGCTCTTGGTATACATAGCCATAATCAGTCACTGCTCTGATTATGAAACGCTGTGAGGGGTCTAGGTGGAAATTATGATCCAGGTGATGATTTTGTGCTCCAAAAGAAACAGCTGTCCTATTTCCACATGGTGCTTCTCTAAGCAATTTCCCCATGGATGCCAGTCTTAACTATGCCAGCTGATAACCTACAGGTCGTCTATACTTTGTTAGTTACAAAACCAGTGGATTATCTGTATGTTCTCTCAACACATCATTTTATTTGTGAAGTCCATTTTATTTATTTGTCCAATTTTTTATCTTACTTGGTCACTGGCTTCCTAGTTGATAGTCATCACCTTTCTTTCTGCTCAAAATCAAACTTTTTGAAAGTTGTATATATCAGTGGTTCTCAAACTTTAGCCTGTGTCAGAATCATCTGGCAGGCTTATTTAAAAATACACAACAGATTCCCAGTCTACACCTTAAGAATTTCAGATTCAGTAGGTCTGGGGTAAGGTCTAAGAATTTGGGTTTCTAATAAGCTCCCAGATTCTGCTGATGCTGCTGGTCTTTTGGTAACACTGGTATTATATTACCTTCATTTCTTCTTCTAGTTCCCCTTCAGCCCAGTGCAATGTGGTTTTCCCCCCCTGCACCATGGTTCTGTAATAGTGAAATCTAATGGCTTCTGCCCATTCTTTACCCTCTTTTGACATCCAAGCACCACTAAATGCCATTGACCACTTTTTCCTTCTTGCAACTTCTTCCTTCCTTGTCTCCTGCTATACATCTTTTCTAGTTCTGAACCTATCTCATTGCTCTTTCTTCATCTCTTTCCTTCGCTCATCTCTCAAGGGTTAACATGCTCTAGTGTTCTCTTTTTGATCTGTTTTCAGACGTTACTCTTTATGCTTGGTTCCTACTGCCATCTTACATCTGCACACCAGTACCTTCCAAATATATAACTCCACATGTAACTCCAGCTTTAACCTCTCTCCTGGGCATCTCTAGCTGGGGATTCTATAGACATTCAAGTATTCAAAACTATATTCCCAAATTCTTTAGTAAACTTGCTTTAAATTCCTTGACCCCTCAAAGCCAAATGGTTGTCAGATCCTAGCCATAAATGTGCCTTTAATCCTCCTTCTACTCTCTGTTTGCCCCTTATACACTCCCCACACTTGTTCATATCCCCAGTAGCTCCTGTCTGGACCATTACCATGGTTTCCTAAGTGCTTTTCTCTAGGCTAACCTGCTTCCCTGCCATTACAGTTATTTACACCATTACCAGTTATAATTCTGACATTGAGATAACTCAATTTCCTGATTTTATCTAAGAGTGTAATGACTCTACATAAGCATAGCAGACACTATTGGTTCTCCCTCCTCTAATCTTTTGGCTATTTGTGTGGACATTGGCTCCCAGTATGCCTTCACTCTCAATAGCCAGTGTCTTTTTGTTGAGGAACTGCCCCCTCTCCCAGATGCCAGAGCCACTTCACCTGTGCCATGAAATGTGGAAAGCCCAAAGTGGCTGGGGGCAGACCTGAATCAATGACTGATGGATGGGTGCTATAAGTTCGTCAGCCCCCTTGCTCTAATTTGGACATGTCTGTCTACCAAGTTACCCTACAGGATGGGACTAAATTTGCCCTTGGAGAGACTTTGCTTAATATGGCCCCTTGCCTTTGCTTCTGACCTTTCCCTACTCCATTTCTAATGCTTCCTGGTTACATCTCCTAATAAATCGTTTTCACAAGAATCCGTGTTCTGGGAACCTGGACATAGACAAGAACTTGGAAGATAAAATGAAAACTCTTAAATTAAGCAAATAAAAGCACTTCGAAATGTGGTCCTAACAGTGTTTCTGGGTTCATCTTTCCCAAGTTCCATCTGACATTACAGCCAAATCAATGACTTGCATTCTAGAAAACACCATGTGCTTCCAGCCTCCTGCAGCTCTGACAGTGTGTTATCGCTTTGAGGCATGTCAATCCAGCTAATTCTTGAAGGCCCAGTACATATGTGAAGCCTTTTGAAATCCCTCTTCTGGTGTCACCACCACTGTTCCTTTTGTCTCTGTATTTTGTATATTTCCTTGGTACAATACTTACTGAGTTAATGCATGTAAGTTTCCCATATTCAAATATGAACACCCTAAGTCCTGACAACTTAATTTTGGTATTCTTAGCAATTTGCAGAGTATTTGATTCTTAGTAGGTGCTTGTTGTGGACTGAATTGTATCCCCCTAAAATATATGTTGAAAACCTAATTCCTGGTACCCTATAATGTGATTTTATTTGGAGGTAGTCTTTACAAATGTGAAATTAAGCTGAGGT
The DNA here is from genome assembly GCF_964339955.1 of Pipistrellus hanaki. NCBI lineage: Eukaryota > Metazoa > Chordata > Mammalia > Chiroptera > Vespertilionidae > Pipistrellus > Pipistrellus hanaki. Next base: position 915,931 of record NC_140524.1, on the reverse strand, counting down.
CATTAAGATGAGCCCTAATCCGATATGACTGATATACTTATAAAAAGGGGAAATGGATACAGAGCCATACACATAGGGAGAACACCATGTGAATATAAAGGCAAAGATTTGGGTGATGCTTCCACAGGCCAAAGGATGCCAAAGATTGCCAGCAAACTACCTGAAGCTAGTGGGGAAGCCTGGAACAGATTCCTTCTTACAGCCTCAGAAGGAGCCAACCCTGCCAACACTTTGATCTTGGAGTTATAGTCTTCAGAACTGTGAGAAAGAACATTTCTGTTGTTACAAGTCCTTAATTCATGACAGTTTGTTATGGCAGCCCCAGGAAACTAAAGGTGCTTAATAAATGCTCACTGACTGAATTAATTTGACATAACACTTATTTAACACTACAAAATGCCAGGCACTGTTCTAAGTCTTATACAAATATTAACCCACTTAAGTTTCATAACACCACTATGAGGCAAGTATTGTTATTATCCTCATTTTACAAGAGGAGAAAATTTAGGCACAGAGTGGTTAAGTAATTTACCCAAGTTTACAGAGCAAGTGATAGATTTAGAATTTGAAAGCAGTCTGACTCCAGAGTCTACAGACTTCACCACTATGCTATGCTGAATTAAGATAATTCTTGTAACAATTGTAAATAAGGTTGTCAGGGCAGGTAGGCAGAGGAGGAAACTGGGACAGAGGGTGAATGGCTGAGTTTCACTTGAGTGGTAAGTGGCAGAGGTGCAAATTGACCTATTTTCTTTGATTCCTAATCTAGTCTCCTCTCTACAAAGTAGAAGAGATGGGCCTTGAGAGTGCCTCATGATAAATACTCACATTTGAGAGTCATTGCCACTAGTCTGAGTATGAGCCAGTAAAAACAGGGCAGATAGTTGTTGTCAGGGAGACCTGGCTCCTGGGGAGGGGGACCTCTGTCGCTGGTTATGGGCTAACAGTGGTCGTGTAAATTTTCATTCTCAGTGAGTGTAACTTCCATGACTGATGGTCATAGGTAGAATTGCTTGGGCTTTAGATTTGTGGACCTGATGCCCATAAACCACATTTTCATATAGAATACATGTCTGAGGAGAAGCGGGCATGTTTTAATCTCATGAGTTACGATGCTGCCTCCCTCTAAAACCTGAGCCAGCTTCCGATGAGTGAAGAGGTTGCTGTGACAAGGGGAAAACCCACCCAATGCCTCCTAGTCTCCCTTCCACACTCCCTCCTCAGAGAACAGCATTTATTTACTCTGTAGGATGGGAGAATGTTCTAATAGTTTTTAAAGGGCTCTTGCTGCCTTGGAGTGGCATGAAGAGAAGAACTGTGCACATGCAATTTTGCCTGTTCAGTCATGATGGCAAATAGTTGTTGTCAGTTGAGTAGTTTATCAATGGATATGGTTGCAAGAGATGATGGCTGTGACAGCAGGGATGGTGGTGGTGGTGTGTGTGAGCATGGGCACATCTCTGCTTGTTCATAACCAGGTCTTTTAATGCTGGGTAACTTTGGGTTTCACCAAGTGAGAGGAAAGAAGGAGTGCTTACTGGAGAGATTCCAGAGGATGGGGCCTGCCAGACATTGACAGAACTATTGGTCAGCAAAGAGCACAAGTTACAAATAAGCTTTGCGTCAGGAGTTGGTGCTATGGAGGTACCACCGAGTGCCACTGGGGTGGGTGCAAAGTCTGGCAGATGCTGATTTTAGGGGCTGGATTGTGGGACCAGAACCAGGTGGGGACCAGAGTGGAGTTGGCATAAATACACTCACTTGGGCTCGTGGGTGTTTGGTTGAAGACTGCCTTTACCCTTACCCTTGATAGACTCATCCAGTCTCTTGGCACTGAATATCTATCAGAGGACTGCCTGATTCCTGTCTGCAGTACATATATCTCCACTGGGACACTGAACAGCTTGTAAAATTCAGACATGCTCCCCATCAGCCCCTGACTTGAGCCTTTGAGCCCACAGTCTTCTGAGTCTCCCTTTTGGCAGTTTCCAGCTGCTCAGGTTCTCACTCATTCCTAACTTTTTTTCTCACCCATTCTTGCAGTAAATCCTCTTGTTGACAATACCTTAAATATACTAGTATATCCAGAATCTGGCCACTTCCCACACTTTCTGTTCAAGTCACCATTGGCTTTCACCTGGATTACAGAAGTAGCCTCTCAAATGACTGCCTTTAGAGACTGTTTTTAACACAGCATTTAAGTGCCCATTTAGAAGATGTTTGACCATGTCACTTCGCTGTTCACTATTTTCAAGCAGCCCCCTGCCAGGGTTCTTGTTCTAGCATTAAGAAGGGTTCAGCAATCTGGAGAAAGGCTGTGTGTAGATTAAATATGAATCCAGAGTAAAAAAGATAATTTTGAAAGGCATTGGGGGTCAGAGGAGCCTAGCTAAAGAAATTAAGTTTTCCTTGTCTCAGGACCACTTGCTTTTTATTAACACAATTTGTCCTAAGGCAAGGTGGAGATATACACTTCAAAGGTCAGGGTTAGTCTATAGCAGTGTTTCCCAAACTTCTCTCATGATGAGAATCACCTGGTGGAGTTGTTAAAATGCAGATTCCCGAATCCCAACTAAGAAGTACTAAACTAGAATTTTTGGAAACATATAGGTAAAATTGTATACTTAACTAGTGCTATAAGACAGAGCACTAAGTTAAGTATACAATTTTACCTATATGCTCTAAGACAGAGCACTAAGTTAAGTATACAATTTTACCTATATGCTCTAAGACAGAGCACTAAATTAAGTACAGTGGTGCCTTGCATAACGAACGCCTCGCACAGCGAACTTTGGACAGGTTTTTCATGAAACCATTGGCCAAAAAGCAGAAAATGGATGAAGATGTGCAAGATTCGGTAGACTCTACTTAGTCTGTCTTAAAATTAAAAAAATGTGTGGTTTTTTTAAAAAAAATTATGTTTTTAGATGTATCTAAATAAAAATATGTCATCTTAGCATATTTTTTTATGTCATCTTAGCATATTTTATGCTACAGAACGAATTATTTTTTTTAACATGTATTGTTATGGGAAAACGATTTTCACATAACGAACTTTTCGCATAACAAGCTTGCTCCTGGAACGAATTAAGTTCGTTGTGTGAGGCACCACTGTATACAATTCTACCTATGTGTTCCCAAAAATTCTAGTTAAGCACTTCTTAGTTGGGATTCAGGAATCTGTATTTTAACAACTCCACCAGGTGATTCTCATCATGAGAGAAGTTTGGGAAGCACTGGTCTACAGAGTCCATTGTCAGATTGGGGAGTAGTCCACAGCTGTTCAGGTGTTTGGCCAGTAGGAGGCAATAACATGTAGATTAAGATGCCCTGAGCTGTCTGGCAGCAAACAATCAATTTAATGCATCCTTTTCAGGTTTGGGGAAATGTCTTTAGACATTTTCAACAGATGATAACATATGTGACTCAGCCATTGTTGAGTCCCCACATTCTATCAACCTTTTGATGAAACACTTGCAATTATGACATGCTGGAACTGGCTTCCAGCAGCCCCCCAATCTCACCCCAAGTAAAGCCAAAATCATTACAGTGGCCTTCATGGCCCTATAGGATCTCCCGTCTCCCCACTGCCTGGACTTGACTTCCTACCACCCTCCCAAATGCTTTTTCCACCCCAGCCAAGATGGCCTTCTTGCCCTGCCCACAACAAGCCAGGCACACATATGAAGGCCCTCTCCCTGGCCACTCTCCCTCCTCTTCATCAGCATTTGACACAAAAGTCACCTTCTCAGTGACACCTTCCTAGACTACCTTACCAAACACTGTAAGCCTATTGTTTCCCTCTCTTTCTAAACCCCTTCCTGATTTAGTTTTCTCTAGAGCACTTTATCAACTTGCTATATATTTCACTCCCCCACTAGAATATTTGGACTCTTTGGTTCATCATTGAATCCTTAGGGGCTGAAACAAATTAAAGTACTCAATGAAAACTTGCTGAATATGGACAATTAATTTATCTATCTCTTTGTATCTCATTGTACATTGTTATTAACCAATATATTTTCCCTCCCTTCCCTTCCCTCCCTTTCCTACCTCCCCTCCCTCCCTCCCTCCATCCCTCTCCCTCCTCCTTTCTTCCTTCCTTTCTTCCTTCCTTCCTTCCTTCCTTCCTTCCTTCCTTCCTTCCTTCCTTCCTTCCTTCCTTCCTTCCTTCCCTCTTCTTCCTTTTCCTTCCCTACCCCCTCCTTCTTTTCTCTCTCTCTCACCCTCTTCCTTTCTTAATTAAATAATTCTTACTACATCTTCAACTTCTATAGTGCTTTACAGTTTTTAACACCCTCTGTCTTAGTCCATTAGGCTGCTGTAATACCACAGAAATACCACAGACTGGGTAGCTTATAAACAACATAAATTTATTTCTCACAGTTCTGGAAGCTGGAACTCCAAGATGAAGGTGCTGGCAAACTCAGTGTCTGGTTGGAGCCTGCTGCCTCATAGGCAGCCATATCTCTTTCTTCACATGACAGAAGAGATGAGGAAGCTCTCTGGGGTCTCTTTGATAGGGCACTGATCTTATTCCAAAGCGCTCCATGCTCATGACCTAATTATCTCCCAAGGTCTTTCCTAATGCCATCACATTGGGGATTAGCTTTCAACATGTGAATTTGGAGGCCAGTACACAGTCTATAGCAGCCTCTCTCACACACATGATCTTATAGAATCTTGACAACAACTTTCTGAAGCCAACTGAGCAAGATCTTCTATTTTCCTATAACTGAGGGATTAGCCTTGGGCAAAGGAAAATGAAGGTGTTCTAGGTGTCCCATAGCTTACTCTCTTAGCTCAGGGGTAGAGCTGTTCAGTCACAGCTGTGGTGGACAGTTTCTAATACTCTGACTTTTTTCCCCCTCCAGCTCCTGCCTTTTCCTGCTTCTCTGCCCTGGACATGTTCAGTTGAGCACAGGTGCAACCAGAAAGTGCAAGGGATGTTATGAACTAAATATTTGTGTCTCCCAAAATTCGTATGTTGAGGCCCTAACTCCTAAGGTGATGTTATTTGTAAGTGGGACCGTTGAGGGATTAATTAGTTTTAGATGAGGTCATGAGGGTGGGACCCCCATAGAATTAGTGTCCTTATAAGGAAAAGACTGGATCTCTCACTCTCTTTATCATATAAAGGTACCAAGAAGGTAGCCATCTGTAAGCCAGAAGAGGGCCATCACCAAGAACCTAACCTGCCAGGACTTTCACCTTAGACTTTCCAGTCTCCATAACTCCAAGAAATAAATGTCTGAAATAAATACAGATGCCCAGTTATATTTGGATTTCCGATAAACGATGGGTATGTTTTTAGTATAAGTATGTTGTATGCAATATTGTGGGTACATTTATACTAAAAACATCCTTTAGGCCACTCAGCCTATGGTATTTTGTTATGAGCTAAAACAGAAGTGGATAAATGCCCCAGTCCCTTCATCATTTAGTAGACAAAGGCATGTTCTACCTGGTTTTTGTAGGCAGCCTTGGGGGGATTTAGTTGCCCACAGGGGTATTATCCTAATAAATGCCTCTTTTATTGGCTCCTCTCTCTTCCCTGCACCCTTGTGGTGCTTCCTGGATCACCTTCCAATCAAATCACCCGTACCTGAGTCCTTTTTCAGGGTTGGCTTCTGAGGGTACCCGTTGGAGTCAGAGTGTTTGTATGCACACACAAAATTTATATCCTGAAACCTATCCCCCAAGGTATTAGGAGAGGAGGCCTTTTGGAAATGAGTAGGTCATGAGGATACAGAGAGAAGACAGCAGCCTATGAACCAGGAAGAGGGTCCCTATCTGACACAAAATCTGCCAGTGTCATGATCTTGGATTTCCTGGCCTCCATAACTGTGAGAAATTAATGTTTATTGTTTATAAGTCACCCAGGCCATGGTACTCTGTTACAGCAGCCCAAATGGACTAAGCCAGAATCTAAACTGATACAGGAGGAAACCAACTTTATTGATGATACTGAGAGAACCCTTTGTGGCCCTGGACAAGGGTTGTTAGATTTTGCAAATAAATACAGATGCCCAGTTATATTTGGATTTCAGATAAACGATGGGTATGTTTTTAGTATAAGTATGTTGTATGCAATATTGTGGGTACATTTATACTAAAAAATTTGTTATTTATCTGAAAATCACATTTAATTGAGCATCCTGCACTTCAATTGGCAACCTGAACCGTGTTGGGAATGAGAGTGAATAAGGAAACTGGAAATGATCACAGAGGCTTGTCTGGATTATGTGTGATTCTGGGCTCGATAAAGTTGATCTGTGAACTTTTAACCTTAAATCAACCTAATCTGGGAATGATTTGCATCCCATCATCCTTTGGGCACCCTATACAGCTGACTGTGAGAGGACAGTGAGAGACAGACATGACGCATAGAGGTTAAGGGGATGACCACAATCCCAGGGTCTGTCATTTGAGGTGAAAGCCCTACTGGCCTTTGAGGCAGTGACCTTAAGAAGTTTCCCAGGTGGCAATAATAGGAGTAGCAGCAGCAGCCACAGTTGGCAGAAGCCTTTGGTCTGGGACCTGCATGTTATCACAGAGCCAACAGTTGGGAAAATTTTAGTCATACTCCTTTCTTTGGCTGACATCTGGGTGAGAATGGTGAAATTGTGCTACAAAGGAGCTCAGCTGACCAGCTACTAGTCACTTTCCAAAGAGGCAGGATCCTGGCAACTGCTAGCATGCTGAGCTGTGAAGCTGACCAGAGTAGATGGATCCAGAATTCCTAGGTTCTGGGTGCTGACTGTAGATTTCATCCTGACCTAACCATGTGACAGATATTATTAGCCCATTTAATATACCAACAACTCTGTGAGGTAGATATAATTCAATTTGACAGATGAGGAAACTGAGTCATACTAATTCATATCCCTCAGAGGTGGAAGATCCAGGATCTAGATCCAGGCAGTATGACAGCTGAACTGTGGCTCTGGGTCACTGTAACACACACCTCACCACTGTTTCTGGAATTACGAAGGGCTCAGCAGAAGATGAATGCCCAGACGGAGTCTGGAGGCATTCATTCTTATTACTGTTGCTTTAGCATCACTATTACCCTCATCCTACCATGTGCCCTGAAATGACCTGTCTCAGGAGGGATGCTGACTACAGAGTGTCCAGGCTAGTCTTGCTTCTCCCTGAGGACACTTGGGCAATCCAGATAGACTCTTCAAGGCCATGATTCCCTCTCACCACAATTGCAGTCATCCCCTGCCTCCAACTTGCAGACCAAAAGAGTTGATCATATGGCCAGCAATAGCTGCCAGATCCCCTGAAAAATAAGCTTAGAGCAGAAGAGACATGTGAAACCAGGCTCCAGGCAGGAGAAAATACAATAGCCTTAGGTAAGGAAAAATAGCCCCTCTCCATTTTGGGGATGATCAAAGCTGACATGGGAAGCTGGGATTCTTTGGGTTTTGTTTACTTTAACAGTGTTTTGGCTGCTTGGATGAGAGCTGAATTCAGATACTCAGCTGGTCAAGTAAAATAGGGCTCCCCAATATTGCCTGAACATTTACTGCCAACCACAGTGAAGTCCGGAGCGCCCTGGTTTCTGTGCACGCTTGTCTGGCCTCTTCCTTGCTCTCACCTCAAGCTCCTAAGTGTTGCTAACCAGGGCAACATGGGGAACAAGACAGGATGTGACCCTCTGTAGCAGATACTGTAATTCCCTTCTCTGTTTCTTTGTTGGGTTCAGGCTGACTCCCAACTGCCAGTATCTTCATCTGTTTGCTTTCTAGAAAGTGCACCACCACTCTGCCCATGCACAGGGAGGACTTACCACACCTTCACATGCACCCTCAACCAATTACTAGCTAGAGTTGTATAAATACCCAGTCCATAGGGGGAGAATAACTCAGAGGTGTGTGTTCTATGCCAGTGCTATTCAACATGTGGTCTCCGGACCAGTGATAGGCTGTGAAATATTTATTCCTCATCCACTTTGAGATGAGTACACAAAGAGAGTCAGTGTTTAGGAACTTTTAGAACAATTTGACATTGCTGTGACATTTGTATTGTACTTTACAAAAGTATCCACCTATAGTCAATTGATAACACCAAACAACCTGGTACTTGACCCAGATACCTGGAGAAGCACTGTTCTCACTCTTTCCTAGTTTCCCATGTGGGATTAAGTGCCTGTTGCCACAGTGCCAGCTGGCTTGATAATGCACCCATTATTGGCTGTCTTCCCTTCTGTCTCCTTTCTCCACACTCCATCAGCGTTTCCTGCATTTACTACATGAACTACTTGTACTCATTTCTTTGTTTCAGGGTGAGCTTCTGGAGTAACCCAAATTCAGGCATCCTTCCATGGGCAGTGTATAAGGTTGTCCATGCTGCCATCTGCTGCACCAGTGTGCCATTGGTGGCTCCTTGACCCTTTTCCCAAGGAGTTAAGTAGCCTATTTAGGATGATAAACTTATCTGCCCACCCTTAACTCTTCCTGCCTCCATGGCCTAAGGCCAAGGTCATTGTCCTCACTACCCTTTGTTTCTCCAGAGTCATACAGACTGGCCATAGCTGATGGAAGACATGCTTCCTGGCACTTGGAATTGCTGATATTTTTGTTAATACTAAATGCTCGACACTTTACCTCCAAGACAAGCTCTTATAGAGCCAAGGCAGCGTCAATGTAAAGGTCTGAAACATTAATTTATAGGCCAGAATGGCAAGTCAGGAAAAACCTGTTCTTTTTCTGAAGCCACTTTTGTGTGCACGCGGAATGCTTTTGTTCAGATACAAAGCGCCTGAGCGCAGTCTTTTATGCCCTGAATCATTTCCATGTGGCTCGGGGCCTCCCTGGATTTGAGCTCTATTATCCCTGGGCCTGTTAGATTGAGCACTCTATCTGGGGCCTGCTCCTTGGTTGTTTACGGATTTCTCAATCTGCCTGCTCAGGCTAAAAGAGGTCCTGCTGCCCATAAAACCCCTGTGGTTCTAAATCATTCTCTCTCTCTCTCTCTCTCTCTCTCTCTCTCTCTCTCTCTCTCTCTCTCTCTCCTCAAGTCCCCAAAATTCCTGGAGCCCGAAATTAAAACCATCTTGAAAGCTAAGTTTTACTTCTCCATCCCACAACACATTTCCCTTTACCTTTTTGATGTGCTTATGCAGGCACTTCAGTCATCCCTGTTGGCCACCAGCCTCCAGTGCCCTGCCCTACTCAAGGGCCTCTGTTGTGGAACAGTTATCTTGAAGCTCTTTTACAAATTCCTGAAAATAGCTTCCTCCTGACCTGGTAAGGCTGGTGTCAGCAGGTCAGTTGCACGAAAGTGCACACTGGTGCTTATGAATGTGTTCAGTTCTGGGGTTGTGTGTTGCTGGCACTAATGTACATTTAGAAATCCCTTGGTGATGTTTTGGATGGTTCTAAGCACCATGCCAGGGTTCATGGCAGTGCCAAGGAGTAGAGCTGTTTCAGACTGGCTGTTGGAAACTTAACTGTGATAAGTGAGCTACAAAGAGGTAGGCTAGGGCGTGAAAACACATCAGATTCTTCAACTGATTGCCTGGGTTTAAAGTCTGGCTCTGCCAAGTGGGTGGCTTTAACAAATAATCTAACTTCTCTGGACTTTAGTGTTGTTGGTTGTAAAGGGGTGATAATAATAGCATCTACCTAATAGAATTGTTCTGAGGATTTGATGAGTTAACATAAATGAAGTGTTCAATGCCTTGCAATGTTAGCTCTACTACTACTACTAGTACTCTCTCATTACTCTGTGACATTAAATAGAACTGATAGAGAGAAAACAGGGGTGAAAAGGGACTGCAGTGATCAGAGAAGGCTTCCTGGAAGATGGGGGTTAGATTAGTCATGGAAGGGCAAGAAGTAGGTTATAAATTGTCATCAGAGAGTAGATTCACAGACTGTATTTTCCAAATATGGTGGCCAACAATATCTCCTAGCCTGCAGGCACTTCTACAATGTGACCTTAGTACTCTTTCAATTGAGAGGTGGGGTCTATATACCTTCTTAATTTGAGGTAAGTGGCTTGTGACTGCTTCATTCAATGGAACACAATAAAAGTGATACTAGGTGACTTGTAAGGCTGGGGCATAAAAGGCAATGCAGCTTCCACCTTGTCACTGCATCACTTGTACTTCGAGCACTGAGCTACTATGTTAGAAGTCAGACTACTCTAAGGCTGCCATACTGTGAGCAAGCCCAAGTTACATGAGCTTTCTTAAGTAGGTAGGAGTCACCCCCAGCCTTTGAGCCTTCCCAGAGGTTTCAAAAATCCTGGAGCAGAGACAAACCATCCTTGCTTGGCTTTGCCTGAATTTTTGATCCACAGTGTCCATAAGGATAATAAAATGATTATTGTTTTAAGCTACAAGGTTTTAGAAGACTTTGTTAAGCAGCAATACTATCTGGAGCAGGAGGTGAAAGGACAACTCCATTGGGAGGGACAACTCCATATTAGTAAAGTTACTGTAGAGACATAGTGAGAAGTCTGGGGGTAATGGCAGTGACGAAGGGACTGTGGGACCTGGGGCATGTTTTTCCCCACACTGACCCAACACTATCGCATCATGCTCGAGCAAGTAAATATGGTGGACTATAAGCCATGATAGTTTCTAAAATCATCTGTGTAAATTGTAGAACACCAACCTTGGTTCCATTCATTCTTTGTGTGAAATTGCAAAGAATTTTGCAATAAGTAATATGAATGAAATTCATACAAAATGCCTATGAACTAAATTAAAAAGCCTTGAGGTCTGACACTTAGGATTATATACCTCTCTTAGGGAGTCAATAGCAAAGGAGTCAGTCTGCTTCAGCCACTAATAGCTATGTGACCTCAAGCAGATTACTTAATCTCTCTGATCCATTTGGCCACACTGTACATCATGGCTAGATATGAATATTGGGGATCCCTGAAACAAGTGGAAGGGGCATACATAGACAGCAGAAAATGTGGAAGTGACAACCATAGATTTTTATCTGCTGTGAGCCTCAGAGTAGGTCAGGTTCTACAAAAATTTCTCAAGGATGATTCTGGCAGCCTGAGCCTTCAGCCCTATTCCAGACTTACAACATCTCTTATCCATACAACTGATTCAGTTTTGTGTTCTCAGATCTCTACTTAGTCTAAGAGGATGGCAAGAGATCAGAGACTAGATCAGATGCTGTATTTCTCCTTTCTCCTCTCAAACTCTTCCCTCTACCAGTTATAACTCAAATGCTCTCATACATGGCTATGGTTGTGATAGTGAATGTATATACATGGGAGGATATTCACATTAGCAAGGCCGGCGCCCCAGGACAATTATTTCCAAAGCCTTCTTATATATGGTATGCTAAGCTTATCTGTTCATTACCTGTTGTTGCACAACAAAATATCATAAAACTTAAGACAACAATCAGTTATTTTCTCATAATTCTACAAATTGAGTAAGTCAGAACAGCTCATTTCTGCTCCTCCTAGCAGAAGCAGGAACTGCTCAACCATTTGGAACCCCCCAAAGAACAGATTGATTTGGTTAAGGTATCTGACCCTTCAGTTTTTACTACTGGTTTAATTCCTCAATTTTCTTACATGTGTCCTCTTCATATGGTTAGTTAGAGCTTCTCCACAGAATGCTGCTCTTCAGCGTAGTTGGATTTCTAAATGACAGCTGACTTTCCCCAAAGCACAAAAGTTGAAGCTGCTGTGCATTCTTCCTGGGAGTGGTTCCCTGTAACTTTTGATTCTGTCTTCTGAGTCGTCTTTCCTTTTTCATAATAAATACTCTTATTTGTATCTGAGTAGCTTCATCAGTCTGTTTCATTTATTTAGGAAGTTAAGACCCAGAGGACCTTTTTTATTTTGATTTCTGTCCTTGCAGTTCAAACCAATGTAATTCCTTTCAAAATGTAGAGGGTTTCCTGTGTACCAAGTTAGAATGTACTCCATTAGACAAAAACCACATCTATAAATTTCTTTGAGATAAGTCTTTCTCTATTTTAGAAAGCAAGTCAGGACTGTGGGAGATCATTATTAAGATTCCTAGAAAACATTTTTTGTCTACACAAAATACTCTACAATTTATAGTATTAAATCTTTTGAGAGATCAACAAAGGATCTTATGGCTATATTCTTGATCTGATCTTACTTTCTGGCCATGTTTTACTGGCAGCCTGGAGGTCAGTTACTACTTTGAGACTTTTTTTTTTCCAGAAAAGACTAGGATTAAAAAGCAGTTTTATATTTGAACCCAGCAAGTCCTGGCTCCTTTACGTTTTGCCTAATTTCTTCTAAAAAACAGGATAGTTCTTTTTCAGATCTTTTTTGCTCTCCTGTATTTTATTGCTATTCATATATTGTTTAAATTTTTAATGGATGTGATAGTAGAGATTTTAGATAAAGTTTTAAGGAGAATGACATTGTAGCAAAAGAGAGTAACCATGCTTAGGACCTATTAATCAACACATACTAAATTGATGCTTCTTAAAACCCACATTCCCAGGCCATCATTCTGACCTACTGAGTCAGAAGGGGCTATGAGGCAGGGATCTACTTTTAATAGACCTTCTTATACCCACTACATGTGAAAACATTGTCTTACATCATTCTCTCTAGGCACTCATTCTCCCCATCTCCTCCCCCCACCCGCCTTGTGTCTAGATTCTAGTCCTAAACCTGATATCTCTGCTTCTTCTTTTACTCCCCGTATGGCCTGGGTGGCAAACAGATGGCTCACTCAAATAGAATATGCATTTAATAAGGAAACTGTTTACAATGATGTGGGCAGGGTTTAAAGACGCTGAAGAAGCTTAGTGCTGTACCTATAGCTAAGTAAAAGTGGGTTGCTGTCATCACCACTGGGAAAGACAGCTAAAGTTTTCTGAGCTTGGAGAACCTCAGTATCATTTGACCTATTCTCTAAATAAATCCTTCTGGGCCATTTAGTAGGAAAACCTTGTGCAGGTTCTCAGGCTGTGGAGTGGGATCCCACTAAGTAAGGTATCTGTCTCTAACAGGTGGCCCCAGGGGACTTTGAGAAAGACTGGCCTCAAATTGTCCTCAGTCTCTTTTGCCACTACCTTTGTAGGATTTTTCTGTCTTTGGCAGTTCAGAGGCCCTCCTTTCTAGGCAGGAAGAGGAGACAATAAATAAATTCACACTAAGGTGCTAGAGAGTGATAATAGCTAATCCCCTCCAAGAGCAATTGCTCTTGAAAAAAGGAATAGTTTAGCTCAAAAGAAGGAATGTCTCCTGGAAGAATACTACTCTTTGGTGCTTGTATGGGAGCAATGTATGGGCAGGGCCCTCTGAAACTCTTCAAATAAACCCCCTCTTCTGCTTTTCTGTGAATCCTGTGTTAAGCGTGTTCCCCAAGAGGCTTTCAAATCCGTCTACCTATGGACACTCGATGAGGGAATGGCTATCTTGTCTTTTTTGTTCATTGCTGTATTCCCAACAGCTCTCTATGCATTTGGTGAATGAATGAATGAATGAATGAATGAATGAATGAATGAAACCTCTCTCCAGGAACCTGGCTCCTGTTGAAAGTGAGACATATCTGGCATCTTACCCCTCCCCTTCAGGATTCCCTGTGGCTTGCCTGAGATTGAGCTGAAAAATGATTTTTCATACACGTCGCCCTCATTATAACATCATTCCTCAGAGCGAAGACCTGTATTTAATGTGATGAAAGGTGATTTAATGGAGCTGAGGAGAACGAGGCAGAAAGCAGACAGCCGTTTCAGAAAAGCAGAGCAGGCTGTCCCTCCAAGGGGAAGAAAAAAAAGAAAAAGGGAGAAAAAAAATCCAACACCTTTCCCCAGAAGACACTGGAACAAGAGGACGTTTTGATCAGCTCCATAGGAAGGCAAAAATGAAAGCCAGATAAACTCAGAGCCCTCCCCTCCCTGGCAGCAGATAACTAACTTACCATTTATTTACCTTGGAGCTGATTATGTACTGGGTTCAGGCAGGCTGGGAGATTTTATTGACATTTGGTCTCCCTTCACACATTTTTGCGACAGCCAGACATCAGGGACTGAGCTGCAGGATATTAAAGGATTTGGAAAAGTTATCAAGGAATGGGACATATTTATCAAAGCCACAGTGATATTAGAAAGCTGGGCTGCTGCTACACCTGGGTCTGTTACTTGATTAAAAAAATAATAATGATTCATCCTCTGGCTGTCTTTTGCACCTGGGTGAATGCTGAACAGTTCTTTGGGACCACCCTTGGCCTGGGATTTGCACATAAAGACCCTCTTTGAGTCTGGCAGAAAATTGTGGGTGATAGATCACACCAGTATCTGGGGATGTGCTCTCCTATCCATACACATGCGGGTGTGATAAAGTCATTCATTCAGCAGGAAGCTCCTATCAGTGTACTACCTGCCCTGCCCTGGGCCAGGCCAATGTCCTCTGATCATCTTTGATTTCCAATAGAGAGTTGTTCAGAGTTGGTTGAGTGACGGGGAAGGATTGGTGCACATAGGCTACATAAAGTGTCCCTAACTGCTTCAACCTCTGCATTTATGGTGAATGCATTTATGTAATACAGAAATTCTCCATCTCCTAACAACCAGCAAGACTATATCATGAGTCACCTCTATTTAGCTCTCCCCCCAATTTTTTCACATGAATTATTCAGTGTATGACTGTTTCAATATGTCTGTCTTTAAAAAAAAATCTGGATGAACTTAAAGCAGCAAGAGGAAGTGCCTACATTGCAAAAATGATATCTACCTGCATATTGCATATTTATCTTAAGAGGCAAGTCTTCAATGCATTCACTCAGGTGAAAATATCATTAACAGCAAGGACTGACCAACTACCTCCAGGATCCATGGGGTTAATCTGGGTTTTGCCATCTGATTCCAATCCATCAGGCCTGGCTATAAATCCCTTATATGTCTAGGTGATAAAAAGCAAATATAAATTTTCAAAAAATTTAACCTTGCATGGTATATAAAGAGAATACATAATATTCTCGGGCATAAATATGTCTCAAGACAAACTCATTGCATATACCCAGAATACATAATGGATCTTAGTGAGACATATTTTTCCCATAGCAAGAAAAAGCTAGAAATTCTACAGTAAACTGTGTCAGTTCGGCAACTCTGAGATGAGAACTGTGTTTCTAATTTGGGGCTGAGGGAGAGGCAATCTGGCTGAAGGGAGACCTAGGACTTGGGCATGTGTCTAGGGGACCTAGGGCACATCATTTTATGTGATTGGTTCCAATTTCTATTGTACTTCAGGAAATGAAAGAGCTGATCCAGAAACTACTAATTTTCAAGATAGTGTTTCTTCAACTTTAGTGTTCATGCAAATCCTCTGGGGTCTTTTTTAAATGCAGATTCTGATTGGGTAGGTCTGGGGTGGGGCCTGGAATTCTGTATTTCTAACAGCCTGGTAAGATACAGATGCTGCTGGTCAGAAGACCACACTGTGAATAGACTGTGAATAGCCAGGGTCTAGATTTTTCTGGATCTGATGATCTAATGCAGTGACCCTCATCTTTGGCTGCACACTGAAATCACCCGTGACAATCCATTATATAGAGTAGGTGCAATTTACTGACATGGTGTGTCAGAGACTCATAGTTTTCTCCTTGGACAAGTGAGGAAACCAAGGCTGATGGGGTCCATCGACTTTTACGGGGAAATGGGCTGACACCAGTGGGACTTTTTCTTTGTAATGCTTCTTTACTAAAGACCAGATTAGTGGTTGCAAATGCAGAGGCCTACGTGTGCACAGGTGGGCAACACAAATCATAAATCAGAACTATGTTTGCATATTTAAACATACAGGTATATATTTTCCTTCCTTGAAAAATTTTGCTTTTTCACATTTTTCTTGAAATTCATGTCCATTTTTTCCCTTTTTGATAGAGACATGATGCAACAGAAATATTTATTTACTCATTGAAATTCAATAGGGCAAGAGGAGCAGTGAAGCCAAGCCTATGTAGAGCCTGATATTTGTACAATTACACAATACTTTTACTTTTGCAAATGTACAAACATGTATAACTGTGAGAATACATTGCTATCTATGCCTGAGGGTGTGGGAAGGAGCCTGTGCAATGAAGGGTCCTGAACTTCAAGCTTCATTAGGTTCATGGGACAGCCATCTCTTGCATAATCGAGGAACAAGATAGAACAGGTGGAATCTTTACACACAGCACTGTGCACCTCAGACGAAAACTGTACAGCAAAAACCAACCAACACTGATGAAATAGTTGGAAAATTTAATCCAAATAATTCCATGAAAAAGATAAGTCCTTCTATTGTGACCTTGATCTCTGACAACAGCCAGGAATAAGACCCAGATGGCTGTGACCCTAACTACTCAGTTCATTTGTTCATTCCTTCATTCCTTTATGCATTAATTTAACAAATACTTGCTGAGTGCCCCCTCTGGGCCAGGAGTTGTGGCCTGTTGACTAAATGTGATTAGAAAAGAGAACAGCACTGGTGATTACCCATCTGACTTTCCTGCCTCCAAGTTTTCTTTTCTCACTTCCCCCAACCCCAGTGGGACAGAAACTTACTTGTTGGACTGCAAACAGCTAGATGGGTGTGTGTGCTGAATTCCTGAGAGAGCTTGACACAGTGTGTGGGGTTGGGGTGGCAAGGACAGGACATCCCCATAGTTTTATTAATATTATGCAACAAAATAGCTCTCTCTTTCTGAGAGGATGGTTCTATTGAGAGGCACAGGGAAGGATTGCCGTACAACTACAGCCCTAGGTCTCTCAGCTTCTAGGGAACTCCTGGCTTGAAATACAAGGGGATGAGGGGTCAGAGTTTGGGCTCTGGGTTTTGACTGCTTGCATCTGGACCTATGGAGAAGTTAAGGTTATCATCACCCCCTTATTGTCATGTGGGCATGATCATGATGCTTGTTAGGGGTGTTGGTTATGAGAAAGCAGAGAACAGACACAGAGTGTAGAGAAAGCAAGCCTTCCTTCCCCCAAAATGTGACGCATTGCCTCTGGGGCTGCCGAAGCCATATCAGTCACCTACAGGTTAGTATGAATTAGTGAAGGCTTTGATCAGGGTAAAAAGAGAGGGGTGAAGTTATTGGAGAGGGGTGTTGAGAAAGGGCCAACGTTTTGCTGTCGGGACTCATCCAAAGAGCAGAGTATGATGTGCTCTTGGCAAATTTGAGGAAGAAATTGCAATGCACAGAATTTGAAGGACTAAAAGCTGTGCTGGTTACCTCCTGGCAAGGCCAGCCCCTGGCGCCTTTACTCCTAGCTGACTCTGTTTATCCAATGAAACATCAAACTTGTGTCCTCTCATTAACCCTTTGTTTCTTCTTTGTTCCTGATTTAGAACCCCCACACTCTGATTATTTTTAGAGCTGTGAGAAGTCAGAAGTCACTTGTGTTTACAGAGAGGCCTGCAGCCTTCAAAGGCAGGAGGGGAGTGTTAACAGCACCCTGCTCTCTCCCCAGGCCCTAGGCCCCGCCTTTTCCAATAGTTCTGGGGCCCTTGTCTCAACAGAAGAAAAAGCACAAAGGAGAGAAATCTTTTCTTTCTCTTAGATGTTTTCTTTCTCAGTTTCCCCTGCGAGCTGCTTGAATTAAGAAAAAGTGCACACACACACACACACACACACACACACACACACACTTTTATGTTTTCCCCCCCACAAAGTGGGGAGAACCAGTCAACTGCCTATGCAAGTCAGAGTTTGTGAAACCTGGGAATTCCTTCTATCCCTCCCTTCCAACCTTCTTTCACCCTTTACTACTGATTTCTCCCTAGTATATCAACCTGTAACCTTCACACTGGGCCAGGGATGAGGCCTTGAGATGCTCTCAGAATTATGAATGTACCTCAGGGGACAATTCTGACCAGATCCCAAGTCTTCCACATTTGAACAGCCACAGCCATAGTCTCATCTCTGTGACTAAAATTTTTGCTTTGATGATGCACACTGAGGGGGCTTAGAAGATCTATATCCATCATCTCTTTCTCAAAAAGAAGGTGCTGAGGTCCAGAAGGTAGAAGGGAATTTACAAGCTTCCCTCAGAAATGAGGTCAGTGTCATCCTATGGCCCTTGAAAGTGTTACTAAATGAAGCCACTTTAAGCAGGTAGAGGGCAAGAGAAAGCAAATGAACCAATCAAGGTGTGTGAATTAATACTAAGAGTAGAAGGTAGGGTTTATGTTGAATTCCCCTAAACACTAGTGTTGAGACTTCTACTGCTTTTGTTTTAAAAAAGTAGTGACATAAGCTCTGCCTAAATTATGGCCATGCTAGCAACACATCTGGGTGGTTGGATGTGTTGAAGACTCTATCCCTTTCTTTCATTGTGATGTCTCTACATTGCACTAAGGCAGGACTGCAGAAATAATAGTCCTGTAGATCTAAGACTATCTATGTGAAAAGACACACAGATAGACACACATACACACTTTTGTGAACAGGGATGCTCATGCTGATGTTCTCCCATACCAACATACAGCTCACATGGACTATGCTACCACAGATACACTGCTGTGTGTTCTTCATATATATATATATATATATATATATATATATATATATATATATGCAATTTTTGTGGGAAAGACTGTCTCCTCCATATTTGAGGGTCTAGGTCACAAAAAATCAGACTCTAAAGTGGAGTCTAATAAAAACTTACCTAGTATGCATGACTTCACTTGTCTATAGAATGTTCCCAAAGCTGACCACATCTCAGCCACCCTCTCCAGTATTTTTCATGTTGGAATCCCTTCATGCTGAGCTGTGTTTTTTGCCACACAGTAGTTTTGTGATCTTGGGGACATAACTTAAATCACCGTACCTCAGTTTTACAAGATGGCCAGCAGGGGAGGACAGTAGGGAGGGATCAGGCCAGCATGGGAGGGAAGTTGTGGGTGATCAGGCCAGCAGGGGAGGGCAGTTGGGAGGGACCAAGCCTGCAAGGGAGGGCAGTTGGGGGCAATCAAGCCACAGGGGAGGGCAGTTAGGGGTGGCCAGGCTGGCAGAGGAGGGAAGTTGGGAGCGACAGGGCCTGTAGGGAAGGGCAGTTGGGGGGAACCCAGGCCTGAAGGGGAGAGCAGTTGGGGGGACCAGGCCTGTAGGAGAGGGCAGTTAGGGGCAAACAGGCTGGCAGGGGAGCAGTTAGGCATCAATCAGGCTGGCAGGGGAGTGGTTAGGGGGTGATGAGGCTGGCAGGCAGGAGCGGTTAGGGGCATTCAGGAAGGCAGGCAGGCGAGAAGTTGGGAGCCAGCAGTCCTGGATTGAGAGGTATGTCCGACTGCCCATTTAGGCCCGATCCTACCTAGATTGGGCCTAAACAGGCAGTCAGACATCCCTCGAGAAGTCCCAGATTGGAGAGGGTGCAGGCTGGGCTGAGAGACACACACCCACGTGCACGAATTTCATGTACTGGGCCTCTAGTATAATAATAAGATGCTGGCTATAAACAAACCCAAACTGTGTGTGGCCTAGGAAAGGAGCACAATAAATGTGAGTTCTCTCTCCCCTTCTTGATGAATTAATAACATTTACAAGTATGTTGCTTGGGCAATATGGTGGACTTCCTATATTATTATTTCAATAACTCTCTTATGTATTTCAGTATTTATCATTCATTCATTCATTCATTCATTCAGGCAGCCAATATTTATGGAGTGCCTACTAAGGGCCAGTCATTGTTTTAGTGCTGAAGATACTGCAGTAAACTAAACAGACAAAATTTTGTCCCTCATGGAGTTTATAAAGCTACTTGATTAATTATAACACAATCTACATGATATAATTCATAAAAGAAGAAAGTAATGTTCATAGAGTCTAAAAGAAAGGGTAAAAATGTGTCAGCCTCAATATATCTGGAAAGGTGCTAAAGTCTGTTCAATTCTCTATGATTCTTGTTTCCATGGTATATCTGTTAGGTGCCTTTTGATTTTAAGTAACAGAAAATTAAACTCCAACTAACTTAAACTAAAATGGCATTTATTAGCTCACTGGGGTCGGGGGGTGTCCTGGAACAAGTAGGGGCAACCATGTGTGGTTGGAGCTAACATGGCATAATTCAGAGAAGAGAGATGAGGAGAAATCAGGTCCTTGGTAGCATGATTTGTGCTGGATATAACTTTGCTTGAAGCCCACATGTTAACTTCATAGCAAAGTGGCCACCAAGCAAAAAGGCTTGCATGGTGGGTAGTGTGCTATCAGGAAATTCTATTCGCTGCTGGTTCATTCTCCCTGGACCAACTCAAATGTCACCTTCTCTGTGATGACTCACTCCCAGTGCTGGGTTTTGTCACTACACACCATATACAAATAATATGTCACACTTGGAATGAAATGTAATCATGCATATTGTGGTCTTCTCATGTGATCGCCAGCCTCCTGAGGGCAGGGGCTGCGTCTTATTCAGCACAAACTGGACAAGTCACTTAATGTCTCTGGGCTCCAGTTGTATCATCATTAAAACGTGGGTTCCTAGGCCCAGTAATTGCATTGAGGCATGCAGTGAAAACCATTGCAGAAGACTGACAGAAGCTCCTTTGGGTGCAATGTTGTAATAAATATAAATAGACAGATCCTGGTAGCAGGCGTTGTTTTTGACATACACACAAGCTGTGTGGCCTTGAGCAGTGTACCCAACAGCTCTGAGCTTCTCAATTCTCACCTGTAACCAGGAAATAAAGGGAGTTATTGGGATCATAGTGCTGGGCACAAAGCCTGGCAAATCACAGGGAGTAGTACCTGATAAAACCCAACCTAATTGCAAACAGAACTGCAGCATCTTTGGAAACCCAGGCTGGAGGCCCTGAGACAGTCCAGGGCATGGCCTGGAGCTGGAATGTCCTCCCAGTGCATGGCAAGCTGCCTTCATAAGTTGCTCTTCCCAGTGTACCTGGTGATGGTGATGAGCATTACTCATCCTTCTTGCAGTTAATGGCTGGTGGCATTTTGAAGACGGCTGCCTGGCTTTGGTTTTGCAGGCAGCAGGGGGATTTTAAAATGCCCGATTGTTGTCAGGCTCTACAAAAATACAAACCAGAATTGCATGCTGCACCTGAGAGTAGATACAAAGTCACCTGAGTGAGATGCAGGATGCTCAGAGCCCCCTCCCTGCTAAGTCACTGTGAATGGCAGTGGCAGGAGGGGCTGCTCGGATAGGCTGAAATGGTGGGTCAATTCTCTATGGATAGGAGCATTTCGTGGGAACTTGAGGATTAAAATTCCACATGCCTGGCATCAATATTCTATGCTCGTTATAATTCTCTTTGTGAGGGAGAGAACGCAGCTCTCTGAATTCTTGGGTGAAGTAAACCACATATCTCAGGGATTAAGGGGATTTCTGTGATTATAAATCCCACCCAGTGTGGAGGAGAATGGTAGGGGTGGGGCAACAGAGGCTGGAAGGAAGGCTCCTGTCCTGCGAGCAATGATGACAATACATTGGCCCAGTGTGATTTTGCTGGTGTGAACAACACAAAAAGGTGGCCTGGAGTACTTGGGTTGACTAACGAAGTCCTTATAAGAAATGGCAAAAGTCAGGCTGGTTTGGTAAGTACCATAAACAGCTGGAACCTCTACTGACACCAATATTGTCTCCTGCATCTGAAAAGAAAAAGTGCAGATATTTGCAGACTATTTTTCCCCCCTCAGATTTGCTACTGAGTGGATGTCTCCACTTGTTTTGTTCTGCTGCAAGGAAAGCAATGCAGATAAAAGACTTAGAACGAACCAGGTGCTTTCACACCAGGCAGAGCCCAGTTGAGCTGACTACTCTAGCCCCCCCACCCCCTTGTCATCCCCCTTTCTCTAGGCCCTCCCAGACACCACTTTCCCTTGGGGAGAGAAAGCCTGGAAGAATCTTCAGAGCTGGCAGGTGGCCCATGTTGTGTCCCTGGCACGATGGGGCAAGCTGCCCTGACTGAGCTCTTGCTGGGGAATCTGTGCTTCTCACCTCTAGCACTGACTCCAGTGCGGCCGAGACTAAGCACAATGTCTTACTTGGTGTCAGCCTGTTCCCTAATGGGTAGCAGCTGATGTCACAGAATCAGTGTGATGATGAGGCATGATTAGAAGGCGCCACTTCTTAGGCGGGCCTGGGGATCATGGCCTGAGTACAGAATTAGTTCTCAGCCCTCCAGGGAAGGGGCCAAACCCCACAGGAGAGGAGCCCCCATTCCCGCTAAGGAAGCAGAGGTAATAACTAATAACCTTCCCTCGGCCCCGCCTTCCCCTAACCTTGTAGTGAACCGTGGTTGTTTTGTTCAAAGAAGTGCTCCTGCAACCAGGCTCACTTTAATGAAAAGCAGGCCCTCACTCACCGTTGCCCCTCCTCAGGCAAGGGAGATAAAAACCTAATGGCATGTCAGATCCTTGATGGCAAACCCGCCAGGAAAACAAAATTATCAGGGTAGAGCGGAGGCAGCGGACCGTATCTGCTTTTGTACCACAAAATAACATAACCCAATGACCCCCTCATTTGCTGAAGGGGCACCCGGCCGGCCGGAAACACGAAGGCCTCTTGCAAAAGTTCCTGCTGCCTGCCACAGCCACAGAGCTGCTCACAAGCAACCTTGCTGTCTGGCTCTTTTTTTTCTCTCCCCTCAGGCTTTTCAGTCCTCATTTCAATATCCAAGGCACAAGGCCTTGATGACAACACGTTTATCACCACACCAAGTTGTGAGACTCTGACAGGAAAAGGTCCAAAGGTTTCCTATGTGTGTGTGTGAGCACACACACACACACACACACACACACAACTCTACATTGAAAAACAAAATTTTCAAACCATATCCATCAGAGACAAAGTTAAAATGTCATTTAATTGCATCCAAGAGATGTTTTAAAACGATTTCAGATACTGAAGAATTGTAAAAGCCCTTTAAAAACAGCTCTCTTGTCAGAACAGCATAATGATCCTGAAGAACTTTTCAAGTCTGGCTGCCATGGTTATTTTTCTCTCCCTTCTTCTTTCCTTCTATCCCTCCCTCCTTCCACTGTTCATAAACATTTATTGAGCACTTACCATAAACTATGGCCCAAGACAGGTTCTGGAGAAACCTTCTTGAGCAAGACAGAAATTGTCCCTGCATGATTCTGGCCACCTATCTCGGCAGAGGCTGCTTCTTAGCCCCACCAATGTCCAATATGTTCTTCTTCCCCAATAATAAACCCCCCAGTTTTCCACTGACTGCATGAATCTCTATAATAAAATTATATGTCCCAGCCTCCCTTGCTGCTATGTGTGACCATGTAACTAAGTTCTAGCTAATGGGCTATAAGCATGTTTGTGTAATGTTTCCAGGAAGTATTATTAAAGTAAGGGAAGCATACTATTTCCTCCATTCCTTTTTGTGGGTTGGATTGTGGATATGATGGCTGGAGTTCAAGCAGCTATATAATACCACGAGGTAGAAATCATGTACAGGAATAAGACAGAAAGAACCTGAGATTGCAGAGCCACTTTGAAAAACTAGCAATTTCTTATGTAATTAAACAGATACCTACACTACTCTCAGTAATCTCCTTCCTAAGAATTTACCCAAGAGAAATGAAAACCTATGTCCACACAAAGATTTGCAGACAAATGTTCGTAACAGTTTTTAAAATAATAACCCCAAACTGAAAACAATCTAAATTTCCATCAATAGGTGATTTAACAAATTGTGTATATTCACATAATGGGATACTACTCAGAAATAAAAATAAACTATTGATGCATACAACAAAATGAATGAATCTCCCCAAATTTTATGCTGAGTGGAAAAAAAAGAATATATACTGTATTATACAAAAGAATATATACTGCATGACTCCATTTATATAGAATTCTAGAAGAGGTAAAATAACTCCCTCTAAAGTGATAAATGTCAGAACTGTGGTTGCCAATGAAAGGTGGAGATCAGCCAGAAGGGGCATAAAGAAACTTTCTGAGATGATGGGAATGTTTTATATCTGGTTGGGTTGTTGTCAAAACACATCAAATTCTATGTCATTTATGGTATATGTATTTCACCACATGCAAATTATACAATAATACTAATAATGATAATTCTAATAATAGCCTGGATCTTGTTCACTTGGTGAAGTGAGTCTTTTAGCCCCAGCCTACCTTATTTACATGAGAAAGCTGATCATAGAAGCCAGGGCATAGGTGGGTTTGACAGCAGGGTTCATCTGAGTGCCACAGTTTATAAGAGTCTCCCCCGGGTCCTGGTTCCAGGGTGAATCTGTTTTGAACTCAGCACACTCAGCAGATCTCTTTTCCTTCCCTCACACCTGGCTGTCACCACTGTCCATCCATTGGGCAAGCAGGATCTCACTTTGTGGGTTCACTTTGGTCAGCTGAGTGTGCTGTGCGTAGTAGCACTATTCTCAGATGCTGGGTAGTAGGACTATTCTTAGCACACTGCCAAACCCCAGGAGGCTCTGAAGATGCATGAGGCTGAGTAGCAGCTGCAACATGGCTATTACCAATGCTATTATCATCATCATTATTGCGGGAATGCAGCTTTTGTGGTATGCCAATTGGGGGATGTTTAAGGGCCTTTTCCATAATTGGAAGAACCAGTCCAGGGCATGTGTGGGTTTCCATTTGGAGTGAGAGTGACCTCAGAGGAAACATGTTTCCTCTCACACTAGGGGTTGGCATTTCTGGTGGGTCCCGTTGGCAACTGCCTGCATGGACAGATTTTAGTTTCATCCTCTGTCCTCTCCTCCTATTCTGTCCAGCTCTGCCACCTCTGCCTCACCAAGCAGTCCCATTATGAGCAATCATAAATTCTACAATTAGAGATTCATTCCTTTGTATAGATTATTTGCTATTAAAATGCAAGTCCTCCTGCTGTCTTTCCTAGATTTGTGTTTATTTTTACATTTTCCCTTTTAAGAAAAGAAACTTAATACATATAAAGTGGCATTAATGTGGAGGTAAGATCACAGAGAAAAGGTGGAGCGAGGCCAGTGAGGACAAAACGCAGATAAGAAAGATAAATGCTTCTTGTGTTTCTGGGATGTCCTGGGTGTTGGCATATGTTATGTTTTCAGGGTAGCCCTCTTCCTAAAGTTTTATTTCACAGCCACTTGGCATTTACTATGTACCAGGCACTGTAGCAAGAGTTGTATGAAAGTTGCCTCCTTTAATTGTTAGAACAACCCCATGAAGTGGGTATATTAGTATCCACAATTGATAGAGAAGAAAACAGACACAGAGAGATTAAATAACTTGCTCAAAGTCACATGGCTGGAAAGTAGCAAAGTCTGTATCCCAACCCCAGTCATCTCGCTTCAGAGACTGTGCTCATAAGAACTTTTATGCAACCATAAAATAACAGGTTATTGCTCCCTCATCATTGGATGATCCTAACTGCCCAGATATCTTGCTTTTTCATTCAAACACTATTTCCTTCAAAAAGCTACTTCGAGGGTGATCTCACTATTATAATTTTCTTTCCACAATGAGATGTTTTCATTTTCAAGATGCATCTGCATATTCCCAGGATTTCATTTCCCTCCCAAGATATTTTCCCAAAAGAAAAATATAGAGTCTGTTTTCTTTGAAAAATTTAAAAGCACAACATAAGAACAATAACACAAAACCCCAAACAATTGATGTTGTGCTGTCTTTGCAACGCAGAGACCCTGGGACCCAAGGCACAGCCTTGTAGACCTCTGGGAAACATTTACTGAGATTTTAGGGTAAGGATCCTGGAATTACAAGGGGAGGAAACCCAGAAATATTATTCAATTATTGTGCATCAGAGTCACAGGCAAACAGGAGGAGACACAACCCTGAGAGGCAGAAGAGAAATATCTGTGTTTTTGATGGAAGAAAAGCCAGTGCCTATAACAGTCTCTCATGTTTGTTGGGGTGATGGTTCAAGATGCTGTAAGCTCTTGGTCCCAGCAATGGAACTTCTAAAGACCTGGGCATTTGGGATTCTGCCAAGATAGGGGTAGGGGTGAGATTTTGGAGAATAGCACCTAGAGTCTTTTCTTCCAGAGAAATGAAAACCACATGTGTAACTAAGGAGAAGCATGCCATTCCATGGAGAATTCCCCACTCATACCTGAATAGAATGAAAATCTTCTGTGAACTTCCTGCCCGTGTCCTTATGCTAATGACTCTGCTGTTTCATTGTTTGCATATGACACAGGGAGGGAGGATCCTGCTTTGGAAAGATGAAGACAAACAGGACCAGGCTTCCCACTGGCTTGGGTGGGGGTAAAAGCAGGGCTCTGAATAAAACCAGATTGTGCTGCTTCATTGGGGGTATAATGACATCTATAGCTTACTGCCTTTATAGCCCTCTGCAATCAGACTGGGACTCTGATCTCTGACCTGAAGGCTTAGCCTTTCCATGGGGTCTGGATCAGTGGTCAGTCAAGGCTAGTGTCCCACTGGAGCCTTTCCTGAAACACAATTGCCCATCTCTAGCCATAGCAGCTCAGTCTGATTCTAGCGTCTCTCAAAACTTCATAGCACAGAACCTCACACCCTACCACAATCCTGTAACCCCTTAACACCCCCCCCCATCTGTGAGACCTCCACTGTGTTTCACTACCTTTCGAGTTCAGGGGACCTATCTATCCCTTTTTATAGCTGGTTCCACCACCCAGTATCTGCCCAGTCCAGTGTATGAATCCCCAGTAGCTTGAGTCTGGTCTGTTCCATGCTATGGAGCCCTCTTTCTGACTACTTGGGGCTTTAGATGGACTGAACTCACTCATGAGTGACTGGGTATCTATGTTCACCTAACATTGTGCCACCACAGGATTACCAAACCATCCTCCAAGGCAGATATCATTATTCTTGTTAAAAACAGCTCACTGTGGTTAGGTTACTTCCCCATGATCTACAGCATCATTTCCTAAAGTGGGTTCTGTAGAACACTGGTGGCATGGTGAAAAAAGAAGTTAGACAATATCATATGCCATACCTCCGAACAGACATATACATTAAAGGTTCTGAGAATTATTTGACCTTTTCTTTAAAACAATTGACATCCCACCCCAATGCCTAACAGCCCAACTCTTTTTCACTGTTTTAAAAAACGTTTCTTCAATTTATTTGGCCATAGAACATTTCCCCCACATAATTTGTAATAGATTAAATTATTATAGAACAAATATATATCTTCTGCTCTAAGATTTCATGGAAAGAGTATACTTCCTTGTCTCATTGATAAATGACTTAGCCATCTGACTTGCTCTGGCAGTGGTATGAGAATGGCAGTTTCAGTGTGCCAGTTTCAAGCTTAAGCCTTAAGAAACAGCACATGTTTCCATTTGCTTTTTATGCTTTTTCATTCTCCATCAGAAGAACATGCCTCAAGTGGATGTTCTCCCTCCGTCCTCGACCTCAGAATGAGTTACATGGAGCAGAGATGCCCAAGTCAACCTGCAGATGAGTGAAAAATAAATGCTAATGATTGTATGCCACCGAGTTTTGGGGTTGTTTGTTAAATAGCTTTATTATTTGTGGCCACAGGTAACTGATGCACTATTCCTATTTAATGTGCCATGGAATCCTAGCACTCAATGAAATGCTGAGTCACTGTCAGTAAAAGACCAAGCCAGAGTCACACTCAAGTCTGCTTGCCCCACTGCATTAAGCTGAGGGAGATAAGCAACAACAGCGTCCAGATAGGCTGCCCTGAGATAGTGTGTTTTGGGGATTTCTTACTGCAAGAAGAAAGATATGGGTGAGGGTCATAGAGTCTCCAGCTAGTACTTTGAGACAGGGTTGGAGCCCTCAGGTAGGGTCATAAGAGGCAAGAAACTCATAGATGCTGCTGTAGCCCGCCCAAGGCCAAGTCTTTGGAGTCACTGGATTGCCAAGGTTATGATTGCAGATTTTGTTACCCTGTTTCCCCGAAAATAAAACAGTGTCTTATATTAATTTTTTCTCCCAAAGTTGCGCTAGGTCTTATTTTCAGGGGATGTCTTATCTTTCCATGCGCTAGGTCTTATTTTCGGAGGATGTCTTATTTTCTGGGAAACACAGTAGGTCTGATTTCAAGTTCTTTCCTTTCTTAAACCTGCACAAGCACATTATTTCCAAAGTCCTTGTCAGAAGCCTAAATTCGACCAATTTGCTGAGTTGGTACAAAGAGCAGAATTGATGGCACAGAAAGACATTAAACAACCTACAGCCCTTTAGACCATGTCAACAGATCATCCGGAGCCTCAACTGCAGAAACATTTCATGAAATCCCTGAAGTTTCTCCCCAAAGAGTAGGAATGCCTTTCTGTCACTTAAAAACAGATGGAGGCCTGGCATGATTTTTACTCCAGCTAGGGCAGAGGATTCACCTGAGCTAAGCTCTAGAGAGGGTCAGTTAATCTTCATCCAAGAAATTGCTGAAACCGGTTGAGGTCAATGGATAGAGCGTCCGTCTGCGGACTGAAGGGTCCTGGGTTCGATTCTGGTCAGGGGTATGTACCTTGGTTGCAGGCACACACTCAGTGGGGAGTGTGCAGGAGGCAGCTGATCGATGTTCCTCTCTCATCGATGTTTCTAACTTTCTATCTTTCTCCCTTCCTCTCTATAAAAAAATCAATAAAATATATATATTTTTTAAAAGAAATATATCTTGAGCACCCTTGGGTAGGGGGTGCTGGAATACACTACTGGTTCTGTAGGGACCCAGCCCAGAGCTGAGAGAGAAGCGTCAATGATAGTTACAATGCAGTGTGCTGAAGGTATTGGCGAGGGCTGAGGAATCTTTATAGGCAGACAAGTAACTATCAGGGATTGTCCTCATACAGAGGCCATTATAAAGCCTCCTCTACTCTGCCAAATAGTGTGTTTTTAGGATTTCTTACTGCAAGAAGAAATACAGATTATAAAGCTACCCTGACAGTTAAGCAGGTACAATGTGCACAGAATGGGTGTGAAGTCTGCACAGGTACTATGATGGGCTGATGGAGTGAATGAGCTCCAAAATGCCAACCTAAGGTGAATAGGGGCATGTCCTACAAGGTAGCCTTTGAATGTGATTGGAAATTAAGAAATTTTAAATTAATAAATCTAATCACTTGTCCTAAGCTCTATTTGGGAAAAGACTAAAATAAAAAGAGGTTTGTCAGCCATGAAGATTTCTGAAAAAATGACACTTAACACTAGCAGAGTTTGGTGAGGCCCATTGAGCAACTCCGGAGGAGAGCTTGGCTCAGAATCCTTGAAATTGTGGGTTTTCTCTGCCCAATAGCTTTGGGACTCTGGTGAGGCAAGCACAGCACAAATTTAAGGAGATGCTCACCTCACCAGAGTCCCAGAGCTATTGGGCAGAGAAAACCCACTTACATGAAAGTGCAGAATAGATACTTGAAAGGTGAGTGCACCCTGCGTGCCTCCCTTGCTTCACTTGAGTCCCAGCCCTGACAGAGAGGCTAAGGCCCAGTTCCAGACGTGGGAGGTTGAAAGCAGAGGCCCTATAACTCAAGCAGCTAAAATTGCATGGTACATACTATAGCAGACACTGTTGTGTACACATATAAGCACTCAGAACTCAACATTCCTGTGTGTGCCAATGTAAGCACATGCGAGTCTCCATGTAGGGCAGGCTGAAGAGGCAGGAAAGTTGACATTCCCCAGAGAATTAAGGCCAGCCTTAACCAATGACAGATGGGAACTGGTGGATCAAAACTCCAATTTCCTCACTCCTTAGGTGGAACAGCTCCAAGAGGGTCTGTACTGCCTCCCAGAGGTTCCTGAGGAGGAGAATGAGTCCCAATTGCCCACAGTGATGACCTCCATGACTTGTCCTTTATTAGTTTCCCCCTCTTCCTATCCAATACCTCACTTCCCTACTATATTTCCTGGAATCCCTTTCCAGGTAAACTATTTGCACTCCAATTCTTATCTCAGGTTTTCCCTTGGGGAACCCAAACGTAGACACTTGCCTTTCCAACATTCCCAGTGGAGAAGCCATGTGCACTAAGGCTCAGCCAGTCAGATATATTTGCCATAGATTTTAATCTGGAGCCAGTGATAATGGGAAATTCTTTCTGGCAGGAGCCATGGTGGTTGCAAGTATCCAGCAAACACCAATGATAAAAGGAGTACAGGCTGGTGCTCTGGCTGGCAAGGGTCTGGTTCCCCCACTGCCCTCTGACCCTACCTGCTTTCCAAGGCTAGTTCCACAGCTTTCCTGGCAATTTGGTGAGTAAACCATCTAATATTGCTTTAACAATTCCTTTAATGCTCCAATTAAGCCAGACTTTGTTCTAAATACCAAGCCATCGTCAGCTAATGTGCCTGCCCAGATCATTTGCTCATAAGCAGAGAATATAATCGTCAGGCTGGCGGGGATGTTTGGCATCACTCTGCATTAGTCTGATTAGTCATCCTGTTTTGTCGATTTAAGTCTCTGTTGCGCTGGAGGAGTAAGCCAGTTGTTTCTCAGGGGACTGAATTCATCCGCTTCCTGAGATTGCCAGGCTGAGGGTCTGATTGCTACCAACAGCAGATTCACCAAAACACCACCTCAGAAGAGAGCAGGCAAGCATCACTTCTCCATGTCCCTTGAATCGAGGCTATTTTCACTTGAAAAAGCAGCACTAAATGTTCCACCTTTCACCCAATCAGACTCACACGTGAGCTTCCCTTTTCTGAGCAAGACTGCAAATGCAGTGAGCTGGGGAATGTGCTAGTAGGAAGATCTTTCTGAAAATATTCTGTGCAGAGAAGAGTGAGGACAGAACACTAAATGTGCAGCTTTGAGCTACCACTAAAACTCCTTAACGCAGTGAAGGGACAGAGGAAAAGATTTTCTTATTCTCTTCCTTCTTCTCAGTCTTGAAAAAATTAATGTTTCTAAGTGCCAGTCTCCTCTCAATATGTATAGAAGAAACGGATATAATCGGATAGCCCAGGGTAGGATAGAATAAAATGAGTTGACCTCACTAAGGGAAACAAAAGCATCACATTTAGTGGAAACAAATGCCCTGCAGCTTTACCTCCAGTAAAGAGGGTGAAATTAAGAAAAAAGAAAGTTCCCTTGTTGCTTGAGAGTGACTGTGTGTGTGTGTGTGTGAGTGTGTGTGTGTGTGTGTGTGGGGGGGGGGCAGTGGTGAGTTAGGAAAACCCTGGTTGGCTGAAGCTACATTTACACTGACACACTCCTCTCTTGTTAATATTTGCATTGAACTACCATTTTCTGTGCTGACATTTTGCATCTAGTTAAATGCCAGCAAATCCAGAGAGATGTGGCTTTGACCTGTGGTTCTGTACTTTTGGACAAGCATCGATGCTTTGTTTCTAATTTCAGATATTCCACATTTTATATTCTTTCACCTCAGATATATTTTTAACTGGATAAAATGCTTCATACTTCATATCATCTCTGCTGAACATTTAATTGAGAAATGTGTTAAAATGCATTTGGCTTAAATGATCTAAGTGCATGCATAGATATTTCCTTTCTGAAAGTAAAATGGCTTTGAATAATTTTTGTTATTATGAGGGAATTACAGAAAAATTTGCCTTAAAATGCTAAATGTAGTATTTTTAAAGAACTCATGGCTTTGCTAAGTGAGAGGGAGAAAGTACTTTACAGAGTAGGGAGAGGGTGTCATGTGGTGATAGAACTTACAGGCTCTGGAGGAAATAGCATTCAAACCATAAGCCCACCACACCTTATACCCCTTCTCAACATTTTGGGGTTGTGACCCAGGCAGTTTAGTTGGTCTCTTCAGTCAGATGCTAGTTCTGAGAAGTGATGAACAGCTGGTCTTATGCAAAAGGAGGGGTTGTCAGGCAGAAGTGTGGACCTAGGCCCTGACCCCAGCTCCTATCCTCCCATCTCTAGGCTGCCATTTCTCCTGAGACTGGTCTAACTACATGCCCTGAGGCCTGTGAATTAGCAAAGCTTCCTTACTTGAAGCCCCTTTACTTTAGCTAGCTGTAGAGGCTTCAGTTTTCTGAAATCAAGCAATCTTTGATTAAACTGGTAGGCCCCTGTCTTCCAAGAGAATTGAGTACCAAATTGCTCTAAAGCAGATCCTATTTTCTCAGCAACTTTCATTCTAAAATAAGAGGTGCATCTTCATTTAAAGAAGAAAAAGATTGGAAATAGACTGAATTGCATGTATTTTGGTTCATAAAACGAGCATTATGGTTAGACCCCAGAATTCAGGCTTTTGGAATCCATGAACAATATGGAAATTGCCCTTTAAATCCTTTACACTTTTTCTGGGTTTCAAAGAATTTCTCCTATGTTTACAGTCTCCTAGCTTCACATTTATAGGTTCTCTGGCTTGGCTTCTGACACTATTCATTCAATCATCCAACAACATAAAATGTGAATTAAGAGATTAATAGGAAAATTCTGTTTAAGGAACTCAGTTACTAGATGAGAGAGTCAGGAAATTGATGAATATAACAGAATAGTAGAGATCTGGTTGAGGTGGTTGCAAGATAGTCTGGGAGTTCATAGAAGACATAGAGATGAAAAGGGTCAGAGCCCAGACCTGAACCTGAACACTCTATCCCCTAATCTGCATTCTCAGCCACCACACTCAACTTTGTCTCAGAATTTGGGCTCTCTGGACAGGTGTGCAAGTGAAAAATTGTTCCATAAACATTTTCCTCCCCAAGCTTGTCAGCCTATGTAAGCAGGCTGCCTAGAAATGTGAAGGAGATATATAGATGTGTGTGTGTGTGTGTGTGTGTGTGTGTGTGTGTGTGTGTGTGTAGGGGGATTAATCTGAGTGAGGTGTGGTGGTTTTCCTGCTCTTCTTATGTTAAACTTTCCACACAAATCCTGCCACCAGCAGAAGTGGTGGGGTCCTCAGGGGAAATGCTGTGACCTGTGCAATGAGAGACTGCAAGAAAGGGCACCTGACAACTCTCCTCAGAGCTGTGATCCTGATATGCAGAGACTTGTGGACTGTCCATGCTAGTGCACTGGAATTTCTGGGAGAGCCTGACTTGGCCTTAGGAGTCTAGGGCTGTAGGAGAGCAGAGATAAGCACCTGCTTCCTATCTGAAGAATTCAGAAGGAGAAAGGTTGGTTGGGATCATTCATGATGGCAAATAAGGGAGACTGGGCAGGAAGGGATAGCAAGACAGTACTGCCAGGACTTAGAGTGACAAAGGTGAGTGAACTTCCAGGGGACCAAGTGAGTCCTGCAAAAGGAAAGTGTTTGCTGGGGGAAGGGCCCCAGCAGTGAGAGGCCATGTGGTGAACCCCATTGGGTGGGAATTGAGGAGGTGCCACGAGTTCAGCCAGAGAAGTGCCACTCACATTTGTTTGGGATGGTGCAGTGTTGAGGGCCTTTTGGGGTCACTCAAGCCATTATAATATGCCCCACCAGAGGGCATCATTTGGGTCTCTTCTCAGAGAGAGTCTGATGAAGGAATTATGGGAGGGTCAGTCAGGTATGAAGCATTCTTTTCTCCTATCTTTCCTCCTAGGTTCCAGTGTGTCAGAGAAGGAAGAAAATAAGACCTAGGAACAACCAAAGGGAGGGGCTAGAGGAACATGAAAGCACAAATTTTCCTGTTCTCAGTGCAGTTTTCCAAACCTCAAGCCAGGCCTGAGGGGATCAGACTATGCAATTTAATCCCCAGAGGTGCTGGAAGTTATGGAAGCTGGTAAAGATGTCAAGGGATAGAGAGAGAAGAGCAGATGGTTACAGGTGTGAAAGCAGGTGTTGCAGAAAATTCTGTTTCCTATTATTGTTCCATCCACTGCAGCCCATGTAATAGACTAGTTTTATACACATCTATGAACCAGCTACATGCACATTGAATCCTTTGAGGAGTGGGGCAATATAATCCTCATTTCACAAATAAGGACACTGGAGCTCAGAGAATTTAGGGTCCATTGACCCAAATCTTTAAATTCAAACAATTTGTTTCTTGGTTAAGTTCATAATTTTAGGATTCCTTATGTAATAAAATAGGAAATGCCCAGAATTAAGTTGTCAGCATGAAGTCCAGGAAGTCTCTCCATAGGTATGGAGGGAGCATCATGGGCATGGGTCCTCTTGTAGAAAGAGGACACAGGTTAGGCATGCCTTCCTGATGATGCAGCCTCTGACAGTGATGGGCATGTGGGCACATGGAATGACTTCACCTCTGGTTTTCATGGTGCTAGCTACCAGTGAGCATTCAGCTGCTGTGGTAGAGGCATAGTAGGGATGGCACTGGGCAGAATTCACAGCATTCCCATAAGCCCACCATTTTTCAGGCTACCAGAAGAGCAGTCTTTGCCTTTTGTCTTTTCCTTTAGGTACCTCTGTGTCTTGATGTGATGTATGAGCACACATGTACATATGCATACAAAGGCTGACATACCCATTGCATGCACATGCACAATCACAAATACACATGCACAAGAGCAAGCAAAGGCAGAATCACATGCACACAGACAAATATGCACACATATACCTATGCACACATGCATACTCAAAGTTGCATATCCATGCACACGCACACATGCAAGCTGATTTTCGCAGACACCAGGAAATCAGTTTCATTACTTCACAGGCACATCTCCTTTATGAGTCAAAGTGGTATATTGAACTCAGAAAGGGTAACATTTTCATTCCTGAGATAGCTGAGTGGTTTCCCTGAGGAAATGATTCACAAAAATGTTCCTTCAAAAATCAGAACATTTTAAAGGAAAATTCCCTACCAAAACATTTGTTTTCTTGACATGGAGACAAGTGAAGCAACCCCCTCCCCCTTCCTTGGCTTCTTCATCTTATAGTGCCCTATGGGTGCAGTTTCTAGCTCAGCCCTCCCTTGTTCTTCTTAGGACTTGGATGGTCTAGGCTCCCCCTCAAAGGAACTCCCCTCAAATAAATCCAGGAGGGCTATTCTGAAGATTGTTGTATATGCTAAAGGAATACAGGTATTTGTAAATGGTCATCTGTAGTGTTTGAACCAGTGCCAAATGATTGTCAGGGAGAACTGTGAACAAGAGATAAACAGGGTTGTACCTAAGCTTCACAGGGAGGGAAGAGAGGCAGAGGCAGAGGAAGAGGGAGGGGGAGAGGGACAGGGGGAGAGAGAGAAAAAGAGAGAGAGAGAGAGAGAGAGAGAGAGAGAGAGAGAGAGAGAGAGAGAGAGGAGAGAGATATTCAAGCTAAACATTAGGGAAGTGACAAGCTTCTATTAAGCCAAGGGGGCTGGACTCTTTAGCCATGTTGTTCGCCAAAAGAAACTGACTTCTAGGCAGAGCTTCCACATGATTCCATTGGAATACTTCCTGAATGCTTGTTCTTAGAATATTCAGCTTCTCATACTGCCTTTTAGTACACTCTTAGAACTCAGTCTGCATACTGACAGAATCCCAAGTCATATGGAGAGGCTATGGGTACGTGCTCAGATGGACAGCCCCAGCTGAGCTCCCATCAACCACCAGGCCTGTGAAGGTGCCATCTTGGACATCCAGCCCAGTTGAAACCTTGGAAGACCCTAGCCCCATACACTATCTGGCTGCAATGGCTTAGGAAACCCTAAGTGACAGCCATCCAGCTGAGTCCAGTCAACTCACAGAACCCAATAGATTATAATAAATTGTTTTAAGCCACCAACTCTTAAAGTAATTTGTTACTCAGTGACAGTATCTGCAATAAGCATCCACTTAGTATAATCATGAAGGGCTAAAATGATATCCTCCTAGCACTGCAGTTTCACTTACTGTTCAACTCATTGGTATTTGTTGTCCCATTTCTCATGGAGCTGCAGGGAGGAGGGAGGCATTCCATGGGAGACCTAAGGCTCAGCAAGCTAGAAGGCTGCAAGCCGGCTGTCAGAGACCCAGCTTGGAGCAGTCTCCAAGTGAGGCAATTAAAATGTGAAATTTAACCTTTAAGAAAAGAGCCTGACTTTACCTTTGCATCTTGGAGAGTTGGGATTCATAAGACCTTCCAAATCCTTTCCTCTATCCTGCCTTGATCACATTTCTGTCTTCTGTTTGGACACAGATCTCAGACATATGTACACATGGAGACCAGGGTCTGACGCCAAGAACACAGAGCAGCTCAGCACTGGTGTTTCTCCCCTTAGGAAAAAAAGAAAGGAAAAATAAATAACAAAAAATAAAAATAAAAAAGGGTGGAAGAGAGAGAAGGAAAATGGAGGAAGGAGGAGTAAGTAAGGAAAGTTGAAGGGAAAGGAAGGAAGGACGAAGATAGGAAACAATAAAGAAAGAGGGAGGTAACAATGAAGAAATAAAGAGGGAGGAGAAGTAAAGAAGGAAGAAGATAGAAAATAAGGAACAAGGGTGGCAATGAGGGAGAGAGGAAAGAAAAAAGGAGAAAGGAAGGGAAAGGAAGGAAAGGGAAGGAAACCAATTGACAAGGTAGCACTACATTTTTAGTTTCTGCTTTACTGAGTGAAGCATTTCCTTCATCAGAAGCAGATGTACTGAATCATGTCAAAGTCTACCTAGGCAGGAAGCATCCGTTTAATTTACCCAGGTCACGGAAAACATGTTGTCATTCAGCATGTGGAACTGTTTGAACTTACAAGGAATAACCCAGCAACAGCCATCACCCCATGTGTCTGCTGTGCTCTGATGATACCAACGCAACGGGAATGGAGGCTCATAATTTCACAAAGTGACAAAAAATTGAATTCTGATATTTCACCTCCACCTGTGAATGAGCAGGGAGGCCAGCTGAATACACAAATTCCTTGAGCCCATGGGAACTGCAGGAAGGCCCTGCTCCACTGTGGTCAGGCTCACCCTCCTCTCAACCCAGGCCAGCAGCCAACACTGGGCTCTGCTACCAGCTTCACAGTTGATTTTTGTAGGTGAGAGCACACCCCCTGCATCACTTAACAGACTTCCTGCAACAAGGACCAGGGGAAAAGAAAGATGCTGCTAAGAGCTCAGTTCAGATCCCACTATTCAGAAATTTGGATTTATTTATTTTGTCATGGAGAACCAGAACTGATATTAATCTTGGCACTCTCCTTGAAAAAAAGTCATTCATAATAATACAACAATAATATGTAACATTTACAGAGTCCTGAATCTGAACAAGGGACTGTCTGCAGTGCTTTACATGGATGTCTCATTTAATCTTAAAAGCAACCCTGTGAGGAAGGTCTTATTATTCTCTCCATTTTATAGGTGAAGATTTTGAGACACAGAGAGATTTACTTCCCCAAGGTCATACAGCCTGGATTGGAAACCCAAGGAGTCTGATTCCAGAGCCATGTTCTCAACTATGTTTGGAAAAGCCACTCCCAGTTCAGTCAAGAATTCAAATTGCTTCTAAGGACTCAAAAATTATTCTAACAGTACCCATTTCTGGGTACTGTTCTTAAAAGAAGAAACTGACCCAGCTGAAGGGTCTTCTACATTCATTATGCCAGAGCTACTCCTTGACCATCCTGCTATCCCTTGTTTCACACAAATAAAACAAATAAAACTTCATTTCATTAAAAAACACACCTTGTATCCAGATTTTCCACACCTTTAAACAGGGTTTGCCATTGTTATTCAGTCACTGAGGTTTTTCTCAAAGGCCTCGGAGACTAGACTAATCACAGTTGCGTCTGAAGGCATCGCCAGAGTTGGGATGTTTTTTAAAGCACAATATAGATTGGCAATCAGGGGCCAGTGTCATCATCTGCTGACCTCCAGAGCAGTGCAGCAATGGGCTGAGAGCCCTTGACTTCCACTTTTGTTGATGGGCACAGTTGGTGGCCTCTGGAAGTTGCCTGGAATCCAGCAGCTAAGGAGAAATTTTTTGAGTTGGAGGCAGCCAATTCAACTCATATGTAAGGAGCTAAAGGAGAATGTGGGGGAAAAGCAGAGGAATTTGGGGTACTATATTTAGCATAGGCTAGAGCTGTTCTTGGGTTATAAAATGCCCCTGGGCCTGAGTTCGGGGGCAGGTGTGGATGGAGGAAGGTGACTCCCTCCCAGTCTCTGGGAACAGATGGTGGGCCTTCTCTGTGAGCAATAGGCCTATCAGCTGATGCTAAAACATCCTGGCTCTAAATTTGGCAGGGAAGGCTGAGGCTACCTGGAATTTTAACCCAATATCCCACTGCTCAACTATGTAAAAAGACAGTCTCATTTTTCTCAACAAACATACTAACAAACACACTAACAAATAAACAAACCACAAAGAAGGGAGTGAATTTGCTAGCGACTTGCAAAAGTTTTCCCTTGAACAATTTGACTTTGGGGATCATCTGTTTTTGGGTCTAGTGTTGCCAACTAGATATTTCTAAAGAAAATAACAAATCATATTTTCATGTGTAACCTCTTCATTTTAACTCAATTTAATTCTAAAAATTTTAAAGCCATGTGGGCCAAAGGAAACACATCTAAGAATGTAATTTAGTTTGTAAGCCTCAAATTAGCAATCTTACCAGAGCCCTTGCCTCTTGCAGAGATGGGAAAACTGAGGTAGAGAGACTTACCTTGAGGATCAGCAGGAACCATCATCTCCTCACCCACCGTTATGATTCAGTGGGCTCCATTCACCCCAAGAGTCAGAGTCTGCAGCTCTTGGCCCAAGAGTTTTTTTAAAACTTCAAAAGGCCACTTTGCCTGTGCAAAGTAGAAGTACTGAGGAAGTAAAACCCTCTGGGAGCAACCAATGACTCTAGGGGAGGGGTGTATATAAATGTCTTGGCTCCCTTGTCCCTTGGGTGGGATAGCGCTGAGTTACATGGTCTATACCTTTTCCAGAATTTCCCCCAGGATATTGAAATCCAATTGCTCACCATGGTGGCTGGATTAATAACATGCTCATTACTGCTGCCTTATCTTCTCTGTCATGCTGCTTTGTGTCTTTACCAGAGTATCTTGCATTTCCCAAATAAACTAGTTGCACTTAAATACTATATCAGTCTGCTGTAGGGAGAAGCTAAGCAAAGTCCAAATGTGAACAGGTATGATGGGCACAAAGAAGAGAACACCTTTCTTGGGTGCCTTTCTACACAAACATTACAATTATAGGGTGGGATATTTTTTCATACCAGCGTAAGTATCCCATAACAAGTAGGAGGAATCTGGGCCTAACTATGGGTGTCCCTTAGTTCTAGGTAGGCAAGGAGAAGAAGACATATGGATCTTTGTGTGGAATAATAGCTTTAAGTACATAAAATACAGAGAATCACAAAGGAAACAAATTATATTTAAATAATTACATAAATATTTAAACACTAGATATGTGATAAATGCACATGTATTAATGGATTGAATATGATATAGTGGCAGGTCTAATAACTAATGTAATTTCCAAGTAGTGCTAAGGATATTTCAAGATATCTGCAATAATTATTATAATATCATATAAAATATCTATGATTTCTCTAGGTGATAAACTCTTAGATACTACTAATACAACTGTGGACTTACTAAATGCAGTCAGAGTTTAGTGAAAATAAATATACTTTTCTATTCGAATTGACACACCCTGAAGGGAGTCCAGTGACCTAATATTACACACCCCCCTTTAGAAATGAGGCATGGGGTGGAGAAAGCCATTTAATTGCTGCCTTCTAGTTTCTAGGGGGGGGTATGTCAGGCTTTCATCTTATGGAAAATTGCTCAATTGTCCCTACAGCCACATTCTTACCACCATTTATTTAATACCTACTGTGTTTTAGGCACTTCATTTACTTAAAAAGTCTATTTAGGCCTTCAGGTACAGGGAGATGGTTAATCATACTCCTTGGTTCATAGTACATAATGAACTCCAGGAAATCGTCGGGGTTATAGGCTGCTTCTCACTTCTTGTTCTGCTAGCCTCACATGGCCATAAGAGGGCTGCTTCAACTCCCAACATTATGACCATGTGCAGATGGAATGATATGAGAACAAGGACAGAAGTCAAAGAGTTGACACCTACCAAGTCTTTCCTCTTAATAAACAAAAGAAAAAACATTCCTGAGAGTCTGGCTCAGTAACTTCAACTTACATCTCTTTGGCCCAAGCTGGGCCACTCACTTGCCCAGAGGTGCAAGGGAAATCTGGGAGTAAGCACTTTAACTAGGTACATCATCTCTCCAAACACAATTTGGGTTCCATGAGTGTAACAAGGGAAAAAGAAAGGATAGTGAATAGACATTTAGCTGGGGCTAAATGGGCATATTTTTGGGCATAGTTTTATTCTGCCTCTCAATTTACATTTTGAATAAACTCAGAAAAAGCCATTGAATGTGGGTCAAGGGGAAGGCTGAATAGCCAGGGACCAACTACTCAAAAACTACTCATCTTTTTTCATGTCATCTCTCATTCTCTCCCAAAGTGTACTTATCAATAGATTTGTGAGATCTTTGGATGAAAGGTTGAGAGTAGAGTATCTCAGCTTCAATGAAATGACAGAGAGGGGTTCTTATCTCTCTAATTATCCTCTAAAGCCACAAAGACCATATCTTTCCAAGGTTATAATGATATAGCAAATGTTGTGGGTAAGTTATTAGTTGAGTTGCATCAATGGTAGAGTTCTGGTGCACCTATATTTTCTTAGCATTTACCTATCCTGTGCACACACCTGTGTGTCATTGCCTACCAGCTTTCTCTGGCTGCTATACTTCACTATTCCTGAATATTCAACAAGCCTAGAGGCTTGCAGAATTGATGCCAACTTCCTAGAACAGCCTTCAATCAATGACAGTCAGTACTTGGTAGATAAATACCCTAGCTCCCTTGGCCCTCAGGTAGAGTAACTCTAAGATATATTTTCTACATTGTCTCCCAGAGTTCCTTAGTGGGTTTATGCTCCAGTTGACCATAGTGATAACTAGTTTGATGTAACCTTTACCAGTGGCCTTCTCTTCCTTGTTTTACTTCTAGTAATGGTTATTACTATATGTCAATTTGTCTAGGCCCATGGTACCCAATTTTTAGTTAAACACTAGTCTAAGTGTTGCTGTGAAAGCATTTATTAGATGTAATTGATATAAATCAGTAGACTCTGAGTAAAGCAGATTATCCTCAATAGTATGAGTGGGTAACTGGCCCTATTAATCAGTTGAAGGTCCTAATAGAACAAAGACTGCTCTTACCCCAAGCAATAAAGAATTCTACTTCTATATGGCCTTTAGACTTGAGCTGCAACATTACCTCTTCCCTGGGCCAGATTTCAGACTTTCCAGCCTCACCCCACCCTACCCCACCCCATTCCAATTGGGTTAAGCAATTCTAATCTCTCTCTCTCTCTCTCTCTCTCTCTCTCTCTCTCTCCTCTACACACACACACACACACACACACACACACACACACACACACACCTATTGGCTATTGGTTCTGTTTCTCTGGAGAACACTAATATGCTTCTTTATTCCCTTAGTGGTCTTTCCTATCTCAGGATCTGCTTCTATGGGGAGTCTAAACTAAGTCATACAGGCCATTTGCTAACCCAGGGACTTAATGGCCATATTTATTATCAGTATGGATGATGGGAGAGGATAATTCACATCAACACTTTGGGTAGACACTTAAGAACACAATTTGGTTCACAGTAATGGTGTGAATATCAGAACTCACTGCCTCCTCTACCATAAATCTTCCCACCAGAACTCTACCATTGATGCAACTCAACTAATAACTTACCATTTCTGAATGTCTCCACTTATATTTTGAAGAGAAAGAATTCAGCTCATGTGTTTTTATCATGTATTTGTCCCTGGGAAAGTCAGCTATGGTCAGGAAAGTGATATCATGTGTAAACCATGCCTGTTGAATGTGTTGGAAGCAAACCCTGTGTGTGTGGTGGGCAATTTTTAGAG
The DNA here is from genome assembly GCF_964339955.1 of Pipistrellus hanaki. NCBI lineage: Eukaryota > Metazoa > Chordata > Mammalia > Chiroptera > Vespertilionidae > Pipistrellus > Pipistrellus hanaki. The sequence goes on along the minus strand of NC_140524.1, from coordinate 874,252 downwards.
AACAGGGACTGGGAAGACACACTGATAAGCATCTACTATACGGATGTTGAAGCTTTCTGCAAATTCTAAAACATAGCATTATTAGCAATTATAATGACAAAGAACACAAATGAGGCTATGTAAATGGGGTTACTTATGGATAAATCCACATCCTTATAAATGTGAAAGCATAATTCACTCTGAGGATGAACTTATTGTCAGAAAGATAAAATTACTGCAGATTTTATTCAAGGGAGGAGCTTCCACATATCTGGGCTTCCTGCAGGTGAAGAGAATTCAGCATATAAAAATGGAATGAAAAGTTTAAAAGGTATTCCAGCTGCATGTGGAAAAATATTATAAATACAACTTAGTTGGACAATAAGATTAAGGCATTTTGTGGGTATGGGATTCTGTAACTGTATTCTTTTATTGTATAATGTGCCAACAAGTTCTAGAAACACTCCCACAAAAAATTATGTATGCATTGTCTTCTTCCTCTGCCTTTCATGGTGTTTTATCCTTCTTTGATGGTGCCTATGACATTGTGACTTTGTAACAAGGTCAATAACTTATTTGTATTCTTGTATAATAGGTTAAATATCTTTGGACCTATTTTTATGGGTATTTATGTTCCCAAGGAAGGAGAGAGAGGCATGTGCCTTCTTGGGAAGGAAGAGGATTTGTTTTGAGGGAAGCTTCTTCCATAAAGGAAGAGAAACATCTACCTCTTCCAACCTGGATGGAGGATGGAAGGCAGAAGAGAGGGGGGGAGGGAAGGAACATGGTTAAACTCTTGCCTTCCCACTCTGGTTGAGAATATCAGCAATAGTAGCACCATTGTGTTCCCCATTTAGAATTCAGGTGTGTAGATTGCCAGGCAGAATGGACCCAGGACACCTGGTTATGATCACATATGATGGCTAAGGTGGGGTTACTATATTGACAGAGGGAACAATGTGTGCAAAGGTTTTGAGGCAGGAGAGATTTTGGTGTGTTTGAGAAACCAAAAGATCAATGCTGGGGAAGGATAGGGATAGCAGGGAGGGGTTTGCAGTGAGAGGTTCAATGCAGGCCTTTAAATAAGAAATGATATTTCCAGGTTTACTTATAATAAATCTCCCTTTACCTTCTGGGAGAATTGGGTAATAGATTGGAGGGGGCAAGAGAAAAAGTGGGGGTTTGGTTCTGTAGCCAAGGCAAGCAACCACTTCCTTTAGAATGGTAGAGATGGTGTGAAGTGGATAGTTCCTTAAAGTATTTTAGAGGAAACAGGGTTGAGAGTTGCTGGATAGGGGTGGTGAGGGAAGGGAGGGGACAAAGCAAATCAGGGACACCTCTGATACTGGATACCAGCAGGGAATATCAGGGGAGCTGGTGGGTCAGAGGATGATCACACACTCCTAGGGGGATAGTGAGAACATTAATTAGTTCATATTTGTCCGCATATTTTCAGATAAAAGAGGCTTTATAATCCTCAAATGAAGCATGAAAATTTTGAGCTGAGAGAGGCCATATAATGCAAATGAAAATGGGAATGGTTAGGATGAGTGGACTGGGGTCATTAGTCAATTACAAGGATCTTGAATGTACCCAGTTAGCATCTACCAGAGACTGGGCACATATGGTGGTCACAGAGTCTTTCAATGACCAACTTTCAACTCCAGCTGAGATGGGTTCTTTTATTTAAACCTTAAAAAATAAAAGATGTTTCCTTGAAGACAGTACAGTACCTACCATCAGGTTAATTTCTTTAAAAAAGAAAGAACAAAAGGACAGATTGAAGGGATCTTACGCAGACTATAAAAATCATTAAAACTTCATATAAACCTGAGGCAACTTCAACAATATTTAGAGATGTTCTCCCAGCTGCACATGTGCTGAAATGGAGGGAGGAAGATGGGGAGAGTGCAAGAAGGCCTGGGGCAGGGTAGGGGTAGCAAAGCACTCTTTCCAGAAAGCAATTCCAGTGGACAGAGATTAGATAGAAGTTTCATCTTCTGGACATTTGATATTTGCCCCTCTCTTTTATCTGAACATTCTTTCCCAGTTGCTCAGATAAACCGTCAAAAATGATACTAAAATGCTAGTTAAGAAGCATCACCCCCAACAAACACTGTTCATCAAAATGTTAGTGCTCTCTCTGGGGGCTCTGCGTTCAGTTTGTCAACAAGCTGAAGCCGCTGAGCTGGGGCTCTGTGAGGCCCAGGAGCATGATTTAATTAATATCCTACCCATAATACCTTGCTAGGTTTATGCAAACAAAGCCCTGTCACTCCTCACCTTAGGATTTACCCTCTCCTTGAAGCAAGCATTTATTTACACACAGTTTGACCTCATAATGGTGTTCAGCAGATGTGGGTCTTACTTATTTGCATTGTTTTGTGACAGTTGCAAATTTCATTAGTGGCTCAGGGATAAATCCTCTGTGGGCTGCCCCAAAGATAGGTGAAGTAAGAGGGTTTGTGCTAATTAATCCTCCCTCTTCAGCAATGCTGGATATTAATGACAACATAGTGCCCCTTTCAAAAACTGCCTGTATCAGTTCAAAATTTTGTGGTTACAAGTGGCAGAAATGGACTCTTGGCTACCTTGGACAAAATGTGATGTTATAGGATTAATATTGAGAGCTTAGATCAATGAGAGAAGGCAGGAAAACCTGGCAGGAACCCAGCTGGGAAGCAGGCACTATAGAGGTCAGGATAGGGCACCACTTCAGGGGCAAATAAATCTTTTTCAAGCCCTCTTGTGGATTTATGTCACTCCATTCATCATTTAAGTTCTTCCCAGAAGATTAGGATACCCAACTGCCCTTTAATGGATTAGGATAGTGAAGGAGAGCCCTCATTGATTCCCATAGGGAGTGAGCAGGCCCCATATAATCCCCCATCATGGCTGCCTGCCCCCACATAACACAATAGGGGAGAGGAAATTCCCTGATGGGTTGCTAGAAGAAGGAATGAATGTGCATGACCAAAGTGTGACAAGTGTCTAGCATACTGTGTGTTGTCTGTGAGTCAATGCCAGTTCTCAACACTCGCAGGCAATAATATTTTGCTGAAAAACATCAGATCTAAAGAAAAATGAGAGGGACTGGAATTATTCCATTCAACAAAGAAGACTCAAGTAGGGGTGGGTTAATGGTAGGCATGCCCACCATCTCTCTGTGAAGGCAAAAGTACTGTTGGGTTGAGAACTTGTGTTCATATCTCAGACCAACTTAGTTGCAAGGTGTGTAGTATGGGGATTTTCATCCCATTTCACACAGATGAGAAAGATGAGTCTCTCTTCCCATGCTTTTCATTCTGTGGCAAGCTACTTCTCTAGGAGGAACTTTTGCTTGACAAGGACTGGACTTGAAAATAATGGCCAGCTTATTTTCATCTGTACTGAAAGCTAAAATCAAAGAGATGGGGTTTATGACAGATACGCTCATTGGGCAACCAAATGATAAAATGACTTCATACATTCACTTACACTGCATATATATGATGTACAGTCTACATACAGAGTGGGAAAAAAGTAGGTTTACAGTTGTGAATACATGAAACACAGAGCTTATTCTTATATTATTATTTATTAATTATTATATTAATAAAATGGCTACTTATTTTTTGTGCCTGTGTTCCTTCTCCCCTTTTTATTTCTTCTTTTTCATACCAGTCCCTTTAGCATTTCTTGCATTGCTGGCTTAGTAGTGATAAACTCCCTTAGCCTTTACCAAACCCAGATAAAGACAACGTAAAGAAAGAGAACTACAGGCCAATATCCCTTATGAACATAGATGCCAAAATCAACAAAATTCTAGCAAATCAGATCCAGCATTAAATTGGAAAGATCATACACCATAACCAAGTAGGATTTATCCCAGGGTAGCAAGGATGGTACAATATCTGCAAATCAATAAACATGATACATCACATAAACAAATTGAGAGATAAAAATAACATAGTCATATCAATTGATGCAGAAAAAGCATTTGACAAATCCAACACCTTTTCTTGATTAAAAACCCTCAGCAAAGTGGGAATAGAGGGATTATACTTCAACATATTAAAAGCCATATATGAAAAAACCACAGCCAACATCATACTCAATTGCCAAAAACTAAAACCATTTCACCTAAGAACAGGAACAAGACAGAGATGCCCACTTTCACCACTCCTGTTTGACATAGTATGGGAAGTGCTAGCCATAGCAATTAGACAAGAAAAAGAAATAAAAGGTATCCAAATTGGAAAAGAAGATGTAAAATTGTCATTATATGCAGATGACATGATATCTACTGTACATAGAAAATCCTAAAGACTCTATCAAAAAGTTATTAGACTTAATAAATGAATTCAACAATGTAGCAGGATACAAAATGAATGCCCAGAAATCTATGAAACTTTTATACACCAATAGTGAACTTACAGAAAGAGAGATTAAAAAAACAATCCCATTTACCACTGCACCAAAAAAAAAAATTAAGATACCTAGAAATAAACTTAACAAAGGAGGTAAAAGACCTGTACTCAGAAAACTATAGGACACTGATAAAAGAGATAGAGGAAGACATAAACAGATGGAAGAACATACCATGTTCATGGATTGGTAGAATCAACATAATTAAAATGTCCATATTACCCAAAGCAATCTATAGATTCACTGCACTCCCCATTAAAATACCAACAGCATATTTCACAGACCTAGAATGAACTCTCTAAAAATTCATCTGGAATAAAACTAAAACAAAACAAAAACAAAAACAAAACTCTGTAGAGCTGTGGAAATCCTGAGAAAGAAGAACAAAGTAGGAGGGATTTCAATACTAGATATCAAGCTGTATTACAAAGCCACTGTTGTCAAAACTGCCTGGTATGGGCACAAGAACAGACATATAGACCAACAGAATAGAACAGAGAAATTAGAAATTGACCCAAATCAATATGCTCAATTAATATTTGGCAAAGGAGGCAAGAACATACAATGGAGTCAAGACAGTCTCTTCAATAAATGGTGTTGGGAAAATTGAACAGATACATGCAAAAAAAAAATGAAACTAGACCATCAACTTACACCACACACAAAAATAAACTCAAAAGGGATAAAGAATTTAAACATAAGATGGGAAACATAATAATCCTAGAGGAATCCACAGGCAGCAAAAATCTCTGACATATGCCAAAATAATTTCTTCACTGATACTGTTCCTAAGGCAATGGAAACTAAAGAGAAAATAAACAAATGGGACTACATCAAAATAAAAAGCTTTTGTATAGCAAAAGAAGCCATCAACAAAGCAACAAGAAAGCCCACTGCATGGGGGAACACACTTGCCAATGTTATCTCCAATAAGGGTTTAATCTCCATCATTTACAGGGAACTCATACAACTTAACAAAAGAAGGATAAACAACCCAATTAAAAAATGGGCAATGTACCTAAATAGATACTTTTCAACAGAGGACATAAGGAAGGCCAAGACATATAAAAACATGCTCAAAGTCATTAATCAACTGAGAGATGCAAATCAAAATGACAATGAGATACTATCTCACACCTGTCAGAATGGCTATCATCAAAAAATCAACAAATGACAAGTGCTGGAGAGGATGTGGGGAAAAAGGAACCCTCGTGCACTGTTGGTGGGAATGCAACCTGGTGCAACCACTGTGAAGAACAGTATGGAGTTTCCTAAAAAAAACTAAAATTGGAACTTCCATTTGACCCAGTAATCCCACTTCTAGGAATATATCAAAAGAAACCAGAAACACCAGTCAGAAAGGACATATTGCACCCCTATGTTCATAGCAGCACAATTTACAATAGCTAAGATTTGGAAACAGCCTAAATTCCCATCAGCATATGAGTGGATTAGAAAACTCTGGTACATCTCCACAATGGAATACTAAGCTGTGGTAAAAAAAAAAAAAAAGAATGAATTCTTACCATTTGCAACAGCATGAATGGAACTGGAGATCATTATGCTAAGCAAAATAAGCCAGTCAGAGGAAGATAAATATCACACGATCTCACTCATTTGTGGAATATAATGACTAACATCAACTGATGAAAAAAAATAGACCAGAGACAGAAAAGCATTGATCAGACTGTCAAACCTCAGAGGGAAGGCAGGGGAGGGTGGGGAGAAAGGGGATAGATCAACCATAGGACTTGTATGCATGTATATAAGCATAACCAATGGACACAGACACCAGGGGTGTGAGGGTAAGGATATGAGCAGGGGTGGGGGGCAATGGAGGGATAAGGGTACATATATAATATCTTAATCAACAAACAAAAACAAAAAAAACAAACTAACAAACAAAAAAGTAAGGCTAGGCATTCCCTGAGAAAATTCTGTCCTTTTCACCTGAGAAGTCATCTTGGAAGGAAATAAATGTTTAGAAGCTTTTGAGAGCAAATGAATAAGGGGCATAATAGATAGCCAACAGGAGAGGGGACAGTTTCCTATCCCTTCTTGTTGGCTCCTAGGACTTCTAATCCCTTTGGCATGATGATGACTTCCAAATGCGTAACTATCTCATGGCCAGACCACTCTTTGACTATGGACTCATACATTCAACAGTCTCAAAATCCACACATAGACAACAGGACACTTGATTTTCACCTCCAATCAGTTACTTTCCCACCAATACTTATCATCTCAGAAAATGGTTAAATTCCCAGTTGTTTACTCTCAATGCCTTCTTTTTCATCACCCTCCTTCCTCCAAGATTGGATTTATTACTAAGTACTTATGAGTCTCCTTCCACAAACACATAGGATATCTAGAATCTGCCTTCTGTTCTCTACTCCCATGGCCACATCATTAGTCCAAGCCCTCTTTATTTCTTCCTTTGATTTACTGTAGTTTTTTTCATAACTGGTATTCTGCCCCTTTTCTGTCTGGAACAGATTAACCCACCCTCTTTATCCACTTATCATTCAGATATCAGCTAAATCTCACTTTCAAAAGGAGACCTGCCTCTGAACCCCTTTATCTGTTAGGATAAACTGCAGCTAGAAGTAACAGAAGCTTAATATAATAGTGATTTAAATGAGATAGAGGTCTATTTCTTGCTTATGCAAGTGCTCAAAGGTGGACAGTACAAGGTGGATGTTTGGCTATTCTCCAAGACCACCTCAGGAATCCAGACTTTTTTTTTTTTAATCTGCATTATCAAGATCATTTTATGGTCAAGATAAAGTGATGCTGCTCTGGTTCCAGTTATCACATTCATGTTTCAGCTAGCAGGAAAGATGAGGAGTAAAAGAAGGGCATGCCTCCTCCCTTTAAGGGCACCTCTTAGAAGTTGTGTATTCCATTTCCACTTAAAACTATTGGTCAGAACTTAGTGGTGATAGCTAGCTGTAATAAAGTATGGGAAATGTTATATTTATCCTAAGTAGCTATGTGGTCAGTTAAAATTTGGGGTTTTGACTTTAATAAAGGAAATGATATTGGGGCACAACCCTTAGGTATCTCTGCGAGAACCCCAATCTATGTGAGATTCTCCTCATATTTGCTTCCATACCTTCCTCTGCCCCTCCTTCAATAATCTATCCCAGTTATACCTACTCAGAGTCTATTTTTCATTGCTAGACTTTGAGTTACATGATGGCAGCAATAAGACCAGTTTTGTTTTCTTTGTTTTTAATGGCTAGGCACACAATAATACTAAATAGATATTTGTGAAATGAGTGAATGAAAAACGAAATGCCTTTCATATGGGTTCCCATAGCACTGAGATATACCGATGCTACAGCAGCCCCTAGATTGCAAGATTGCAATGTGTATGTTTGTGTTTTGTTTCTATTGGGGTATAGGAAATGGGATGAGAAATGTCACATTGGGCTATATCTCTCCTATGAATGTCTCTAATCTTCCTGAAATGGTTTTTGCGTTGTAATGCTTTAAAAATTTGGGGTTTTTTTTATTAAACATACTACATTCTTATTTAAACATTAACAATGATCATATTTTGCTATAAAATATGAAGTTCTCTGAGATATATTAGATTATATTAGTGGACCCAATTCCTCATACCTTCTGTATCCTCCCTACCTTTTGCTGGGCCCTTTGACTTTGGGGCTTGGGCACATGACCTGCTTCAGCCAATGAGATGTTAGCAAAAATGAGGCAAGCAACACAATAAAATGTACTTGTGTTGTGGTGCTCTCTCTCTGGTGTCTCTTCCATCACCATGAAAAGAGCTCCCCAGGGAAATGATTGCCCCTCAGGTGACCCATGATCAGCAGACTTGAATCCAACCTGAAGCAGAGCTCCCCAATGAAAACCAGGCCAAGTCAATCAAGTCACAGCCAATCTGAGATATGTGAGTAAGAATTGCTTTAAGTCACTGAGGTTTAGGGTGTTCTGTTTTGGTAGCAATAGCTAATACAATCCCTTTCCTCTCTCACTCTCACTCCATTTCTACTCCCTAAAATTATGCAATTCTGTTTATGTCCTCTCAGATCTTTATTCTGCTTATGTGCATAAATTTCTGTATATATAATCACCTGTGTGACTAAACTATGAATTTCTTAAAAGCTGGTATTAGGTATTTTTCATTTTTACTTTTACCCCTTGAAAATACTGTAGTATAGGAAAAGAGGTTTTGGCATGTAACATTTCTACCAGCAACATATTAGTTATGTGACCCTGGCTAAGCTATGTGATCTTTCTCTGCCTCATTTTTCTTTTCTGTAAATTAGGAATATTAAAATCTACTTGACATGTTTATAGACAGAATTCTAATTGGTAAGTTTAAATCTCCTAGCAGGGTGCCTGGCATAGAGTGAGCATTAAAGAGCTGTCATCTTTCACAATAGGTATAGAATACATGTATGTTTCTGCTTAAGTACATGTACCTGAGATAAAGAGCTGATGTGGACAATGAGATGGTTCAGGACCCCCTAGTAATGGAAGTCACTGTCTACTCTTGAAGACCACCCTGGTCTTGTCACTGTCCTTTGCTTTGAACTAATCTAAACTCAAGACCAAATTTCATGGGAGGACAAATAGCTTGTTCTTTGGCTTTCAGCTGGTGGAGTGTAAAAGTACCCACTGGTCCATCATTCTGGAGCCTTTGGCTGTGGGGACAGCCTCAGTCAATTGGGAAAACCACTTAGCTGTCATTGTCTGAGCCCAATAGCAATCCACAAGTCATGGTAATGCTATGATCCTCATATTGCAGATGAGGAAACTGAGGATTTAATGATTTACTAAAAATGTAATGCTATGATCCCCATTTTGCAGATGAGAAAACTGAGAGATTTAATGATGTACAAAAAACGCACAGCATCAATTATTGGGAAAGCAAAGAGTGGAGTCTTAATTTAGTGCTTTCCTGCTATACTGTTCTGCCTCCTAGATTGTCAGGAAAATGATGTAATCTGACCCAAGAATTCTCTTCTGGAAGCTACCCCCAGCCTGTCTATCTGAAGATAAAAACAACCACAAATCAGTTTATATCTTTTACTCCCTAGCCTGTTCGAGCCAACGCTGAATGGTGCCAATTTGCCTATGGTGGTTTTTATGATGTGGGTTGGGATCACTGGGGACTGTTCTGAAACCATCAAATTCATTTCAATTAGAAGTATAACTTAATGTCCAATTTTCAAACCAGATTCCCTAGGTAAAAGAAAGCCATTTTGTTTGCTGAGCTGCCTCAACCCAATGAACACTCTTTCTGGGTACCAATTATGCCCACTTGTGTGTGCTGGACGGGGTGTTTTCTCCAAGTTAATAGGAGGTGCAACTCAATCAAAAGAGGGGTGGGAGAGCCAGTATGGAAAATGGGGGAATGTATGAAATTTGAACCAGTATAGATCAATTCCAGAACATTGCCCAGGGATTCCTAAAAAGAACACAGGGAAAAATAAATACATCTCCTCCTTATTAACACTCCAAGCCCTTAAATGAGTCCTGATGTTAATCCCTAAGAGATGCCTAAATGCCTATTTCAAATTGCTGCCCCACTTGTCTTATAAAACAACTTGTACTTCTTTTTATTCTCTCCATGTTCAAAAATAAAGGAAATTCCTTTTGCAGTCTAGGGCCAAGGAACAACCCAGGCCTGGCTTTGATTACTGAAAGCTGGAGAATTTTGAGTGAAAGCTGCAGCCAGCTGCCAGCCTTGTTATTAGCAATAAGCATCAAGTCATTCTCGGGAGAGCAGGGGCCTTTTGAGAATGTCAGACAGCAGCCTGAACCTCCCCCTCTGTAGCACCTGCAGTCACTGCTGGAGGTACAAGCCTGTCCAGAACTCCATTTCCCCTTGGCTGAATCAGCAGTGGTAATCAACAGAGAAATAAGCTCTTATATTGATATAATATCTACCTACAAACAACTCAAATTGCCAGGTTTCTGTTTAAGATTCTACAATGGTGCCCCATTATCCCTCAGAGCAAGTCCGAAAGCCTGGGCTTATTGTTCCAGGCCTTGTGACAACAGACCCCACCTCAGTTATACCGAAGCTTTTTTCTTTTCTTTCTTTTTAAAAACAGCTTTCCAGGCTAGACATTCTTCTGCAGCCTAAGAGGGTTATTATGGAACGATCTCCAAAGCTATAAGGCTGGGTTCAAACCTGAGCTACAGGACTGGAGCAGGCAAATTACTCACCCTGCCCAGAACTCAGTTCCTTTCCCATGTATAAAATGATGCATGATGCATTCAGAGTAGATGATCTAATCTAGCATGCCCTTTGAGGATCCAAAATCTTACATTTTTTTCTCTCTGTCAATAGTTCTTTCCAATCTTTTTCTTCCCTTCTTGCTAGAAGAGCTAAGATGCTCACTTTTCAGCCAATCTTTCAGCTGGCAGTTGCCAAATGATGCAGTTCTGGCCAATAAGACATGAGGAGGTTTGTTGCTGTGGCAGATGGCTGTGGCACCCTGTCTCACATGACCTCAACCCACCTCTGATTTCAGCCGCAGCTGCTGAGGACAGTTCCTTGTTGTTTTGACTCATACCATGTAGACAACGTCCAATTTCAAGTGTGTACTGTGCATCTTTCCAATCTCTGCTCCAGGGTTTTGTTGACATTATGTAAACTTACTGGGCCTGCACATAAGCAAAGGGATTCATGCCTTTGGGGTTGCCTCTTAACCAGTGGGGAACAGGGCTTGGTTGGTAGATGCTCCACCTGTCTTTTAGGAGTACAATTCTGGGAGAGATTTCCCTCTACAGAACAATGGTCTTTGGCTTTCTATAAGATTCTCCAATACCTTTGTACTAATAATAAATAGACAAAATGCAATCTTGGTTCTCCCTCCACAGTTTGGTTCAAATTGAGTGGTATTTGTTTGTTTGCAACAGTCCCACCCTAGATTGGGCCTTCAATTATTCTTATCAGGGCTGCTGAAATAGCCTCCTAACTAGTCTCCTTGTCCCCCATTATGCTCTGTATTATGCCATCCCATACACTGCCAATGAGTTATCCTTCTAATGGGTGAGCCTGAGAAAACAGTGACTTTCCTTCTGCTACAGAATAAAACTCAGATTGCCATTTTATTTTATTTTCTAAAGAAACAATGCACTATTGTGAGATTATGCCTTAGACTTACAGGTGTCTATATTTGGCTCATGCTGTCTCCCTCCAAAATCCTCTCCTCCTCAATAAAATGCCACACCCATCCCCATTTCAACCTTTGGATGCTTTCCTGTTCTTCAAATGCCACATCGTGCCCCAAAGACTTCCTAAATACCTTCAATCAAAATTAACATTTTCTCTCTCCCTTCATTCAAAGCAATAGATACTTCTAGCATTAATCAGACCTTCTTTTGCTTTGTATTTATTTATGTATGTGAACTCCTTTCTCTGCTAAGGTGTTACCACTTTTATACATCCCACTACACAAAGCACTGACCTTTGTATATATAATGTTACAATGCAATAATAGTAGTTAACAATTACTGTGCACTCACTATGTGCCAGGCATCATGCTAACCTCATTACCAACATTAACTTACTGAGTTTTCACAGCATCCTGAAGTAGACTGATATCCCATTTCCAGATGAGGAAAGCAAGACCCAAAAAGAGCCACTAGCCTGTTACTACAACTTAGGGAATGTCAGAGCTGTGGTTCCAACCTTGGTTTCCTTCCCTACAAGCTCCAACTGCAAAAATTACTTTCTTTTGTGAGTCATGGATGTTAATCTGAAGGAAGAGTAAATTTTTAGGAAGGTTTGCAGAGGGAGCATTTTACCAGGAATCAGACAGACTATCTGGGTCCTAGTACCAGCTCTGCTGGTTGCTTTGCTATATAAACTCTACCAAATGGCTTCACAGCTCTGAGTTTCAAAATCCACATTCACAATTTGAGGATAGAAATAACTCCAGTCCCCCTCCCTGGAAGAGCCTTTTGTGGGGATGGCATGAGCTAGATTATGTAAAGCCCTTTTGCTAACAGTGAGCACAGTCACTACAGGGCCTTGCAACATTGATGAGAGACCTGGGGAGAAAGAGTTGAGGAATGGTGTGGTGGTAATGGTATGGGGACCAATACCAACTCCAGTGTTGCAAGCAAAGCTTAAGTAAGCACTTATGTGTTTCCTTTTGTGCTCTTGTACCAAAATTGTAAGGTGGCATGGAGATTTTCATGAGTATCTTCTTACCTCTTTTCATAAGAAACCTATCCCAATCTTTCTACTAAAAATCCTCATTTCTTCTTATGTTCTAAATTCAGATAGACGACAAGGCTAGAAAGAATACCATAACCCTTGGTTAAAGTGATAACTCATAATAACCTGATGTCTAACTACCATGCAGGGTATTTTCATTTTAATAGGGAATCCTTGACAAATAAAAGATCATCTCTATAAAGAACTGAATAAATAATGGTGAAATTTTAAACACTCTATTGATTGGCAAATAAAGCTTTTACTCAAGTGACCCTACAGAGGTGGCTCTAATTGTGCTTTTTTATTTGTAAGGCAAGCTAGAAATGGCTGTTGTACCAGGAAACTGAGTGTCATAGATGTGATGTAACCTGCCCAAGGTCACTCATTGAACTGGTAGCAGAGTTTGAAATAGTTCTACCCTTCTGCCACTACCCAGGGTGACATGAATGAGATCAAAATATGAAAGGCCCCTCCTGTGATACTATGAACTCACAAACATCAGACTGTTCTCTTGGCAGTCTGATGGATTAAGAGATCAGCCAATGGAGGTCAAGGGCTGATGGGCTCAGGAAATTGTTCAGTCTAAGATCACCTCTGAGAGTGGTTCTGCACAGTTGTCTTCTAGAACAACTCTATGATTCCAAAGGATGGAGCCTCAGATATTGATATCCTGAGAGTCTTACCAGCACAGGCACAACCAAAAGACTCTGGCAGAGCTTCAGCTAGAGTGGCAGCTTGGAGAAACCAAAGGTCTGCTTCAGAATTAGAGAGCCCATAGCATTCTGGCTATGTGGATCCAGGAGTGAGGCAGAAGGGCTGTGGAGGAAATGGTTGTTTTCTTCCACTAAGGTGCTAAGCAGTTCAGGAAAAATCCTTTGTTTTCTCTGAGTCTCAGGTTCTTAGACAAATGTAGGTAAGCCTTTCCTTACCTACCCCAAAGGATTGTCATGAGATCCAATGGGAAAAATTCTCCAAATGTAAGTGCCACAGAAATACACTGTGATGATGAAAAAGATAAACTTCTTGTAGAGCACACAGTAGCTTCATAGAAGGACTTGTATTAGTTTCCTCCCACTGCTGTAACAAATTGCCACAAACTCGGTGGCTTAAAACAACACACATTTATTCTCTTATAGTTATGAAGGGATTCATTACTGGTCACTTTAACAATGCATAAACCTCTCATATACTTATATCAAACTGATAATCAAACAATTCTGTTGAGAGTTCAATGTCATTTTCCTTTTTGGAATATAAACTTTCTGACAGCAGGGACCAATCTGTGTTTATCTGTGCTTATTCCTTGCACCTGGAGTGGTAAATTGGTAGTTGATAATATTGAAAATAGATAGTATGCCTAAAGGAGAGAAAGGGCTGAACAATGATGGGAGGAGGAAGGGGCTACATGGAGAAAGGCAATCAGCTTCTTTGTAGTTCTGCCTGGAGCTCATCAGATGTCTGGAGGCTCTGTGCAGCCAGGAAGCCTTGGGCAAAACTGAGAACCAATTTTGCCTCTGGATCTTTGATAGAAATGCACTGCCCAGATCCCCTTCAAGGAAGATCTCACTGCCCAGCTGCAAGAAAGGTGGTCAGCAGACAGCCTCCAGCCATCAGCTCTTCGGAGAGCACCTCAGCTGCAGAGAGCTGTCTGTCTTAAGATCATGCCTTTCCCTGGGATGGGCCACTTCCCACAACTGAGCATTGGGGAGTGTAAAGCACCAGCCATTTGTGCCCAGCATGATACTTTCTACAAGTAATCCTTGTCCAGAGCACCCCGCTCCTGACCCCCTTCCCCACTCCTGTTTTCTTCCCCTCTCTTCCACAGGTGTTGATCTTGAACAAACATCTTGCCTCACAAATTCCAATTCTGCTTCCAGAGAGCACAACCTGTGACAGGAACAAAGACTTGAACTTCTTCCAAGTTCAAGTTAATGCTCGAGTCTCTCTTTGGAGGTTCAGGGATCCAGAACCACCTTGTTGTTTTCCTGCCTGGCAGTTTAACTCTGCAGTGATGCTAATGTTCTAACTTAAGCCTGGGAATGTTCTTAGCCCATTTGTCCTGTGGTCCAGACAAAGAGAGCTGTTTATCTTTCAACTTCACTTAGAACAGTAAATAAAAAACCTCATTAATTCAAACTGTTCTTATTTGGAATTTGTGATGATCCAAAGAGGGGCCCAGAGGGTGTTTGTTTACTTCTGTATTATCAGGGGGAAAAAGAGCTTGCCAAGTAAATGGAGAATGTGAGCATGGTTTTAAGGGAACCATTTCAACAACTTTAAGGAGGGAAAAAACATTCTCTCACTTTAAAAGCACCAATTTACAGGCAAAAAATTCACATGACATTCTTATCCATTTACTAAAGCTGATATCAAAATGTTTTTAAAGTAACTCATTGGTGGTCTAGTTGACATCACTTTATGAACTTAAATTCAATTTGACACTTGCTGAGCTCCTATTTCCTGCAGAATATAAGGTAGAGCCTATGGAATATACCAAGACAAAAACAATGTAATCTCTATTGATAAAAACTTTACAACCATAGTGGATATTATCATCACATTAAAAAAATGTTGTTTTGCATTTCTTCTTAAATGTTTCACAAATATCTGATCTCAGATTCATGCTTTGTATATGCTATTAATGCAGTAATTATATGTTGAATCAAAGAACTCTTGGTCAGATTGACCTCTCCCAGTTGTTGGTCACCCAGCACCTGCAGAATTTGGTCCCTGGAGCCCCAGCAGGTAGTATATTCCCTACTGTAGCACTATCGCTCATTCACTCTCCCAAAGCTGTATACATCACAGAGGAAATCCTCACCCACAACAATCAGCTGTGATCTCAATCTTTTGGGGAAAAAAGACTCTGTTTAAAATGGCAGTCATGACCTTGGCTCAGTGTGCTTCACAGGGACAGAGCTGGCTGGGTTTCTGGCCTGCGGCTGAGCCTGCAGGCATCCAGAACTTCCAGACAATTACCATTCCCCTGGAATTGCCCTCACTCCTGATTGCTATTTGTTAATTAAAGAAATCTAGGCTCCAGACTATATTACCCACCCATATGTCACATCCGATGTAACTAACGAGTTCTCAGCAGAACAGGGTTTTGTGTGTGTATGTGTGTGTGTGTGTGTGTGTGTGTGTGTGTGTGGCAACATTGTTAAATTTTGATGCACTATGCTTCTTTCCATAGAGAAGGGTTCCCTTTCTCCCCTGTGACTTTTCAGCTGCTGTGCAAATGCTTGAGCTCTGCCAGCTGTAATTCTGTAAATTTTCTAGTGTCACTCATGAGGTTTTTTTTTTTCCCTTAGTCGTGCCACCTTGACTTTTTTTGCACTTACTAACTCCTCATCCAGAGAGCCTCAAACATTTTCTAAACTCTTTAACTATTACCAGTCTAGGGAGACAATCCTTTCCCCTTATGGCAGAATAGATTACTAAAAGGGCTTGTCTAAGGAGACTCATCTAGTAAGAATTGAGTTTATTCTATTTAATGGAATTCAAGAACAGTCTGGCACCAACTTGGGTGTTTAGGGGGCAGTAAACAGATAGGATCCCTGCACTCAAGATATGGTTTCATTGGAGAAATAATATAAGATTCCTATAGCATTTTCAGAACAATGTATTTCATTCATTCATTTAACAGATATGTATTGAGCATCGGTATTAGTTAAGGTAAGGCCTAAGGCACTGGAACACAAAGACCCTCTAGTGTAGTGGCTCACAAAACAGAGACATTCAATTGTCTTTCATGTAACAGTTTAAGGTTGGTGGTCCAGATTTTGCAGGTCAAGTCAGGTCTATGTGGGTCTTCAGGAATCCAAGTTCCTTAGCTCTTGTGCTCTGCCACCCACTAGGGTTTGCTCTCATTTCAAAGGTCAAAGACTGGTTAGGGGCACATTTGTGTCTTAGCTTGTGGGAAGGTGAAGGGGAATTTCGGGGAAAGCAGTTTTTAAGCAAGTGGGGCAAAGTTGCACACACATCTTTCACTTCCATTCCATTGGGGAAAACTTAATTGCATGGCCACATCTAGCTGCAAGAGATGCTGGAAATGACATCTTTATTTGTGTTTCAAATGGAGAATGAATTTTGACGAGCAACTAATAGTGTCCCATAAGTATCTACTATATGACAGAGACTTCTAGATTCCATGGTTCTAGTAGTGATTAAGAAGACATAGCTACTGATCTCAAAGAGCTAAGATTCCAGGCAGAAAGAGAACAATGAAATAAGTGCTTTTATAGTTGTAAAGCAGGATGGAACCCAGATCTCATACCAGGGCCTATGCTCTTAAGCATTATGCTCTAGGAGTCCTGGACTGAAAATCTATGTCTTTACAAACACTCCTGTTTAACATTTGCCAAAAACTTCCCACAGCTCAGAATAAACTCCAGGTTTTGTTAGCGCCACACTGGGAGAACTGACCCTGCCTGCCTGCTTAGCTTAGTTTTCTGGGCAGTTTGCTCTTGAGGCATGGAAGGATTGTCTTCTTTCAGGAAACTAAAAGTAGTTTATTCATGACTGAAGACAAGGGTTGAAACACTTCTCTGCTTAACATTTGCCAAAGACTTCCCACAGCTCAGTTATTGCTGAGCCCCATCTTACTCATGCAATCAATATCCATCTCTCTCAAATGATTCTTTCCCCTTTCCCACCAGGGAAGGGTGTAACTACTTGGTGCCCTTCCCCCAATAAAGAGGGTGGTAATATATCAGGATAATAATTTTACATGGAACTTTGAAACACTGAAGGAAGGACAATTGTGGGAAGAGTTAGAAGACCTGGGTGTTCTGCTATCTCTGTCCCTTGCCAGCTGTGTGACTTTGGCCAAAGCCCCTCTAATCTTTGAGCTTTAGTTCAGTCATCTGTAAACTAAAGTGTTTATTATGACAGCTGGTATCTAAAGTCCAATGGACATCTCCGGTCCTGTGATGAGGCTGGATCTTAACACAAGGAAGCATCACAACTTGGTTCATTTATCAAAGGGCAACAATTGGCACAATAAGGAGGCAAGTGGCTTTGACAGTCATGTTTGTTCAGCAACACTGAGGATACTTCAGAGACTGTATTCTTCCACAGTTCAGACCTGCAGAGTAGTAGCTCAGCCTTGCTCTGTCCTGCTTTGTGGGCCTCTTCTCCTCTCAACTTCCCTTGATGACTACTGCCAAGAGTCTTGCTTTACTGCCCTGTCCAGGCCCAGCCCTGGTTCCCTAATTCATTCCCAGCTAGCGGACTCTGCCTCTTCTCCTGCAACTCTTTTTCATGCCCATGTCAGCCTTGCTAATTATTATTCAATCCAAACACCTCTGTCATTCTGGCATTTTCATTGATTCAAATTAAGAGTCAGTAATAATTAATGCAAGTTGTTCTTCCATACTCATTCCCTAACTGATGGATTTTTCAGTGTCAAAACACTAACCTTTAGGTTTGGAACCTTGACGCATTCAAACCCCATAAGCACCTGATAAGCAAGCAAACTATAGAACCTTTCCCTAAACCAGCTCTGTGTCAGAAGCTCTTATTTATCTATGCAAATAGATATTTATCTTGGGAAAGAAAACAAACATATTAAAAAAAGACACATACACAGAGAATCAACCTGCCCATCACTTAAAAAGTGGAATTTGGAAATGATTAAGCAATTCTTATGCCTCACCTGAATAGGACTGAAGGCATTCAACTGAATACCTGGAATAAATACTAAGAGAAAATATGGAGACCCCTCTTAGCAATTTGGTCAGACCCAGGGAGAGGGACAAGATTCTTCTAAGCATGAATGAGGTATTCCAGCTAGTTATTGTTGGGTAACCAACCATTTAATCATTAGTAGCCTAAAACAATAGGAATTAGTCATTTGCTCACAATTGTGCAATTTGAGCAGGGCTTGGTGGGTAAGGATCATCTTTACTTCATGCAGCACCAACTGGGTTGACTCTACTGGGGCTGGAAGATCCATTTCCAAGATGGCTCACTTAAGTGGGTCACAATTAGGTACTGGGTTTTGGCTGGGAACTTAGCAGGGGCTGTGGTTCAGAGCCTCAGTTCTCCTTCATGTGGCCTCTCCATATGCCTTAGGATTCTCCCAGCATGGAAGCTAGGTTCGGACAGGGAGTGTGCAAGCCCTAAGGTGCAAATGATTGGTAAGTTCCTACTTCCTGCTTGCTAGTGTCCCATTAACCAAAGCTAGTCAGTCACATGGCCAATTTTTAAAAAAAATATATTTTATTGATTTTGTACAGAGAGGAAGGGAGAGAGATAGAGAGTCAGAAACATCGATGAGAGAGAGTCATCGATCAGCTGCCTCTTGCACACCCCCTACTGGGGATATGCCCGCAACCAAGGCACATGCCCCCGACTGGAATCGAACCTGGGACCCTTCAGTCCCCAAGCCGACGCTCTATCCATTGAGCCAAACCGGTCTCGGCGACATGGCCAATTTTTAATTAATGTGGGAGGGGACTCCAGAGGAAAGGCAATAGTATGAGGCATGGTTCACTGGGGCAGGGAAGGAAAAATAAATATGTTTTAACACAGTTAATAATTGAGGAGGAAACACTAAAATTAACTTTCTTTATACACAAGTATATACATTATCATTCTATTATGTTTTAGCAAATGCTGTCCAATCATATCTTTTAAAGAAGAAAAAAAGTCAGGATCAATTTAGTTCTTTATAATTTTCTCTTTAATAATACTATGGTGGTCTCAGTATCTCTTAGGTCCATTTTGATTCCAATGTTTCATGACTTCTTAACCCAGTGGCTCTGTCTTTCAAATTCCCCATCAACTCTTACATAAGGACATGTTTCTCATGCTTTAGCCTCTATATACAGAGGAGATTAAACTTGCTTTTTTGAATATTTGAATTAAACCAGAAGTTTCCAAATGTATAAAATCAGAGGGATGGAAAGGAGCCACGCCATCACCTGGCCCACTTCCTCATCTGAGAGAGAGGAAGAAGCTGAGGACCCCTCTCATTGTCATTTTCATCTCTGTTCTATGTCTCTCTGTCTTTACTCACTGTATCTTTCTCTATTTGTTCTCTATGTATCTCTCTCAGCCTGGTTTTGGTTTCTCTTTAATCTGTCTGATTTCTGCAATCTCATTTTCTTGTGCATATGCATCTCTCCTCCTGTCTTGTCTCTCTTCTCTCACTTCTCTCTGTCTTCTTGGTACTTCATGTCCCTAAGTCACTCTCTAACAGGATGTCTGCAAATATTCCTGCATTTACATTTGGCTGCTATACATGGTTTTCTCTCAGGTCCCAAATCAGGGTCTCTGCCCTGCCATCTGCCAGTGGGTGGCCCTGGGCCTCATTCCGGTGTTCCCTTCCAGGTAGGCTTGGTGCTCACAGCTTCTCTGCTGTCTAGACCCCTCTCAGACTGACAAAGAAAGTGAAGTTTGAGGGTGAGTGGAAATCTTTTCATTTTTATATTATGTGGATGAGTGTTGCGGCAGTCACTGATGGTTGTTTATACAAAGGCCATTTGGCCTTTTTCCTTAGTAATTAGAACCTTGGTTTGGTTTGTTCAGAAGCAATGTGCCCAGTATCAGGGGCTACATAATGATCAGACTAAGACAACTAGAGCAATTATATTTTCCTTCACTGTTGATTGATATCTTGTGACCTAGTTCCGGCCAATAAGATGCTCAAGGATCTGTGATAGAGAGACACTGGAAAATACTACCTGAGGATAAAGGCATTGGATCGAGGACTATGCAATGGATGGGCCTTGTTAAGTTGCTGAACCAACCCTGTAACTGTGCACATCCAGACTACTTGTTGAGTAAGCCATAGGTATACTCATTGCAAAAGGCACTGTTAGGCAGATTTTTGTTGTGGTGGTGGTGCTGAAATATATACTAACTGCTACTTCATACTGATGCTGGAACTTGGGCACCTGGCATTGGTCCAGGACAAATTTTTCAGATTGCAAACTTACCACTGAAAACCTTGACTTAAAATCTATAAAATTTATCTTTAAATAAAATGACTTTAATGTCAATTAATGTTTTATTTCAGTGATAAAAGAATTGAAAGAGAAAGAGCTTAAATAGGTTTCTACTGTTTATTGAAGAATTTAATAAATATATATTACGTCCATATAATTTTAATTGATCCATGGTGGAGAGTTTAAAGAGCTTACCCCTCCTTAGCATACTTTGTGTTGGGAAACACTGAACTAGATGGATGTTAAAGATTTTTTCCCCAGCACTAACATTTTGATTCTAAGTATAAAAATGTATTGGAGTTTTTTTGCCAATACTAAGAGCCAAAATGGTGGCATCAGCTAGCAGTGTTTTAATTTGAGGGGGCCAGGTCAGAAGCACTGACGACAGGAACTGGGATGGCATACCAGCTTCCTTCCTGTTGTTCAAGCCCACGCTGTCTTTCTGGGTCTGGGAGCATTTTGCCAATACCATGCTTCACTCATGACTCTTCATGAAAATCTGAACACACTGTTCTGTGGAAGTAAATCAGAAAGCCCCAGTTGCAGAAACCTGTCATATTCTGGCCTGTGGAAAGCTATTTCTCAGTCCCTTCTAATCCTCATTTTAATAGAACAGGATCAATGACTGAGAGACAGGTTGTCAAATAATGGAGGACTATATGCTGAGCATTGCCACAGGCAGAAATAGTCATTCAGTTCAGGACTGTACCATGGCCACACAATGCCACCAACAACAGTGGCTCCTTTGTGCTTTAATTTGGACACAGAGTGTGGAATAGGCTTGGGCACCTATAGCCAAAACAGTGCTTGACAAGGAGCCATAGTTCCTTCTCTGGTTCCTTGCTCTCTGCTGTCCAGGTCAGTAGATGATCTTTTGGGCAGGTCTCCAAGCTCAGGCAAGCACAACCTCTGACAGAATTGCTGGAGGGGGACTGAGAAAGGAGTCTTGTAGCCAATGATGGGTGAGTAATGCCTATGAATGAATTCAATGTATACAAATAGCCCTTTTACAATTGTCTAGACATGAAATACAGAAGTGAGCTCAGCAGAAAACATCAACTGTGCCTATACACCTAACTGTTTCCAGTACCATGAAAGCAGTAGCAGTTGGAGGTACTTAAAGCAGCCACAGTATAACAAAAAAAGCTCTGGATTTGAATTATAGCTGTAACATTTAGGAAATGCATGGTCACAACTACTCTGAGCCTTGTTTTCTTTATCTTTCAAATGAAATGCCACTGACCCTGTTGGTTTCCTACCAAGTAACTAATTTTCTTTTTCATCCTTTCTTACCAAACTTCAACACTATTCAGGAATCCTCCTTGCTCAGGGAAACCACATGCTTCAGAGGAAGCAGGCCTCAGATTTTTCCCCAGAAAGCAGAAGGCTCATGATTTGTCTAAGTAAAATATGATGGCCCCATTTCCTTTGGTATCTATTGATTAGGCCTTGGTCTGTGATTTATTTATTTATTTTATTTTATTTTTTAAAATATATTTTATTGATTTTCCAGAGAGAGGAAGGAAGCGGGATAGAGAGCTAGAAACGTCAATGAAAGAGAAACATTGACCAGCTGCCTCCTGCACACCCCCTGCTGGGGATGTGCCCACAACCACTGTACATGCCCTTGACCGGAATTGAACCTGGGACCTTTCAGTCCACAGACCGATGCTCTATCCACTGAGCCAAATCGGTTTTGGCTTGGTGGGTGATTTAATTCTAGCCAATGCTATGTGAGGGGAAATATGTTGATGTTTTTCTGGGAATGACTTTGATGAAAAAGACAGATGAATGAAAATAAAAATCCCTCTTTTTCTATTAGATTTTGTGGTATCTGCAAATGACTTCTAGAACGATAGCAGCCATCTTACAACCATGAGACAATCTTAGGAAAGATAAGACAATACACCAAGTATACAGATGGAAAGATAGAAGGAACATAAGATCTAGAGGACAGAGCTGAACCACTGAATTAACCAACCCTACAACATCCTTACTCTGGACCTCCTTATTACGTTAGATAAATTCTTTGTTGTTTAAATCAGTTGCATTGGGATTTTCTGTTACTTGCAGCTTAAGATAATCCAATTCATATAAAAGATTGCTGCCACAGTAAAGATGAAATAAAATGATATGTGAGAGCACCAATTCAAAGCCCATACACTAGGCCCATAACATGTATCTATTTTGTATTTAAATAGCACTGTATTACAATCTCTCTCAAAATCACCTGTATTTATGTAAAAATAGTACAGTGTTGTTACCTTTTTATTTGAAAATTTCATGTCTTTGGCTCTGTCTGAGGGACACCACCAAACTGGGCCATTGTCCAACAATTCAGTATTTGACTTACTTCCCAATCTCTTTCAACTAACTGTTGGTCCAGAAGTATTCCCCAGAGAATGTCTCCCAGCCAGAATGCATAGTGTGGGACTCTGAGCATAAAGAGAGACTCTGATTTTTGGACTAAAGATAATTTCTCCTAGAAAGAATCAGGACATCTTGAAAGGCAGTACACAACTTTAGAAAACATGATACAGGAAATTTAGAATTAACTGTATGTGGAAATTAGTCTTAATTAGTCCAAGTTAAGGACCTCCAAAAGCAGCTATGAGTTTACAATTTCAGAATTCTTATGTTGTTCATCCAATTTGGGAATTAGTACATAGACTCCAGATGAAACAATTTGATAGCACAAAGCAATGTACAGTATAAATATTCCTATTTCCTATGTGTCAGCTATTTCTAGTGAGTAAATATTTACACATTTTCCTCTCCCCCTGTGAAAAGCAGTGCTCACATATATGAAGATAAATATTTTGGTGCATGTAAATATTTCCTTGCACAAGCAATATGATCTCCGGTCATGGTTGGGGCATGTGTGAAGACAACCAATTGCTGTTTCTCTGTCTCTGTCTCTCTCCCTTCCACTCTCTAAAAATCCATGGGAAAATGTCCTCAGGTGAGGATTAACAATAAAAGAAGGAGGAAGAGGAGGAGAAGAAGGAGGACAGCTGGCTTTGAGTCTGAACTCTACCACTTTTGCATTGTTTATAACTTAAGGCAAGTTAACCTCACTGAGCCTCTATTTCTTAGTCTGACAATGGAAATACTAATATTAACTGTTCCTCAAGATTGCTGTGATGATTAAATGCTATATTGAGTTCTAAAGTACAGAGCACAATGCTTGAAAAACAGAATAGCAATTGCTTTAAAAATGATGGCCACAAATGCAGTTAGTTGTGGGAAATAAACAACATCCTATTTGGGTCAATTCACTTACATGAAATCTCCCTGCCCCAACTTCTGATCTTGAGTTCATATTGCCCAGGTCTTCCAGATGATATATGGAGAGCTGGGTTTGGGGCCTGTGGTTCCTAGTCCCATAAAGTCCTACATTTTGTATGAAGTTATCATACCCCCCAATTGTACTTTCCATAATTTGAAAACTTCTCTTGCTCTTGGCCATCAGGGCTTTCAGCATTCATTAGACCTGGTCCAATGATGTTTTCCAGTACCCCAGGCCCTTATAACACTTTCTCCACACTGCATGGGGCTTAGCCAGTCAGCCTCTCAACTCTCCCCAGGGTGCCCCACTTCTGCTTCCTCTACAACTTTTGATGTACAGGAAATTTCTCTCCTTCTTTCCATTTATTGTTCCCAGTGAGCATGCTTGCACCAAGAGTCAGTGCAGGAAACAGAAACAATGTATGTATTTCAAATGGAAAGATACTTAATATAGGAAATTAGGTGCTTTGCAAATCACTGAAGTTAGGAAAGAGAAAAGTATTTTGACTTTCATATCATAGGGCACACACCACTATGACTACAGACCAGAAGTCAGGAAACATTTGCTCACTTCCTTCATAGCCAGCCACATCCACATAAAATTGTTGACCAGACAGTGAATTATGGAGTCAAACTGCTCCCAATACTCATATTGGCAGAGCCCACTTGGCCACCTGAACTGCCTCAGAGAGATGGCCTCCACCTTCCTTTCACCTTCCCAATCTCCCACGGCTGTATCAAATTTTCAGAAACATATTTTGAAATGAGTCTGCAAAATGTAGTTTTTAGGTTCCTAATATCTCCAAATAGAAGGAGTTTTAACTGGGGTTTGGGAAAAGCAAATCCAATTATCCAGCACAAGTCTCTTCCATAGGCCTGTTCTGAATTCTCTTTATGAAATTTTGGGTGAAGGACACCCTTTATCATTCCCTTGGACTCTCTCTCTTAGATTCAGCCCATATTTCAGGTAATGAACCAACTAAAAGATAATAAATTATTATTTAAGAAGCACTCCTGAGTACTTACTATGTGTCAGACATAGTAGTAGGCATCAAAAATACCGAAAGGAATAAAATTTTGTTTAAGCTACCAAAAAGTACATAGCCCTAAAAGGTAGAAGGACAATAATGTAAATGATGCTGTACAGAGTAATATATGGTAAGAGAGACATTTGTATAGGATTTTGTGGTAGCAGAAAAGGGTGTCAAAATCTGCTACGGGGGCTTTGGAGAAGATAGAGGGGGGAACAAGAGGAATGCCTCACAGCAGAGACAAAGGCTGGCATGATACTTGGAAAACTTTCTCCAATTATCTACTGCTGCCTAGCAAAGAATAGCTTAAAACAACATTTTATTTGGTCGTGATTCTGCAATCTGGGCTGGGATAAGCTGGGTAATTCTGCTGGTCTTGCTGTCAATCACTCTTGTGGCTGAATTCATCTGGTAGTTTGGCTTGGGGATGATTTCCACTGAGTTTTTCATTCTCACCATGTAGTCTTGGGACCTCTCCCTAGCCACATAGTTGCTCCATGTGTTCTCTCTAGTAGGGTACCCAGACTTCTTAAATGGCGACCCAGGGCTCCCAAGCAGATAAAACAATATTTCAGGTTTTTTTAAGTGTTGGGCCAGGAGCCATCCAAATGTCACTCCCTGTTGGTTAGGTAGGACCAGCCCAGATATTTTTTAAAAAGGAGATTACAAAAAGGCATGAATTTCAGAAGGCATGGTTCGTTGGGGTCGACACATGGTTGACCAGATAGATGAGGTTGAGGGAGGTTCCAGGCAGAAGAAATATGAGTAAAGACATGGTGTAGTGCCCTAACTGGTTCAGCTCAGTGGATAGAGCATCGGCCTGCAGACTGAAGGGTCCCAAGTTCGATTCCAGTCAAGGGCATGTACCTTGGTTTCAGGCACATCCCCAGTAGGGAGTGTGCAGGAAGCAGCTGATCAATGTTTCTCTCTCATTGATGTTTCTAACTCTATATCCCTCTCCCTTCCTTTCTGTAAAAAAATCAATAAAATATATTTAAAAAAAAAAGACATGGTGTAGTGAAAATACATGGGGCTTCATAGAAAGTTAATTACTTCAGGGTTGTGGTTAGGAAGATATACAGGCAACAGGGAGTATAATAAAGCTATGGTGCTGGCTTCCACAGCCATGAATTCTACTTGGTCTTCTTTCCTTGCCTCATCTGACTTCCCTGGACTTGATTTGCTTCTTATCAATGTCTTCTGTTCTGCTGGACTCCAAATTCTAGCTCTTCCTTGATCATATGAATTTAGAAGCTATGTTAGAGACTGCTTTTCTATTCTTCTTGGGCATCCAATATAGAATTTTGGACAAGTTAATTAAAAGAACAGGATTTCATATAAACATAAAAATAATTTATATTTGACTCTCTGCTTTGATTCCCACAACAACTGCTCAAAATTGGATAGGCAGAAAGTATTTATTTTTCTGGATGGGGAAATCAAAGCTGAGGAGGCATTGACTTGACTAAGATCTCATAGTTAAGTGGAAGAAGCACATGACCCAAGCCTTTTAGCTCCAAGCAAGTTATAAGCAAAGTATGCAGGCCTTGCTGCTGCCCATACATACTATCTGTACCCACCTGAGTTCACTGTAGCTGAGGTGGATGGTTCTAGCGAACACTATAATCTCTCACCCACCCACCCAAGGAGTTTCATCTCTTAGCTTCTCTGTCTGATTGCTTGCTCCACTGTCATAGGAGCTTACTTAGCTTAGCATAGACCCAACTGGGAAATGTGAGTGAGTTAACAGCCAAGGGGCAACCTGCAAGCAATGGGGGACAAGGTATAGTGAATAAGTGCCCCAGCCTCCCCATTCCTTGAGGTGGGTTCCATGGGGTTTCTCAACTGATCCCTGGCAGATGCTCAGAACTCATTAGCACATGCTAAATCAGCTTTCATCCCTTCCCTGTCTCATTCTCTCTGATTTCTCACTCTCAGTCTGTAGAATTACATTCCAAATAAAATACCTGAACCCCATCTTGTCTTATAGTAGGCTTTTAGGAGAACCTGAATTAAGGCAGTACACATGTACCAGGGAAAGTCAGAAGCACTCAGAAACATTTTTTCCCATCCTCTAAACTGGACTCAGATAACTTCTTATGGCACCAAGCAAGGATAAAGGCCACGTGATCCTCTTATCAGACACCTCCTGTAAGATTATATTCTCTGTCATAGGCAGTTTGTGGTACCTGCCAGTCTGGAGTATTTTTTTTTGTACTGGCTACTTTGCTTTGCTGACCAGCTGGCACTGGGCATGAGATGTGCAGTCTTAGTTCCAGACAGTAGCAGATGCTGCCAGGTCACCAACTTCTGCCAGGAAATCCAAGGTAAGGAATGGGTAGGAGCAGGAGACCAATTTTGCCCCAGGGAAAGAGGAGAATTCAATCACTTGCCATGGCTGCAATAATTCTCAGTCTCTTTCCTGTGTCCTTCAGTCAAGAGGGGGAGCCTGGGTGATAGAGATGTCAGCTCAATGGTGACTGATCTGTCAAGACAAGCTTACATGGCATGGTGCCATGGAGAGTGACAGAGGGGCTTCCACCAGATGCCAAAGGGCTCACAGGCCAAAGACTGACATGCTGAACTGTGTCTGTCTGGGTGTGCAAAGATGCCATCTTCCAGAACAGCTGTGTTCATTGATTGATTGATTGATTGATTCATTCATTCATTCATATAATACTTATTGATAATGCTTTTGTATTTGGCATTGTGGTTTGAACTAGGCATACAACATGAACAAAGTAGATGTGATCTCTCCCTTCTTGAAACTTATAGAATGGAGGCAGATACTGATTAAATATCAAATATACATGGTAGCATGGGGTCTTTTCCCCCATTTCTCATACCCACCTTCTATGATACCTGGAGTCCAAGCCCATATACAAATGGTGTGTTTTATTTTTTATTTTTAAAAAATATAATCTATTGATTTTTTACAGAGAAGAAGAGAGAGGGATAGAGAGTTAGAAACATCGAAGAGAAAGAAACATCCATCAGCTGCCTCCTGCACACCCCCACCTGGGATGTGCCCACAACCAAGGCACATGCCTTTGACCAGAATCAAACCT
The DNA here is from genome assembly GCF_964339955.1 of Pipistrellus hanaki. Classification (NCBI taxonomy): domain Eukaryota; kingdom Metazoa; phylum Chordata; class Mammalia; order Chiroptera; family Vespertilionidae; genus Pipistrellus; species Pipistrellus hanaki. Next base: position 846,321 of record NC_140524.1, on the reverse strand, counting down.
GGGACCTTTCAGTCCTCAGGCCAACGCTTCATCCACTGAGCCAAACCGGTTTTGGCAAAATGGTGTGTTTTAAAGGTGGAGGAAAGAGAGTCTTTTAGCATGATAAAAGCTCCAGAGTTGTGTCAGGAGGCAGGAAATAATTGGTAATGATGATAATATCATAATAATAATAGTTATAATAATAATACACAGAAATCCTGTTAGCTGTTGGTATTCTAATTATGACCAGCATTCCTTCTCTGCCAGCAAAGGGGCAATGGGTCAGTAAGTAAAAGACCCAGAAAGGGTGGAGGGAGCCTTTATTGTAAATGTGCAATGTAAGCTTCAAGAGTGACATCTCTCCTTCTCCATGTCTACCTCTTCCAAGCACCTACATCTCAGGGGTAATTAGCAGAGGCCTATACATGGGATTTTAATCTTTGGAGGGAGGTGAAGTATAGGGCAGTTTATCTTTCTGGGTATTCTTTGTGCTTCTCCCAGAGACTGGCCTGGGTCTGGGGTGCTGGTATGGGGGCTTGTCTTTCCTGATTATCTAGAAATGTGCCAAATCTCAGTTCCAGTCACTGATGGTCTCTGAGGCTACTCAAGCCCTGGTTCTTGCACATGCCATTTGGAACAGCTCTTGAGCCACTAAACCCTTCTTCCAGGGGAACTCCACAGCTGTCAGAGAGGAAGAGGAGAGGAGGTGTAACAGCCGGCTCAGATTCACTTCAAACCAGAAGGGGAACAATCCCCATTACATTATTAATCTCCAGAGCCATGTAAAGTTTCATCTGTTTTCTCTCAAAGATTTTTTACAAGCTACAAAAACTGCAAGACCTATGATCAAGCACTATATTTCACATGTGTGTGAAAATCCTGGGGGAACTGCTGTAGGCCTGAGAACAGGGAACATGGGTTCTATACTCAACGTTGTTACAAGACACTTGTGTGACAATGGGCAAGTCACTTTTCCTCTCTGGCTTCCAGTATCTGTATTGGTTAAACATCATGATGTAAAAATACCCCAGTCTCAGTAGCATACAATAATAAAGAATAAGTACTTCAGATCTGGGGCGGGGGGCAGTTGGGGTTTGGCTGAACAAAGCTAAGCATAGCTTGGCAACAATATGTTAGATTGCAGTGTCTCTGCTTCATGTCACAGGACAGGGGGCTGACTGGGTTAAATCTACTCTGCATGCCTCTTCTCCTCCTAGACTAATGGGCTAGGTGAGCATGTTCTCTTACAATAGCAGAGGCACCAGGAGGACGTGGAAATATGTGAGGTCTTGAAGCTTAGGTTCAGGACTATTTTAAGGCCCATTCCATAGGCCAAAGCAAGTCACTTGGCTATGCCCCAAATTAATGGTCAGGGAATTAAACTTTGCCCATGGAATTAAACACTGCCAGAGAATTAAACAATGCCATGAGGCAAGGTTGGGTGAAGCATTTGGACCATTCATTCAATCTACCACACTCTCCACACCTATAACATGAGTGGATCATCACATCACATGGTTTCATGGGTCCCTTATAGCATAAACATTCCATAAATATAAACAATAGTGTAGAAACAGTATAAAATAATATTAGTCAATGAAAGCAAGCAAAAAATAAATCCAGTTTTTTTTAGAAAAACTTATCTAAACATATGAATAAATTACAACCAGATACGAAGATGTGCTTCTCAAAATCTGCCCGCTTCACCCAAATCAGGCAAATGATTTTTACAAATTCAGCATATATGAATGTAACAATGTAGGAAGGCCATGCTCCAAATTACCACACCTGTCCTTGTTTCCCTAATGCCAGCAATGTGAGTTAACCTGCAGCAGAGGTCAAGAGCCAAGCTTCTCCCAATGTGTACATGTTTTCTGTTTTGGAGGCAAACGAAGCAGTTTCCTGCCAGAGAATATGCAATTAAGAAATTATATCAGCAGTACTCTCTTTGCTGAAAGTGTGAACTTGATAGAAATCAGAAATGCAAATAGTATTGAAGTATGGTTAAAACTTCCGTTTTCCAAAAGGGGAAAAATTAATTGCTTTTATACTTACCATGGTGATAAGCCAGAGGCACATGCTATACACAAGAAGCAGCATCCAAAAACCTTCCAAAAGGGAAAGGGAGGGTGGCAATAAATCTCCCCTAGAAAGCCTCACGTTCCTCGTTGCAGATGTTTACAGCATATCATTTTTTCGCTGTGCAGTTAAGGGACCTGCCAAGAGTTTCGGCTTCAAGTTACTTCTATGAAGAAGGCTGGAGAAGGAAGGAGCTGTTTGGGAGACTACTCCTAAGTGATAAAAAAAAAAAGAGCTTACCCAGAAAGTATGTGTCTAGACTCCCTTATTTGCTAGGGAAAAGATGATAGTTACTTTATGGATTTTTATTGCAAGGACATCTACAGCTTCTCAGCTTTATGGAACACAAAGGTGCAAAAATGCCCCTTAAGACTTAAACCATATCTATTTTGTTCATAGGTGGACACACAGGAATACCCTGATCTTGCACTGTGGGGTATCTCGGCCTGGCCTGTGTCCTCTCACAATCTGGGACCATGTGGGGGATGTTGGAGAGCCAGTTTCAGCCCAATCCCACAGGCCAGGCGGAGGAACCCCAGTGGTGCATGAATTCATGCACTGGGCCTCTAGTCCATATAATAAAAGCCTAAGCAACCATTATGTTAGAATGACCAGAACGACTATGATGTGCACTGACCACCAGGGGGCAGATGCTCAATGCAGAAGCTGCCCCCTGGTGGTCACTATGCTCCCACAAGAAGAGTGCCACTTAGCCAAAAGTCAGGCTCATGGCAGGAGCCTCTCCTGCCTCCACCACAGTGTTTTGGAGCAGTAAGCTGAGTTTTAAGGAGCAGCGAGAAGGCGGGTGGAAGGGAGCAAAGAGTCTCGACTGCAAGAGGGATCCCAGACTACAAGAGGGTGCAGGCCGGGTTGAGGGAGCCCCCCACAAAAGTGCATGGATTTTGTGCACCGGGCCTCTAGTCTATCAATAAGAGAAGAGATAAGTAAAACATGAGAGTCACACAATGGAACACTTCATAGCGACAACAATGACCAAACTGTACCTAAATGCAACAATATGGATGAATCTCATAAGCATAATACTGGGTGAAAGAAATCACACAAAAATAGTACATATCACGTGATTTCATTTATATATAATTTAGAAACAGACAAAATTAATATATGAGTCAGAATACCATTGGATGTAGGTTGAATGACTACTCATGAACCAGGAGGTTTGATTTCTGGTCAGGGCACATGCCTAGGTTGTGGACTCAATCCCTACTAGGGGGCATGCAGTAGGCAGCTGATCAATGATCATCTCTCATCATTGATGTTTCCATGTCTCTCTCTCTCTTCCTTCCTCTCTGAAATCAATATATATATATATATATATATATATATATATATATATATATATATATATTTTAAAGAAAAACACACATGAGTGTCCAGCCCAACAAATTACCACAAAGCAAGTGTTACTTTGACACTAGTCAAAACATAGAGCATTATCAGCACTCTGGAAGCCTCCATACCTCTTCCACTTCTATTCCTTCCCTCTACTCTATCTGTCCTAATACCTAACACCACACTTTACTTTTGCCTGCCTCTGAAATGTTTACATAAATAGACTTATACAGTCTGGACTTTTCTATGTTTCTCCTTTTGTTCAATATTATAGTTGTGAGATCCATCTGTGTTGCTGCATATAACTGCTCATTGTTCATCCTACATGTATGAATATATCCTGATTTATCTATCTGCTCTTCTGCTGATGAACATCAAGCTGCTTTCAGTTTGGCTGCTCCAAACCATATTGCTGTGAATATTCTGAAACATGTCTCATGATGCACACAGGACTATTTGGTGAGTGATAGCAATAGTACCATGACAGAAAAAGATTTCCTCATTTTTGTGTGACTCCTTAGACAAATGAGCTCAGGTGGTGTTTGGATTTACTATGGGATGGAGAGAGAGAGAGAGAGAGAGAGAGAGAGAGAGAGAGAGAGAGAGAGAGAGAGAGAGAGAGAGAGAGAAAGGGTAGCAGGGTAGCAACAGGTGCTAGATAAGAGACATTGCAAGATGGGGGTTTGTAACTAAAGTGAGTTTAACATTAAAAGCCATGCCTCAGATTAAGAAAGTTTGTCAAATAATTGATTTTTTCCTCCAGCATGCTGGAGTATGAATGAGAAAAGGCCCCTAATAACAGTACCAAGAATAGTCACCAGCTCTGGCCCCTCAGTGAAATTTCTTGGCTACTCAGTGAAATTTCTAGAACTCTGATTTGAAATTTCCCTTGGCTACTCTAGGATGGCTTTGGGTGGTACTGTCCCAGCTCTACTCCCATGATCCAGAGGCAACTTTCCTTCATCCACTCACCCACTTACATATGGCTTATTTTTTCCAGCTCAGTCCCAACTACCCCACAAAGTCAGATCCCTGTCTCTGTCAGTGGCCCCACATCTTTCCTCATGAGGTCAGTTACTAGCTAGGGTGACACAATCACTCTGACATGCTCTTAGCTACCCTCTGCACTCATTCAGCATTCATTATTTCCTTTCTGTGTACCCCACTCCCCTGACAACCTGGCCAACTCTGACTTTCCCTTCCTCTGAGAAGCCTTCCCTGACTATGTCCAGGTGAGGCAGGCCCTTCGTGTTGTGTTCTCCTGGGACCCTATTTCCTCCTGCCCTGGCCCAGTCCCAGTGTTCTATACTGCTATTGCTCATTTACTCTCTTTCCCCCACAGTGAAGTGTAAGCTCCTGAGAGCAGGGCTTGAGGCTATTTTGTTCCCCATTGTGACTGTGGGGCTGAGCAAGGTGGCTAGCATGCAAGAGGATTGCTGGTTGGGAAGGGGGCTGGGGTAATGGCCATAGAGCTCACAAAATCTAGATTCTCTTGTTCATCACAGTTTTTCTTTGCCAGATGTAAATTGCTCTCTAGGTTCACCCAAAGGCCATAGAAGCTATTTCATAAATAAGCTTAATATCTACCTTTGTGTTTTCCCTTTAAACTGGCAGCCTCCATACTCTCTCAGCATGATTTTGTTGAAACTACATTAATACATCCTATAGCACTCTACACACTTCATAGCCTCATGCACTTTCTAAAAACGTTAACTTGTTTAATCTCCATATCAACCTCACAATATAAGTATTGATCAATCTTAAGGGAACAAAACCCAAAAGCTTAGTATCTGCCAAATGCCTGTCACAAAACTGGATTTGAACTGAGGTCTGCTGGTCTCAAAGCCAGTGTCTTTGACCACTTTGATCTTCCTGAGCTTTCTTACCCTTGCCTTATACCTTCCCTGCTGCACTCGATATCTGCACACATGACTCATCATTCTGGATATACCCTTCAGACCTGAGTGACCAGCTGGGATGCCTGCCTTCCTTCCTAACCCCATCTCACATTTGTCTTTCTGGGCTGCTTTAATCCACTCTCAGTATAATATTGCTGCCTTACCCAGCCCAGCCTGGGTGAACTGACACTTAGGAATATGCCCAACTGGGCTGGCATTCCAGCTGAGTGTGCCCACATCACACAGGTAGAACCCAAACACACATTTCCCCTGACAGACACCTTCATTTAGTTCTATAGCATAAACTGGCCATGGTCCTACCACATTCCCTCTGGCTTGAGCCATGCCTTAATAAAACAAGATAACAAAAACATTATCATCAATGATGACATAAGGCCCCAATGGCTACCTGTTCCCTTTCAATCCCAAGCCTTATTCCTCTTCCACTCTTCCCCCAGCCCTCAGGGACCAAGATGGGAAAATTGTTCTGTAATCGTATTTCACATACACATGCACACAATGGAAGCAATCCTCTCATCTGGTTATCTTTAGAAACAGTGGGATAGAAGGGGTATTAAAAAAATCCCCCTATGCTTCCATCTTGGAAAAAAAGTCAGAACATTTTGATTTACTACCTTATCTTTAAAGAAACCCAACATGGAAAAGGCAGGGAGATAAGATCTATGACTTCACCAGCTTGTTCTCTGAAGTTGTTTCAAGCCTTACCATCCCCCAACAGGCCCCTTAATTTCCTGTTTTCAATATATAATGGCCAGGAGTATGCAGCAGCCCAGAGTTAAGTGAGCCTGGGGGGTCAGCGCAGGAAGCTGACCGGAGAGGAAGCTTTTAAGATTCTACCTGGAATCTGGCCATGAGTCAGGAACACATCTTCTTAATTCAAATTTTATTTTTACCTTAACATTGTGGTCAGCGACTCTGGATGGTTTGTGGTCTCAGAAAAGCTGCTGGTTTGAAATATCTTAAATACAATTTGAAAACTCATGTATGTAGCAAAACTCTTGTTATGTAGCATTTCATAACAAGAATTCTTGTCAACTTCTTTCTTTCAAGATGCTCCAGATGCCTCCCAGACATTCTTGTGTCAGCTCTTTCCACCTCCCATGGTGAAGGCCAAGGACCCAGTACCATCTGAATCATTTTTATGGAGGAAAAACAGAGACACCCACTTGTTCCTGCTTACACAAGAAGTGGGCACAACATTGTGACAGGTGTTTCCCCAAGCCCTAACTAGCTTAGGGTAGTGTGTGTGTGTGTGTGTGTGTGTGTGTGTGTGTGTGTGTGTGTGTGATTGAGAGAGAGGGAGAGAGAGAGAGAGAGAGAGAGAGAGAGAGAGAGAGAGAGAGAGAGAGAGAGATGGGTCGCCTTGGTCACTGCTCTGTCTCTTCAATCACTAGAGCAGGGGTCTTCAAACTTTTTAAAGTGGGGGCCAGATCACGGTCCCTCAGAGAGCTGGAGGGCCGGACTATATGAACTACTAATCCCTACTGTAACACCTTGGCTGCGCTCACTGCCCAAAAAACCTGGCGGGCAGGATCAGACTCCCCTGGGGGCTGCATGTGGCCCGCGGGCCGTAGTTTGAAGACCCCTGCACTAGAGGATCCTTGGGTAGGCTCTTGTAGGTAGCTATGGTAATACTGCCAGCCACTCTCTTGGCAGTCAGGTACTGGCATCCCTTGCAAGGGCATGACACAGAGACATCTCCATCTGCTAGGCTCACCCACTATCTGAAGGACTGAGCACATGGTATTTCCATGCACAATGAACTTAGTGGGGCACTAAACTCGGTTTGTCACAGCTGGGCTTCCCTTTCCTGATTTCCATCCCTTCTACTTCCCAAAGGCCAGAGACTGACCACAGAGTGTGGATTTTAGGCCAGGAAACAGACATGCCACCTGCCTCTGAGGGGGTGGCCCTTTCTGTGCTGGGTCTGGAGCTCATTCTTGGGGTTTCCTGCCTAAAAGGATGGTCTGGGGAGGTGCTACCTGCTTTGGGGGTTGTATGAGTCTTACTGTGAGAATATTACCCATATTCATGTTAGTGAATGCCATCCAAGTTTCAAACACCACCTTCTTCATTCCTTTACCTCAGGGCTTTCTTAAGCCTTAAAGTGTACTTGCCTGCTATTGCTGCTGGGGGCCAGAAGTGCCAAAGAATTAACATCCCTCCTAATGCCCCAGAGAAACCCTATCTATTGACCAACAGAACTGGGTACATAAATGCCCTGGCTCCTTGCCCTCAGGTGGAAGAACTCTAAGGCACTTACTCTACACAGACTTTCAGTGTCCACATAGTAGCAACTGGCTTCATGATGTCCCATCTTACTTCCCCACCCTACCCACTATTGTGTTTTGCAATCACCTGCAAAGTAAACTGTTTGACCTTGAATCATTACCTCAATTCTGTGACTGGTGACCCAAACTGAGTCAGATAAAAAAGCTACCTGTCACACCAGCCACTAATGGAGCTGGCACTTCTAAACTGAAGATAAAGATTTCTGAAAACTCTCAATGCCCAGGGGCTAAGGCTGAAGTCTTCTCTGCCCTCTCTTAGCCTTTTCCCTCTCCCTTTTCAGGATTTTCAATGTCTTGCTCCTTTACCCCCATCATTAGTTGCATGGTACTGTAAATCTAATACAAGACACTCATTTATATTTTACAGGTGACAAAACTGAAACACAGGGGGTGTGGAACAGGGAGAGATTTGCCCAAATTCACTTGATTTGTAGGTGGCAGGCTAAGCAGGAACCAAAACCAAGTATCTGGATTTATGGTCCAAGGTACTTTTTCAAGTACAACTGTGCATGTGTAAACTTGGCTCATGGGCTTTTGTTAGGAGCTTCCTTTCTTTCCCATTCCAAGAGAGTTGAGTCCCAAATGTAGATTCCTCAAAGGGACTGTTGAGATGCATCATTTAATCAGTGTGTGGGACTAACGCCCTCCTGGAACCAGACTGGGTCCCCAGTAGGTTGACCACAAAGATCCAAGTACCTGGTCACTTGGATCTTAGGGCTTAGCTGGGAGTAAGGCAGGAGATATAGGGGACAGTGGGGATACCATCTGCCCATGGAAGTGTTTTTAGCATGCACTCTTCCCTTGACTTAAAATACTGCTCCTCCCAATATTCACATGGCTCAGCCCCTCACTTGCTTTTGCTTAAAGGCCACTCTCAGAGAGACCTTCCCTGACTATTGTCTAAAATACAGTCTCCTGTCCATTATGTCTTTACCCTGCCTTGTTTTCCTCACAGCATTTATCATTATTTGATGTTGCAAAATGTTTGCTTATTGCCATCCCTTTTACCCCCACCACTAGAATGTGAGCTCCACGAGGACAGAGAGTTTTTCCTTTGTCCGTTGCTCTATTCCCAACACCTGGCACAGTACTAGTACATTCTAGAAGCTAAATAAATACTCAGTGAGATGAATTAATGAATCACTGAAAGGAATAGACAGGACAGGTTAGTTTTTTTGGAAGGTAACAAATTCAGTCAAGTGGGGCAGAAGTAGGATGGGCCCGAAGCCAGGCACTCCATGGCCTCCTTTTTCTACCCTATGCTGGGCTCATTGAATCTCCAAGTAATATAGGACTCATAAAGCAGAAAACAAGAAGTGGAATGGATTATCAATGGAAATAGTACATTCTCTCTTCTATTCCTTCCTCCCTCTCTGCCTGCTTCTTCCTGGTCTCTCCCCAGAAACTGCAAACTGATCTCTGAACACTCCGATGCACAATCAACCAATTGTTAAGTCCTCAACAATACATCATCAAGGAGCACAGCACTATAATTAAAAGTAAATCCAGCTCAAGCTCTTTAAAATAGGATCTAATCTAATTGGTGCATTTAACCTATCACTGTCACTCCACCCCAACCAGTAGAGAATGTCATCACAGCAGTAGGTGGTGAGAGACTTAAGAGGCCCCTCAATGAGGGTATCCCTGGTGCCCCAGGCCTTGAAAATAGCTGGGAAGAGACAGGCAGTGGCAAGCCTGGAAAAAGGAGAGTCCACAAAAGCCAGGGACCACATGGATGCCAACTGGAACTTGGGTGTGGCTACTGTGACCTCTGTCTGGACATCTCACTGCACTTCCCTGAAAGGCCTCAGGAGGGGGTCCAGGGAGGGCCTATCCCTGCCAGCATATCTCAGAAACAAATCTCAATGTATTGTGTGAAGAAACCCAAGAGAATGAAGCACACATCCAAAAGACTAGAGATTGGGGCATAAGCTGTCTGTCTGGCCCTCTGTTTCTCTTCTTTGTGTCAGCATTAGTTCCTGATAGAACTACGGAAAAAAGTCTTATTTTTTTTTAGAGTAATGTAACCCCAAACTCATATTATTTGAGCAGTAGTAAAGTTTTGTGGTTAAGAATATTGGCTTAAAAAATATAGAAATCTGTTCTAATCCTAAATAAACTATCCTTACTAGTTTGTGAATTTTAGAATATTTTGAGTCCCCTTATTTTCCTCATCTTCAAATTAAGGGTAATAATACTGACACCATATTTCATCACTGAAGTTCAAATGCCATGCTTGGACAAGCAGAATCTATTGGTGCCCTACCCACATGCCCATGTCTACCTTATAGGTTAATGGCAGGCAGTTCCCATTCAGTTTGTGGCTTCCTGCATCCTTCTGCCTGAGCGTGTTATTTGGCCCTGGAATACATCTCCACCAGTTAGAGATGGGAGTTGATGGATAGAAATTCCAGCTTCCACACACAGGCATGTTTCACATAGCCTCTCAGAAGCCTGAGTCCCAATTGCTTACCATGGTAACACAATCATTTGTTCGCCCTCCACTGGTTCCCTCCCTTCTCTCTCACTGCTCTACCCCTTCACTGTTCCTCCTGTATCGGCCATCAAATAAATTATTGCACTTAAATCCTCATCTCAGGGTCTGCTTGGGAGGAATCCAAGCCCACACACAGGTGTGACTCAAATGCTTAAGAAATGGCACCATGTTACTCTTGTAGTTTTTAGATACTTGAAATTCAATTGTGAATCTCTATCCCTAATTTTTTTTGGTGATTTTTCTTTATTGATTAAGGTATTACATATGTGTCCTTATTACCCTACATTTTGTGTGTATCCATTAAAAAAATTCCATTGAGGCCATCCAGGAAGGAATCCTTTTTCCTGTGGGCTCATGTCACCTCTATGCTCTGTGGTCCTAGAAAAGATTGCTGAGTTAATATTCTCAACATCCTCCATGACTCGTTGGACCCATACTAAGATTGACACAGGGAAAGGTAGATTACATCAATTGTATGTGAGTGTTGGGGTTTTTTTTTAGTTGAATTGTGCCTTCCCCCCAAAGATTCCTCCAGTACCTCAGAATGTGACATTATTTTGGAATAAGGTCTTTGCAGATAATTAAGTTAAGATCAAATAATTGATGTAGGCCCCAATCTGATATGACTGGTGTCCTTATAAAATAGGAGAATTTGGATACAGTGATACACATACAGAGGGACAACATTATGTGAAGGTTGGAATTATGCTGCCACAGACAAGGAACCATCAAAAGTTAGAAGAGAGGCCCAGAACAGATCCTTCTTTTGTGCCTGTAGAAGGAACATGGCACTGCCACACCTTGATTTTGAACTTCTAGCCTCCAGAGCAGTGAGATAATACATTTAATTTTTAAGCCACTCAATTTGTGGCATTTTGTTATGGCAGCCATACTGGACTAATGCGAAAGGGCTATCTTTGTGTGTAGTGTGTGTGTGTGTGTGTGTGTGTGTGTGTGTGTGTGTACTGTGTGTATAGTATGTGGATTTCTATGAAACTAGTGTCTTGCTGTGTGATCCTACAAACTCCTAGATAAGATCTGTCTATGGTATTTGCAGCCCAGGATAAGCTTTTTTCTTTTTCAGGTTCCTCTCACATTCTCTTTTCTTAGCCCTTTGTCCCCAAAGTTGTGTTCTCTCCCTTCTCCTCCTGTTGCCCTGTGGCTACCAAGTTTCCAACATGGCTTCTTGGGAATCTATGGTAGATCATCTCCAGAAGGCCCTTTTCTTCAAGAGATTCATTCAGACTTTGCCTTTACTCACAATCAACACCCCATTTAACAAAGTAAAAATTCGGTAACAGACAAAATCTTACCCCTCTCAGAAGTACGTGCCTATTAGGAGAGTAGCACTCAAGAAATTATCTAGATGCAGGAATTTCAGCCCAGTGTACTCAGATCACTTACTACCTTCACCAGAGAGTGCTACAGACTGCTTAAATTCCATGGTCTCAATACTAAGCTTACCTGCTGTCATTTTTTATTGGCCAATTATAAGGACCTCATGGGCTGGATATTCTGTTTTCCATTTAGACCATCATTTGGGCTCCTCCACTTTGCTCTGAGCCCCAAAAGGCTAGCCTTTGTGGGGTGCATCAGCTGGGTAGCCCTGCCATCTGGCTCTGGTTAGGTTTGGCCAATGGTCATGTCTGGCAAGAGCTACAAGGATGGGCATATGAAGAGGTTGGAGTATTTGTTCCTCTGGATCCCTCTTCTTTCCTCCAGAGTGATATTGGCCCTGGCTGCTATCCTGTACCTAAACCCCAGCTCCTGCCCAGCGGCCCTCTCCTATAGCCAGGGGACTCTCCAATGTCTGGGAACTCTTCCACTCCTTTGGAAAATGCCATCTGTTTACTGCCCACAGACTGACTGACACACCTCCTAATCATGATCCTTGGGCTCCAATTTCACCTGTCACCATCCAATCTACCCTGCAAGCTGCTCTGTGAGTGTGCTTTCTAAAGCTCAAAACATGTCACTATTGAAACACTGATGGGCTGCCATTACCTGGCTGCCTTCCTCTACCTAAACCTACAGTGCTAACACCTTCTTTTGATATAGTCAAGTTCCTGCACAATCTGGCCCAGCTTACATTTTGGCCAGCTCTCCTACTGCTCCTGATAAAGCAGCCAAAACTTTGGCCACACCAGGTGGCCTGTACTTCACTGCACATGTCTAGATTACACAGGGCTTGCTCCTTGTGCTCCATGCAGTCCATTACTCCTTCTTCTGTGCTTGAGGAACATGCATCCTTCAAGTCTTGGCCCATATGTAATGTGCTCCTGGAATATATCACCGATCTTCCACCTCTCCCAGCCCAGAATGAATTACATGCTCTCATGTAGCTTATATAGATCTCTGAGACAGGGCTTATACTGACAGCTAATGGTTAGGTTGTTGCCCTGTTTGTCTTTTTCATAGGTGGTGTGTTCTTTGAGGATAGAAGTATCATGCCTAATTTCATCTTTCCGTATGTAGCACAGGATGTTGATGCTCTGTCCTACATCACCTTGGACCATATCACCTTGATCAACCTGAGCTACCTACAGCCATGGTGGGCAGCTTCAAAACACACTGGCAACGTCCTACCCAAAGAGCCTATCTCTCTTGGCTTCAGGATTTCCTTAGCATCTAAGGAGCTTTACTCTGTTGCAAGTAAGTACAAGCCTGAAGTGCAGGGGAGTTAATATCCCTGGGACCAAAGGAGTGAAGGGCCCTAGGGATGAGAGTTGGTAGATTGATGCATCAAGCTTCAATGCCTATGGAGAGAAGATTCCCAGCAGATTTTACACGGTGCTTCAGAGAGACTGCACCCCTTTTGCCCACAGCAGTAATTTTCTCATTAAAGCACCCATCACAGGTTTTTCTTCCTTTTTTATCTCTTTCCTCATTCCCTCACTTGTGCTTCCTTTGTATCCTCCAGAATAAACTGCCTTTTAGACCTTGTCTCAAGGTCTGCTTTTGAGGTAACCAAAACTAAGACAGGTTCCTCAACAGCTACACATTGTCCTGAACATTGTAGATGCCCAATAAATGTCATAAGAATGAGTGATCAAGAACACAAGACTTGTTGGTCAAATTTGTCCACATGAGGACCACATTGATATTTAGAAACTGTGTTGTTTTGAGCAGTCAGGTGCCCTCCTAGCCAGGAAAATGCCACCCACTTATATGGGGGCAGCCTGAACATTCTCCCAAGTGAGCTGCCTATTGGGGAGACTAGTGCAGACAGGCAGTTCTGATTATGTATGCAAATGCAGGTCTGGCTTTGCAGCTTAGGTGAGAGCCATGTGAAGTCCAGGCAAAGTATAGTCAAGGAGACCCACTTAGACAACTAAAGGCTTGGAAATGAGGACCACAGGGCTAAGGAATGGCATTACAGGCAGTAAGAACATCATGTGCAAAATCATGGTGTAGTTGAAGGAACAGCAATTCACCTGGCTACTGTGTGAGTGCTAGTGATGGAGGGAAAGAAGTAATAAGGGGGAAGTAAACAGGGGCCCAATCATAAAAGGCCCTGTGTGTCTTGCTAAGAAAAGTCCCTGAAGAATCCCTGAAGGTGGAAAGAGGAGACCAGTCTTAAGACTACTGCAATAGTCCACTTGAGTGCTAAAAAAAAAAAAGGCAGCACATGGATAAAACCAGCAGAGAAGGATTTAAGAAGTTTGAAAGAGGTAAACTGGAAAGAACTGGATATGCGGTGTCTTATGCTAAGGTTTTTACTTTGAGGCACCAGCTGAAAAGTGAGGCCCTTCATTGAATCAGTGTATCCAAGGGACAGAAAGAAATGAAAGAAGCTATTTTGGCGGTGGTGGTGGTAGATGAGCCCATTTCGGGGTTAATGGATTCAAAGTACTGGTGGGGACCTCCAGATGGAGGAGTCCTGTGGGCAATTGGATGGATGGTTTCAGAGGAGACACGGATTTTGCAATCATCAGTAATTGCAATATAGGTAGTAATTGAAACCAGGTGAGATGATAAATTCATCCAAGGTAAGTAAACTGAGGGATAAACAAAGTTGAAGTCAAATTTTATGAAAAATAAACATCAGAGGAGTGAGTCATGTAAAGGAGAGCCTGCACAGGTGATGGTGGAATTGTCAAAGATGTTAGAGGAGAATGAGAGATGATATAAGGAAAATTAACAGAGGTTCTGTAAATTGGCTAACATAATCAAATTATGCAGAGAGGTCTAGAAAAGTGAAGACAGAAAACTAGTCTCTGTACTCTCTTACCATCTCAGTAAGTTCTTGACTTGGGGCTTGGAGTTTTATATGCACCTGTCAATCATTGGGAAAAGGAGGGTTTATTGACCAGTTTATGGGCTACCCAAGCCCTTTGTCTGCACTCCTTTGAGTCATTTAACAGTTTATCAGCCCTTCAACCAAAGGCTGGACAAGGGAAATAAACTTTTCCCAGTCAATTTTATGACATAATCTATCAGTTCTTTGGAAAGATTTAGCAGAGGAATAATTCAAAGCGATTAGTTGCTTTCTGGTTGTTGTTGGATTATCTATGAAATTCATTGTTCAAGCTATGGCTGATGGACTTTGTTAGAGTTAGCCATCCTCTTTTACTACATACACAAAATAATATCATATAGATAAAATGTATCTATCTCTATATCTATATCTATGTCTATATATCCACTTAAAACTAGTAGAAAAAGCATAAAAAATAGAAGTGTATATTTAGCAAGCCTAGGGGAAGGATAACTTTCTGTGTGTTGAAATTATAGAACAAACCAGAAAGAAAAGACAAACAACCTTAACTTCAAAGTTAAAATATTTGTTTATATATAACTAATATATATGCATGCAATATTTACAAAATACTTGCAGCAAAGTTCTTTCTTTTGTAGAGATCAGAAAATGGGGAGAAAAGAAACACACTTGGTTGCTAATATTTCAATGAGGAAAGAGTTTGAGCAGATAATTCACCAAAGAGAAAATACAACTAGTTCACCAACATTTAGAAAAATGTCATACCTCATTAGTAAGGGAATAATTGGAAATTAAAATAATGAGGTGTCGTTTCCTTCCAATAAAATTTCCTAAAACCTTACCTAGTGTTGTTGAGGGTGTGGTGAAATTGTTGCTGATGACAATATCAATTAATAAAACTCTTTGGAAGGTATTTGGTAAATATAAATTAAGATCCATTAAAATGTTCATATGCCTAAACTCAGCAATTCCACTTCTTTCCAAAGGAATTTAGTCTAAGTCAATGATCATAAAAACCATATGCATGGAAACAACATTATATACATGGGAATGCGATAGCAGCAGAATTACAAATACCAAAATCTAAGCTTTCAGCTACAAGGGACTGATAGAATAAATTGTAGTACATTTGCCAGATGAAACATTATGAATCCATTAAAAATGATGGCTAGGAAGACTAGATAGCACCATGGGAAAAGAAACGTCACATAATGTTGACTGAAAAGAGGAAGGAAATTTGCTCAAAGCTGTATGTGATAATTGCATAGATTCATACTCACACACACACACACACACATAAATTAAAACATGTAAAAAGGCAAGATGAAAATATACCAAATACTATATTACATTGTTGCTTTGGGGATGATTTTTCTGAATTTTCCATATACCATAATGGTTATAAGCATGGATTGGGGGGCGGGGGGAATCAAATAATCTTGGGTTCAAATCCTAGTTTTATCATTTACTATGTCATCTTGAGAAAGTTATTTAATCTAAGCTTTAAGGTTCCCCCTCTGTAAAATGAGGGTTTTAAAATCTGCCTCAGAGGAGTGTTATGAGAATTAAATGGAATACAGAAAAAGTGCTTGTCATTGTACCGAGAGCATAGTAATGTAGCAATAAATGGGAAATTGTATTATTGTAGATATTATTATTTAGATAATGCAAAGAACTCTATAATTTTAGAAACTTGCTGAACCCTATAAACTGGGAAGTATCCCCTAAAATCCGAACAATACTTTTTTATTTCCTGCCCTCCTTTCTTCACAGACAACTACCAAGAAGATTGTCAAAGAGTTAATTTTAGAAGGCAAAAAATGTTTGCTTTAACAAATGTGAACTTCCTCATTTTTCTAGTTTGTTTTTGTTTCAAGTTGTTTTTATATCAACACCACCAGGGCAGGATGTGCCAGGTGACAAGACTGGGAACTTTCACATGGAAATAACTCTCCCCATTTCAAACAGTGAGATGCCAGATCTCAGGGGTGCCAAGGAGCTGGATCACCACTACATCCAGTATTTCTCCAGTCCCAGGGAACTCCTTTACTTCCTCCACACTCTTGAACCTTTCTTTCTCCCTCGCAGAGTGTTAATAGCCACCAGAGATTTTTTTTTTGGACACTGTAGCAAGAAACCCCAGTAACACATGGTTCAGAGGACCTGAGTAAGGGAGAGAGAGAGAGAGAAGAGAAGAGAGGAGAGAAAGAGAGTGGTAGGTGGGAACTTCATGAGAAAGACTAGCTAGGGAGTAAGTGAAGGCAGGACCTTTGGGGATACTCAAAGTCTATAGCAAATTATATTGCATAGATGTCTACTCTCTGGCCAAGATCTATCTACATGTGAAAGCTGTGAGCTCAGAAATTTCCTTCCGATTACTATTTCTATGCTCTCACTGTTTCATTCCTTTTTTCTAACATTCTTGTGTCCACCAGACCTCCGCAAACACTCTCTTCTCTTCCCTTTCAGACTGGCTTTGGACTCTACTGTTGATCATTAGCTTTGTTGATTATTAGCACCCTCCTCTGGTCTTTTTATTAGAGTGCCTGAGTTAATCCATTTCCTTCTCCCTGATAGGAGTTACATTGTTGGGAAAATTTTCACAACTGTGTCCAAGAAGAAGATTATAAACTGATTTTATTCCATCTCAATAGAACTGTAGACAAGGGGCAGCCATTTTTTTACTCCACCTATGAATTTCCATTCTCCCAGCTCTAGCCCTCCCCCCACCTCACTTGTATTCCTTAAGTTATTTGCTTCCTTTTCTTCCCTCCTCAAGTTCACAGTCCTATAACTATCTCCTTTATTCTTTTTAGGTATCCTAATATCCTAATTCAAAGACAAAAGAGTTGAGGCATAAATTCCCTAAATTCCAATGCCCTTGTCTTCAAACTTTACCTTTTCCGTTTTTCATCTGTTTCTGAAGAAAAGTATCTCCTTTTCTTGTCAGGAATAATTCCTTTTTTTCCTTGTGAAGAATGCCATCCTTCTCTGGTTCTTAAGTATCTATAGCTAATGTGTAGTGAGCATTTCATTCTGTGCCAGCCACAGTTCCAATATTTTATCTTCTTTAATATTTATAACAACTCTAAAAGGTTTTCTCTATTATTACCTTCATTTTAAAGGTGGAGAAACTAAAGTGCAAAGAGAAGTAATTTTCTTCAGGCCACCCAGTAATGATTCGACAAGTGGGAATTCAAACCCAAGCTATCTGATTCCAGGGCCTATTATCTCAGCAACTGTGTGATGCTGTCTTTTTGTTTTCTCAGGAAACTTGTTCCATCAATTATTTCTTTTCTTTAATCTCTTCAATCTCTCCCTCTCTACACATTCAAGTTATCTTTCTTCCTAAACTAAATATTTACTTATTTAGTAAATTACTTTTTCCTCTTCTTCCTCATGCTCCCTGAATCTTTCCAATAATGAATAATATACAAAAATATGTAACATGCTCTCTTCACTTCCTAATTATTATTCATTCTGCAGATTTTATTTTCCAAGATTTCCCATGCTCCCATTTTATTTCCAACAAGGTTTCCCATGCTCCCACCTGCTCTTCTTAAAATGTCACATTGATAACGCTTTTCATCAAGAGATAGAGTTTAATCTGATAAGGGGTTAATAGCCAAAATTTATAAAGAACTCACACAACTCAACATCACAAAGAAAAAAAAGGCTAATTACAACATGGACCTGAATAGACACGTCTCCAAAGAGGGCATATAAAAAGATGCTCAGTGTCACAAATCATCCAAGAAATGCAAATTAAAACCAAAATGAGCTATTACCTCACACCTGTCAGAATGGCTAGCATCAGTAAATTAAACAAGTGTTGGCAAGTATGTGGAGAAAAAGGAACCCTAGCACACTGCTGGCGGGAATGAAGATTGGTACAGCCACTGTGGAAAACAGTATGGAGGTTTCTCAAAATTTAAAAAGGAATTGCCTTATGACCCAGCAATTCCACTTTTGGGGTGTATATATGAAGAAGCCCAAAACACTAATTCAAAAGAATATATGCACTCCTATGTTCATTGTAGCATTAGTACAATTGCTAAGATATGAAAGCAACTCAAGTGGATAAAAAAGCAGTGTTACATATATACCATGGAATATTACTCTGCCATAAATAAGAATGAAATATTAACATTTGTGACAGCATGGATGAACCTAGAATATATTATGCTAAGTTAAATAAGTCAGTCAGAGAAAGACAAATACCATATGATTTTACATACATGTGGAATCTAAAGAACAAAATAAACAAGATAGAAACAGATTCATAGATACACTGAGCACTGTGTGCATATTAAGTCACCTAAGCTTGCAAATTAGGTTATTTTATTTATCTTCTGCAGTGGAAAGAGCAATATCTCCACCTCCTTCAAGGATGAATGTTTTCCCTCTCTCCTCGCTGGGAGGGCTGGCTGCAGATGACTGTAGTCCCTGAAGGAATACTGGTACATCAGTTAAAGAGAGTCAGTAACCCTCTTCCAGTGGCAGATCAATATGGAGGTATAAAGGACAGATCCCTCCACTTAACTCTGAACCATTACAGTTTCAGAGCTGCCTGTGAGGTCCACTGAAGCCTTTGTCATGACTCTCTTCTCCTTCACCCCTACCCTGTTCCCTTCCCTTTCCTTCCATGATCACCAATCACAAAAGCACACTGTAATTATCTTTTTGCATGCTCATCTCCATCTCAGGGTTAGCTTCCTTGGAAAGTGAACCTTCATCACCTCCCTTTTACAAATCAAGAAACTGAAGTCCAGAAAGGTTCCACAATTGTCTCAAGGCCACACCATTAGCAGGTGATAAAACTGGGACATGAATTTAGCCAATCTGGCTCCAGAATCTACACTTTTAATCATGTAATCCTGCTTGATGGATAACTGAATGCCAACCCTTTCTATCATAGAATGTGACCTTGAGAATGTGACAATCTGGATTCTCCCCTCCTGTCTCTCTACAAATCTATTGGAAGCCAGCAAAATGGATTTCCTCAGGGGTCCACCAGGGCTCTATTTTCCTAAGAGGCAACCCAAGGGACCACCCACAGAGACTCTCCCAACACCTGCAGCCCAAGTGGCTCTTTCCAGGCCAGCAGTTATGAAGACAGCCTTCCTTCCTCTGACCTGGCCCTCCCTGCTGCTGCCCAGCTCATGTAGAAACATAGTGTAATTGCTCACTCTGCAGAAGCGAACCGAATCAGCGCCCCTCTGCTGACAGCATTAGTGACAAGTGATCGCATCAGGACACTGGAACAGCAGCCAGGACCCGGCGCCTGTGTTATTTACTGGTCCATCATGTATAATTTCAGAGTTTAATTTTATCTTCACAAACTTACAGGTGCAAAATGCAGGATAAAGTTCTTTAAGAGGCCCCTGTGAGAATCCAGGTTACACTTGTCCTTCCTCCCCACCCCCACAAGAGCTCTCAGAGTGGCTCACTCAAATTAAATCATTATTGAGGAGGAATAATCCTGGTAGGTTCAGAAAATCAGTTTTAAATTCAGCCTGCTAGCAAAATTTTGAATGTATTTACTTTCTAGACTTTATTTCTCCATCCATATTAAAGCTCCGTGGCATTATCAATTATGGGTTTATTGCAAAGCACAATAGGATTCAATCTGGAGGAATGCTTTAGGGTATGTCTTAGGAGGACGATAAAGCTAATAGTAATGGGTCTACAACTTCTAAGGCTAATTTTCACAGTTACAAATTTCATAAATAAATAGAAGGCATGTCAATTTCCAGTCACCCAGCTTGAGGTCTCTCATACTGATGAAACAGGGCATTCCATCATACCCAGAGATCAGGAGGCTCCTATTTGAGTCTTGGTGGGTTGGGCTGAAGTTTCTCTGATCCTCCCAGGAAGTAAAATGATGAGCAGTTCATATGGAGGCCTTTGGGACCCAAACTGTTGCTCCTCTAGCTGGACACAAAAGCACAACTGTTCCTGGAATCTGGGAGGCCAGCCTTATAGCTTCAGCCCAGAACCTAGTAACACTCTAAGCCCGGATTAATGTTGCAGTGCTTAAGCCAGGCTTCAGGGTCTCAGGCAGTGTGGAGCTGTGTATGATATAATCTGGGGCCTCTCTTGATGTTCAGGAAAGAACAGGCAGCAAGAAGAAGGAGGAGGTGGTGTCAGGGGGCCATTTCTATGATCCTGGCTATTCTTAGCTAAGTGCCTCTTACATAGTGAGGATTGGCCCTACCTATATTACCTCTGTGATGTCTACACTTACACACCTCCCATCTGACCTATCATGTGGTATCAGACACCCTGGTCCCCATATTTGCATTCTCTTACTAATCTTAACTAGTGGCAGTCAGTTTCCTGTGAGCTCAGACTCCCTTCCAGCTGGCATCATTTCACCTTGGGTAGGAACCTTTAGTATTTCTACTTTTTCACTCCAGGGCTTCTCCCATGCTGCAACAGCCCTGTTGGCTGCTCAAGTGCAACACAGAAATGCACTCACAGATGCAATCTTCAATCAATATGGGGGCAAGAGTTAAGGATAAATGTTTCCACCTCCCTTGTTTCAGTTGGATAAATCAGTTCAGAAGCATCCATATACTTCTCAGGGTATCCCACAAGGGCTAAACCCTGGCTGCCTGTGGAAGCAACTTTAACTCACACTTACATTCATTTCCCCCCCTTTCTTGTCTCCCTCTTCATGTTCTCTCTTTCTGGATTCTTAGGATCACCTCTCAAATGAATGCCCTTCATCCAACTCTTAGTTTCAGGTTCTACTTCCAGAAGGATCAAACTAATACAGATTCACTCCTTAAAGTAGGGTAAAAGCAGAGCATCTCCTAATAGCTCCCTTATTCACGTGTAAGTTTCATCAGGGCAGTTATTTATCACCTGGGAGGGCAGCGAGAGAGGAGAACCAAGAGACATAAGAATATGAATGGGAGAAGGGGTGACAGGGAACAGGGCAAAAGAGGCCCTGGAAAAGCAAGACTCAATGAGAGTGATAAGAACAAGTGATAAGGGAGGGTGCCTTAGGTTGTGTGTGTGTGTGTGTGTGTGTGTGTGTGTGTGTGTGTGTGTGTACAGAAGGCTGCACAGCTTCCAGGCAGCATGAAGGGACACCCTTAAGTAGGGAAGGTCTTGGATCTTAGAACAGCAGGCTGAGGGAGAGACTTCATGACATTCATTTTGCATGGGACTAAATTTTGACTGGACATAGCTTCTGTCCTCAATAGCAACCTGGAAATGCCAGTAGTGCCTATGAGAATGTATAGTTACAGCTGTCCCATGTGGTAGATAAACAACAGAGCCAACATACAGATAAATTGATAGATGTCTCAGGAGCCTTTAAAATTCAACTCAGTCTGAAAACGGCACATATTGATAATATAATAGTTGACATTTCTTTTAAAAAATATATCTTATTGATTTTTTACAGAGAGGAAGAGAGAGGGGTAGAGAGTTAGAAACATCGATGAGAGAGAATCATCGATCAGCTGCCTCTTGCACACCCCTTACTGGGGATGTGCCCGCAACCAAGGTACATGTCCCTGACCTGAATCGCACCTGGGACCCTTCAGTCCACAGGCCGACGCTCTATCCACTGAGCCAAACAGGTTTCTGCTATAGTTGACATTTCTTAAGAGATAGCCAAGTACCAGGAACTGGTCTAAATTATTTATTATGTGTTAGCTATTTAATATCCATGACAACCTTATGAGGTAGGCACTATTATTATCCCTTATCTACAGATGAGGAAACTGAGGTACAGAGTTGTGCAATAACTTATCTGAAGTCATGCAATTAGTAACATGCTAGAAGAGGATACGAAGACAAGTAACATATGATCAAGTAACATATGATCAAGGCAAGATGTTTAGTGCTTTAGTGATATAGGTGTCATACGAGACACATTTCCAGCTCTTGAGAACTAAAATTTACTAGGGGATACAGACATTTACACAAATAACAAAATATGAAGAAAAATGAAATAAACCCCATAATAGCCTCTAGGGTACCATTCTCTGATTCTATGACTTATGTCTCATTGCAGCTTTTATAGGAGCAGGTACTTAGAACTTTTGAGGAGGATTTGCTTAAGGTCCCAGGAATAGATGAGGTTCAGCTGATGTGTTAATCCAAATGAAGTCAAGCCTTCACTTGCTGAGTAAAGGTTGAGATCTTCCTACAGGGTTTCCTGTTGAACCACCTACATCATTTAAACTACAATGGTATGTAGATTCATAGCTCTGCTATGCACAAAGTGAGTAATTGAAGGAAGATCTTTGAAGGGAGAGGGAGCCTAGGTGAGGCTCACAAAGAGAGCCCAGGATGAAAGAGACCACGTGGCCTCTGAGTAAGACCCTCAGTTCCTGAATTTCCATTCTTGGCCCCAATTTACAAAAGACTTACTCTTCTCCATTTTCTGCTTTTGGGATTTTGCAATCTGTGTATTTATAAGTAATCCTCCTTTCTGGAGTCAGCTTGAGTGGGTTTCTTTTTCTTTAAACAGAAGAATCTTTTATTATTTATTTTTAGATGAAATAGAATTAACTGTCACAGTGTGGTATACTAATAAATAATAAGATAACATATTAAAGACAGCAGTAGAATATGCATAATAAATATATTGATTAAATGTTTTATTCTAAAATATAGAAGGGATAGGTGCAAATGTACAATGTCAACATTCTGACTCCATGACACAATGGGTCAAAAGGGAGTAATAAAAAATTTTTATACAAAGAAATACTAATTGTAAATCAATGCTTATGAAAAGATTAACTTCATAGTAACAATAGAATTTATTCATTCAGACATTAAAAATATTCACTGAGCATCAATTATCTGCCTAGAACTTTGTTAGATTTTAAAAATATAGAGTTGAATCTGTCATAGATGATGTCTTCAAAGTGCTTACAGTCTAAACATGCAGGCAATAAATTACATAATAACACCTAGAAATTTGGGGAAATGTTGTAATAAAATATTATAATAACAAGTATACATCGGAAACAAAACTCCCAAGGTGCCAGGATCAAATAAAAAGTTAAGCCAGCATAATAAATCCATAAATTGATGGTGTGGAACCTGAGGAGTCTATCAGAAAGAATATAAATTTTAGGAGCTAAGGATCAGAGTTTTTACATGCATATGAAGTCAGAAAATATAGTTGTGGGTCCTCATAAAATGGGAGGGCAAAAACTGAGGTCTTATCAAAAGCTGATTCTTATAACAATGAAAAAAGCATATTGGACAACTTTGCCATCAGTTCAAGATAATGACAGGTATCTGCTTCTCTTTTCTCAGAGCTCTAGGTAGTAAATTAAAAAAAAATGTAACTATGCATGGTGATGGATGTTCACTAGACTTATTGTGATAATCATTTCACAATAGATACAAATACCAATTTATGTTGTACACTTGAAACTAATATAATGATATATGTCAATTATATATCATTTCTAAAAAACTCTCAATGATAATTCAAAGCCCGGTGGAGTCTGAATTTACACTACATGTGTAGTATAGGCATTCCTCAAGTCATAAAATTACATAAAATATGGCCCCAGAAAGCAAAGGCAAAACTCCTCTGTAACAATACTGCCAAATTTAAGAGTGAAAAAGGCTCCCACCCAACCTCATATAAAAGCCTGTTGAAGATGACTTCATAGTAAAACACTTTACAAATCAGGTGAGGACACGATTCAGCATGAGGAAGAGTCAGCAGAGAAACAAATCAGCAAATGAAAATATAAACATCCCAAGAACTTGAGGTAATAGCAAAACTAAGTAAGACTGTAAACAAATTTAAAATAATTAAATTAAAAAAATATAAGTAAAAAGAAAAGGATATTATATTATGCTTTAAAAAAGCAGGTATATTCCCAAAAGAAACAAATACAACTTGTGGAAATGAAAAAAAGGTAAAATTAAAAATTTAGTGAATGAGTTCTATAAAATAAAAGACAAAGCTGAAAAGATGGCTAAAGAAATCACAATGTATAATGAAATAAAGTGATAAGAAACGTAAAAGAAGGGTTAGAGAACATAGAGGATATAATGAGAAGATTTGACATATATCTAATAAAGTTGCTAGGAGTAAAGAATAGAGAATGCAAGAATATGGCTAGATTAGAAATACTCATGGCAGAGAACTTTAGAGAATTAATGAAATCCACAAATCTTCAGATTCATAAGTACAGTGAGTTCTGAGGGTAAATGAAAGTTAATCTACAATTAGGTGCATTATAATCAATAACAAAGACAAAGAGGAAATCTCAAAAGTAGCCCAACAGACAAGGAAACTTATTTACAAAGAACAATAGTTGAATTACAGCAGGAGATTTTGCAGCAGCATCAGAAGAGACCAGAAGAAACAATAGCTAAAAAACAGAGAAAAACATAACTGTCAATTTAAAAAATTATATACCCATATAGATTATTATTCAACAATGAGGATGACAGTGACCAAACTTAGCATTACTGATAGTAGGTCCACATATGCTTACTGATATGATGCAATATGAAGTAGGCAATGCTGCTTATGAAATATTCTTATCAAAAACATCTAACCTAAAAAGAAATAATATGGGGAGTCTTCAGGATTAAAAGAGTTTTAAGAGCTCTAACTGGTTTGGATCAGTGGATAGAGTGTCGGCCTACGGACTCAAGGGTCCCAGGTTCAATTCAGGTCAAGGGCATGTACCTTGGTTGCGGGCACATCCCCAGTGGGGAGTGTGCAGGAGGCAGCTGATCGATGTTTCTTTCTCATCAATGTTTCTAACTCTCTATCCCTCTCCCTTCTTCTCTGTAAAAAAAAAAATCAATAAAGTATATTAAAAAAAAGAGTTTTAAGAGACATAAAAACTAAATGTAGTATATATGGTGCTTGGACTGAGTTTTGAATTGAACAAATCAACTGTAAAAGATGATTTTTTTTAACAGTTGGAGAAATTTGCGTATGGACTATATATTCAATGATATGAGAAGATACTTTTCATTTTGTTTAGTTTTATGACAGTGGCATTATGCTTATTTTAAAACTCTCTTCTTTTAGAGGTGCATATTTGAATATATAGAAGTATATATTAGTCAGAATTAAGTGGAATAACGTAGGAAAAATGGAAAATCTAATAAAAGAAATAATTACAAAGATGTGGTAAGGACATAAAGAAACCAGCAATGTATGATGAAGCAACTAGGAGGTATAGGAGTTCCCAATCATGTGTCTTATGGGAAAGAGGAAGGGGCAGTTACCTGGGTGTGGAGAAAGAGCTGTGACTATAGTTCTAGAAGATCTCCTGACATAGCTATGCCCTTCAGTGGAGGAACACAACCACTGACAACTTCCAGCTTACCTTCTAATCTTCTCCTGGATCCTCCTATTGACCAAACCTAACCAAAAAACCAGAGGGTAACAGGAGGTCTGGTGATGCAGTCCCTAAAAGTCAGTTTTTTAAGAACAGCAGAATAGAGAAAGGAACAAGGGGAAAAATTATGCACAAGGCAAAAGTGAGGATGTAGGTAATGTACTTTAAAATACTATAGAAAGAAATAGATAAATATGTCATTTAACAATTGCCATATGAAGACTATGCATGCTTTCTATATTATTTATCCACTTTTCTGTATATTTGAAATTTTTCTTTCTTTTTTAATATATATTTTTATTGATTTCAGAGAGGAAGGGAGAGAGATAAAACATCAATGATGAGATAAATCATTGATCAGATGCCTCCTGCACACCCCCTACTGGGGATTGAGCCCACAATCTAGGCATGTGTCCTTGATTGGAATCGAACTGGGACCCTTCAGTCTGCAGGCCAAAGCTCTATCCACTAAGCAAAACCAGCTAGGGCTGAAACTTTTCTTAACAAAGAGTAAAAAGAAGTGACAGTGAAATAAATATAGATATTTTAAAAAGAAAGTCTGAGAGAATTTACCCTTACAATCTTAACTGAAAGAATTATTAAAGGATTTATTTCAGAACTGTAACTCAGAAAGTAAACCTAGAAGAAAACAATATTGGCTGTGAAAAACAATGATGAGTGATGAACTTGGTAATCAGATGAGTAAATCTAAATAAGCATTAACCATAAAAAAAATAGCTGGAATTTACAGATCAGTATGTAAGGTGATATTATAGGATTAGGCACAGAGAAGAGGACATCTAAAGTAGACAGGAGAGGAGGTGAATCAAGAATGGCTCCCAGAGAAAGAAAGTGAGAAATTGACTGAGTTTTAAAGGTCAAGTAGGATTTACCAGAGGGGATCACACAGGAGCTAGGCAGGCTCCAAAGCCATCATCTGCCTACTGATCTTAGCTCCCATTATCTTCTCATTGGCCAAACTGAGCTGGAAACAGGAGAGCAAAGGAGTCTGGGAAATGTAGTCTCACAGCAGGGTAAGGGTGGGGAATGGATCTAAGAGCAGAGGGACAGTTTGACAGGCAGAGTATATATGTAAATCTCCCATTGTTAGTTTATATCCCAATTTGACAAGTCTGTAAGACACTGCTGACTGTGTGATTTGGAGACAAGGAAGTTGGCTTGATTTTCCCTCAATTGACTGTGGTATCTTTAGCTTCAGTATCTATTGTATCTGATTGGGGTTGCACAGACTGCTGACATGCATATCACACATCCCAAGGATAACATTTACTAGTACTTCCTAGCATTTTACCCCTCCATCTCTGCTTTTTGTGACATCTCTGGCAGCAGAGATACTCCAGCTCTTCCCTCTGTGGCACAGTTCCCTCTTAGAGATTCCACCATGATTCAAGCTCCCTTTAGATGGCCTCAGCTCCTCATCTCCACAAAACAACTTCTTCCTTGTGTCCCCTGAGCCCTCAGTGGTAGCAGCTTTCTGCTGTTGTTATTCTCTGGGATACCTCATCATTCTGTTTGGCTTTTTCAAGCTTCTATTTCCTGTGTAACAATTTCCTGAATTAATTTGAAAGGCTTGCTGAAGTTTCTGTTTTTGTGTCTGGATTCTGACTGATGTACACACAAAAATATGAACATAATATGGCTGCATGTCTTTTTAAAAATTCAGATAGTTACACATGAAGCTTGTTCATGGATTTTGGCATTTGTTTCTCTGTGTGGCTTCTCATTGTTGCAGCTTGCACTGGGGGTGACACTTAGGTCACCCTCTAATCCCACAAGTGAGAACAGTGTCCTGTATAAAAGGCCTCAATTAATTTTTATTGCACATACATGTAGGAAGATACCTGCTTGGCCTCCATGTGAGAGCCATAACTCTCTTAAATTGATGTGTCAGCGAACTAAAACTCAATATTTTTTTCACACAGTATATTTTACAGTCAGAGGCCCTTCCCTAATCGGAATAAAGCAATTTGGCTCCCTGTCATTGCTCACTGAAAACATATGAGCTGGTTGGCATTTCTAGCAGCCCAGATTTATCAGGGTCTCTGATCGAGTGCACAGGAGGTTCAGGGCTTTGGCATGGACAAAAGTGAATTTTTTATGACCACATTGTGCTGCATCTCTGCATAGCTAGATTTATCCTTTCATTTCAGAAATATTTGTACTGTCTTGAGTACCAAATCTACTTCAGATTGAAAAGATTCCACATAGTTTGCATGAGGTCTTGGGGTCATTCTTTCTATACCGTATAAGCTCTAATTTCCAATCTATAAAAAATCCCCTGGGTTGACCTCTTCAGCATCATGGTCAAGTTAAGGCTGCTATCTCCTGCATGTCAGCTGTCTGCAGTACTAGAGTAGCAAAGACAGGACTTTTGGAGTCTTGAAGCCAGGCTCTGCATCCCTTTTACTGTTTCTATGCACCCCTCTGGCTTCATTGTGCTTGTGCCTGCTCTCCACAGAAGGCTGTCCTCAGACAACTGGAACCACTCTGATTATACTGGTGGAGAGTCAGAAATGCTTAGAAGCTTATGTACCCCCTTGGCATGGTCCATAAATAATGACTGATGAGTGAGGGAGTATAAAACCTACTTCCCTTGTCTGGAGTTCCAATAGAATCTGAGGTGTAGCATACACTCCAGAGCTCTCTTGTGGGATCAGGCTGAGGCTGAGACTTTCCCTGACATGGAACATTTGCCTCACTTCCTTTCCCTCATGTCCTACTTCTCCCACCCTCTTACTGCCTTCCCAAGGAAATGTTTCCTTAATAAATTATGCACATCCAATCCTCATTGCAGGATCTATTTCCAAGGAATACAAACTAATAGAGTATGTTAAAAGTTTCTCATTCCAATCATGTATCTGATGATACCACATTCATTTCAAGTAGTCAAGAAATATCTGCTTAATTACTTTTAGAGATGGGCAACTCACTGCCACCAAGGATAGAAAATCCATGATGCAGGCAGCTTCATACATTAGAGAATCATCCTAATAAATACAGAAAATGCAAATTGACCGTAACTCCACAACAAAGACAGCAGCGCCCACAGCTAATAAGGGGTGAATATGCAAATTGATGTGACAAGGTGAGAAGCAGAAGGTGGCTCCTGCCAGAGTGAAGGCAGAAAGGTGGCTCTGGGCCGGAGCAAAGGTGAAAAGGTAGCTCTGGCCCGAGTGAAGGCAGTGCCAGCAGCCAGGGGAAGAAAGGCCTATTCATGCATGAATCTTTGTGCATTGGGCCTCTAGTCCTATATAATAAGAAGCTAATATGCAAATCGACAAAATGGCAGAACGACTGGTCGCTATGATACATACTGACCACTAGGGGGCAGACACTCAATGTAGGAGCTGCTTCTGGTGGTCAGTGAACTCCCACAGGGGGAGTGCTGCTCAGCCAGAAGCCAGCTCATGGCTGGTCAGTGCAGTGGCAATGGCAGGAGCCTCCTCTGCCTCCGTGGCAGTGCTAAGGATGTCCCACTGCCAGCTTAGATCTGATCCCCATGGAGAGTGGGCCTAAGGTGTCAGTTGGACATCCCCCAAAGGCTCCTGGACTGCAAGAGGGCATAGGCCAGGCTGAGCCCCCCACCACCCCCAGTACACAAATTTTGTGCACCGGGCCTCCAGCTTAACATAATACCTGTGAGTGGCCTGGGAGGGCATCTAGATTAGACTCAATCTTGATTTGAGGGCGTTGTTAATGCCCCATTCCATGTTCCCTCAGCACACTTGAGTCTTCTGAAGTCTTGGACAATCTTGGGCACACTAACAGCTTCCAATATCAAGAGTTTGTCCTGCACTCCTGATTTCACTCTCCAGAATCATAAGCACAATCCAGAAATCTGGGTAAGTCAATGGTCAAGAAAGGGACCCTGATAAGTGAGAGATAGGAGTTGGTACATAAGTATCTCATCCTTCAGGTGGTTGATTCTGAGGTGTGAACCACGTGTCATCTCACGTGATCCACATAGGATTGAACCCAAGTGCTCTGAGTGGAAATATGCTCAGTAACTTACATTTATTATCTTCCCTTCATCATTCTCTCCACTCCTTCACTTGCCCATGAGACCATCTCACAAATAAATGACCTACCCTCAAGTCCTCCTCTTAGTGTCTGTTTTGAAGACATTCAAACTAAGACAGAAGCCTAGAGAAGCTAAAGAATTTATCTTTCCTCTGAAAAGACTTTCCTCCAATTAAGCGAACTTCCCATCCTTGATTATTCCCTGAACTGGCAGAATCAATTCATGAATGATCATGAGTTCCAGGTCCTTGAGCTCTAGGCCAGGGTTCCCAACTTGATTCCATGCCACACACAGAATATTTAAGGTATAATTCTGTTCTGTTCAGTAATGTGTTACTTGAAACTTTATTCAATATATAATTTTATAACTTATTTGCATAAACACATCATTTGTATTTATGTTTATATGTTTTCTCAGGACACATTTTCTATACCATAAATTGGATTATTGTATTGGTTTGTATCACTTGTGTTACTAGTGAAGGGGTTAGTAAAGTCTCCTGATCTTCAGGTCCACAAATATTATCCCATTGTGGCCATAGACAGTCCTACTAGGCTTCCCTAGGAACTCAGCAGAGAGACTTTTAGGCAAAGTACCTCTATTTAATGCCTTATGGCTTTGACCTCCAACACCCATGTACTTGCTATGTCAAACTTCTGGATCTGGAGAAAAGGGCTGGATTTTGGCAACTAATAGAATTCCATTGATCCCCTGGGGTAAAGCCTAGACTAACACACATCTATGCATCATTCATTCCTCTGTTCTGTTCAGTTCTTGCCATAGTCCTTTGGGTAGAAAAGGCACTTTTGTTACATCAACCATATGGAATAAGAAATCTCAAAAGGTTGCATCCCAAGAGAAGGTCAAAAGACCCTCATTATGCACATGCAGAACACTCTAACCTCCAGGTTAGCACAGTTAAAGACCAGGCCGCCCAAACATGGAACCAATGATATCCCTGTCCTTTATCCATCTCTACCAGTACTCATCCTCCCCAGAAGACAGGAGGAGAAAGATACCTTGAGCTCTCTCTAGAGGTTACATGTTTCCATTTACCATTTCTTCATCAAGTGTTGGGAGATCTTGAAAAATAAAGATACTTAACTAGTGAAGAACAGTTATGTAGGGGCTACATATTAGTAATACATATTGTGTATACCTCAAAATTACATATATATCTGAACCTGTTCTGTAATAACTAAAAATAAAGCATGAACTGTATTATTTGTTCAGTGCTTTGGAAAATGATTATCAAGGGTTTCTCAGTAAATACTACCATAGGTTCACCATTGAAAAACAAAACTAAATATGATTATAAATTGTAGATAAAGTAATATGTATGGCTACTTAATAAAGAACTAAAGAACAGCATTTCATATCTTATTTACTACTACTGGACATACATTTAATGGGATGTGGCCATTTTTACTCAGTTACCATTTTGAATTTAAGAAGAAGGAAAACAAGCAAATGTAGACTTTACTACTTCCTGTAGTCACCACAAGGCCAAAAAGTACTTCTGTGCAAGTAATACAGCTAAAGAAACAAACCTTGGATACTCATATTATGTTGTACTGGGTACTTGATAATTAAGAATCATTATGACCTACATGGCCAACCAATTTGAATATAGAAGTCTGAACTTCAAGTACCAACTTGTCCACTAAATAGATGACTGAGCTCAGGAAAGTTGCTTATTATCTCTGAGTCAGAAAGTCCTTAATGATTATGTAGATCTAATAATAAGCAGTCTACAACTCACAAGGTGCTTGCTGAATAGCACATGAAAGAATTTATAAAACTGGAAATCTTAACCCATTTGTG
The DNA here is from genome assembly GCF_964339955.1 of Pipistrellus hanaki. Classification (NCBI taxonomy): domain Eukaryota; kingdom Metazoa; phylum Chordata; class Mammalia; order Chiroptera; family Vespertilionidae; genus Pipistrellus; species Pipistrellus hanaki. Next base: position 814,767 of record NC_140524.1, on the reverse strand, counting down.
CCCATCAATGAATGGCTATTTCTACTGAGTGGCTATGCTAGATACACAATTGTGAAAAGACTGATTTGGTATCTGAAGGGAGGGGGCCTGATTATATGACATGCTTTCCTTCACTTAGCTTATACTGTTCTTTTTTGAAAAAATTATAAGCTATGAAGATATTGGTAAGTAGATAGGTGATAGGCAAAGAAGATACAAGATTACTAAATAGATATGTAGATAAATAAACATTTTACTCTAATGTCCACAAAGACAGGAATTCACATGTTTTGCCTATTTTAAACATGCACCTAAATGAGCGGTTGATTAACAAATATTTATTAATTGTTTTGCTATTTCTTATATACTTGTCTCTCCAATTTCCACAGCTAGAAAGATAATCCCCAAAGGAGGGCCCTTACATTTTCTAAAAGAGAAGTGAAAGTGGTTTGTATAAAACATGCACCAGGTACTGGCAGAATAGATGCTCATTTTTGGACATGAGGTAATGGCTAGGTCCTAGTACTGAAGACCAAGAGGGTCTCTCAGCATAGGGAAGCTCCAGCTGGGAATGTTTTTTTGTTGTTGTAAGCATGGAGGGTGGAGCTGCAAATACTTTGAGCACAGAAATGTCCAGCATAAGACGGGGACTCAAATTGGCTTCTCCAGATGTGTCTATCTGGTACTTTACATCAGTATACACACAGGGTGACTTATGAAAGGGTCATAGGAAGAGAAAAGACTGAATCAACCCAGCCTCAAACCAAGCAGATACTTGAGCATGGAGATCCCCTACACAGGAAGAACCTCCTAGGGTTGGAGAAATATCAATAGTTCTCTTTTCCCCAAACTCTAGACTGGAGGGAGTTCAAGAGTCATGGGAGAAGAGGAAATGGAGAAGGTAGGTATAGAAAACTTTGTAAAAGAGTTTTACTATAAAAGGAAGGGGAGAATGGGTGGTAGCTGGAAAGGTATGTGATTCTATAGGGAAAGAAATGTGGAGAAATTCAAGAAAGGAAATAATTGTAGGAGCAAAACCTTGGCTAAGCAATGAGGAATGGGACCCAGTTTACACTTGGAAGAGTTGGTCTTAGAAGGATATAGTTTATTGGTTTTATCAGGAAGAAATATGGAGTACAAATGCTGGTAGGTAATCAGATGAGGTGGTGGGAATTAGGAAAGTTCTTTTTTGATTGTTTCTTTCTCAGGGGAAAAAATATAAATTCATCATCCAAGAAGAAGGAACACAGAGGAATTGATGGAGGAACACAGAGGCCACCCTTTTGAGAAAGGATGAGAAAGTATTAAATAGTTATCTCAGAGAGAGGGGAGAGCAAATTGACTGGAGAAAGGAGGCTACACTGAGGTCTGGCTTGAGATCTGCCATCATAAACTTCAAGTGAGACCCATCAGCAATGGTTGAATGTTTCTCACCAGCTACCTTCAGCTGCTTAGGAGTTAGGGTGGAAGAAGTGACATGCTGGAATGAAACAAGGCTGAGCTTGTTTAGCAAAGGCAAGCAAGATAATGGAGTTGAGAACGTACAAGAAACTGACATCATGTACAAGGAGTAGTGTACATAATGAACAGACTGTGGACTCTAAGGTGGAAAAGTTGGAGATGGAGGAAGTGAATGAGGTAAGGTTCAGTGAAAAGTTGGCACAGTGACAGGACTGGGGGACCTAATGGGGCCCAAGGTGGACTGAAGTGAGAACATTAGATGAAGTGAGCTGGGATGATAGGAGGTAGGAATGTGAGAAGTCTGATACTAAAATGAGAGAATGGAGTAATCCTTGGTAAGGAAACATTGGAAATGGCTTAGATGAATGTGGTAAAGATCACAGGTAGTGAAGATGTCAAGGAAATAAGAGGTCAAACTATCAGATGGACTCTCCATGTGTATTTTGACATGGCAAAAAAAAAAAAAGAAAGTTGCAGTGGTGGAAGGAAAGACAGTGATTCTGGTGAAAAAGTCTTCAGTAGAAGGTGGCTGTGGGGTGTGTCTGATCAGACAACAGAAGATGACTACAAGGACAGTCTGGCAGCCATGAGAATGCTCCTCTTAGACCTTTGACTATGGGGAGTGTAAGTAACCTATGGCCCTAGCTGCTATACTCTGAAATCCATCATTGTGTTGAAACCCTACCTCCCACCAATTTCTCCCAGCCAGTGAGTGAGCACATACTGAATCAGCTTGGGGAAAATTCAGAGCCATTTAGGGAGAGGGTCCTAGGAATAAAAAACCTGGAAGGATGGGAAAGCTTGGAGTATCCAAGATAAATGGAGATGTGGGCATGACAGGATAATTCCTCATGGTCTTTTGGGATGGGCTAGATGGTCAGTTGTACTTGCAGCTCCCATTCTTGAGACTATGTGGTGTATTATAGAGCAACAAGTGGTGAGAACACCTGGAGCCCACAGAGCTCTGGGAACCCTTCTGCAGGCCTGTTTTGAGCCTTTTCAAAACTAATGGAGGGGAAGCCCTATCAATAACACATTGAGCTCTGTACACTTTGCCTATATAGAATGTTCAACATACATTTATTTTATATATATTCACTATGTGACAGACACTGTACTAAGTGTTAGAGTCACATCAGTGAATAAGAATCCATACCAACCTTCAAGAATCTTAAAACAGAGAAAGAGGGTAATTCAGAAAAATACAGAAGCTATTATAATAGGGTGAGAGGAGTCCTCTTGGGGACATGGATAGATACATTCATAAGGGATCTTAGCCCAACCTTGTGGCTTCTAATTTGACCCTACTGCAACCCAGCCTTCTAGAAATTTAAGTAATATCTATAATGCCAGTCCTTTTGTCTAAGCCACCATCACTTGCTGACTGCTGTCCACTGCTGTGCTTCTTTTGGCTCACTAGATGCAGGCCTGGGTCTCCTCCTATTGCCTGCTGCTTAGGTAATGTTGGTAGTGTTATTTCTTTAGACATTGTGGTAGATTGTCTGCAAATATAGCTGTCAACAATTCTTCCTGTGCTGTACTTGTATGAAAATTCCTCTCATCCAGAGATGAAATCTTTTCCTTCCCCTTGAATCTGGACTGGCCACATGACTTGCACTAACCAACAGGATGCAGTGAAAGTAACACTGTGCTGGTTCAAGGCCTATGGCTTAAGAGGCCTGGTATATTCTGCTTTTGCTCTTTACCTTGGCTCATGATGCAAAGAAGTTCAGGCAATCCAATTAGAGGGAAAGTCTATGTAGAGGAGACATCTGGAGGATGACTTATGTGCCCAAGCCCACAGTAGGAATCAAGGTTCTATACATGTGAGTGAAACCATCTTGGATTTCCCAGCCTATCACCAGATAATGCAGCCATGTGAATGAGCCTAGCCAATGCCATGTGGAGCAGAAATGAGCCAAAGTCCCATCTGCAGGTAAACTCAATCAAGTCTGAAATTCTCCCATTACCTGGGCACTAGTGTAGTGGCCTAATGCTCATTAATCAAAAGTGATAGAAACTGGCTAGCTATCAAGAAGGCTCATTTTCTCTCTTTCTAGGCACAAAACTGTATTTATCAGGCTCTCTTGCAGTTAGGGAAGGCCACTTGATTTAATTCTAGACAATAAACCAGGAGAGAAGCCATAAGTGTCACTTGCAGGCTTGGCCCCCAAAGATCTCTTACAGGGATTGCCTAAACTGTTTCTTCTAACCCAATTTTGATGTAGATGAGTGACCTTGGAAGCCATGTGTTAAAAATGGTAAAGCCACAAGATAGAAGGAGCCTGGGTTTCTGAAGCCCCTTAGAAGAAACCCTCTTTCTTCATCAATCATAGATACGTGTTTTCAACTTCAAGTGAGTTAGAAATAATTTTCTGCCTTGTTTGAGTATTATACAGTACATGTTCAGGTTTATACCTTAAAGCAATTAGAATTATCTTTATTTTCAAAACAGGTATTTCTGATACAAAAACTGCAGTTTTAGGATCTTTAAATTGAAACTGAAAACAAAGAAATTATTAGAAAATGTATTTCTAGACACATTATGGAGAAAATTTAAGCTAAAATAATTAAGAAGTTAAATTAAGCAAACCTATTTAGTTTGGACAGGACTGACCTGACCCAGGGCTGCCTCAAATAGCACCTTCCTCCTCTTTCTTTAGTTTCCTCTAACTGTCATGTCCAGCAGCAAAATCCCTGCCAACAGCAGGGAATATCTCTGTGGCATCAACCTTTCAATGTTGATGCCAGTGGGGCTTGGCATTCTGAGCTCTGGGGAAAACCAGCCTCCCCTTCCTGACCTGCTGATCAAGCCTGGTGACCAGATTACCTTAGGGCCCTGTGAAGCCTCTGGTTATTGTGCTGACCCTTCCTCTTCCAGGCACTTGAATTAGCCAGCAAGATTGGAATCCTGCCTAGTACTCCACCCTTATTTATGGGTAGTTGTTTCCTTATTTCCTCTCCCTTCAAGCAGAACAAAACTCTATCCTAATGCTAAGGTTATCTGTTTGGGACATTACTATCCTGTTTGCCTTTTGCTATTCACTATTCTTCCCCAGGGATGGAGTCTGTTTCTGTGCTGTCAAATGCCTGGGGTCTTCACCAATGACAGAAGTTCAGGAAATACCTTCCCAAACCCTAAGGCTTTGACCAACTTTTGAAGTTCCTGTTGAGACACACCTAAAAAGTTCTTGAAGAAGGATAAGGCTGCATGCAGTACCGGATGCAGTGCCTGGGCCTTTGGATGGCTTTTCTTGGGTAGCTGGTCATTTCCTCAAGTTAACATTTTACCGCTTCCTGTGGGCCCAGTGCAATTGAGTAACTAACTCATAAGACTGCATGCTTCAGTCTCTACAAATGATGTTATTGTACTAGAATCTGTCCATTTCTGCTCTTTCCATTCTTGTCCAGCCTTCTCACATAGTCCTTACCCATTCCCATTAACTTATCTGATAGTCACCTCATGCAGTGTCTTTATTTTGTTATGCCTTGTAGCAGTCAATACTGATACTCCTACTCACATCCTCCTGGTCCATTCTAAGGTCCCCTGCAACAGAGATTATCAGTTTCATGTGCATGCATTCTGACTACTTCTCACTTCAAGCACCTATATCTCTCTGTTTCTTTGTCTCTGGTATTTCACTAACTCAAAGGAGCTTTCTAGCCCCCCCACCTTTGCTCGCAAAGGTCTGGGGATTTAATGTCTGAATAGCGGCAATTTTTAACCAATACAGGATCAGAGTTAGTGGACTACATATTCCAGAGTCCTCAGTGAAACAATTCTAAGGGTTACTATAGTGGGTTGAATTCTCTGCCTCCCCCACCAAAATAATACACTGAGTGGCCAGATTATTACGATCTCTGAACACATAATAATCTGGCCACTCAGTATATATATATATTAGAGGCCAGTGCATGAATTTGTGCATGGGTAGGGTCAGCCTGGCCAAGGGGAGGGGACATGGGTGTTTGGCCAGCCTGCCTGCTGGTTGAACTCCTGATCGAGGGGACAATTTGCATATTAGCCTTTTATTATATAGGATATACACTGAGTGGCCAGATTATTATGCATTCAGAGATCATATAATCTGGCCACTCAGTGTATGTACAACTGGAACCTCTGAAAGTAAACTTATTTTTAAAAAGGGTCTTTATATATGTAATTAAGGGTCTCAAGATGAGATCATCCTGGATTAGAGTAGGCCTTAAATCCAAATGGCAAGTATCTTGTAGAAGAAGAGAAGGCATCTATCATCTATCTATCATCTATCTATCTATATCTATCTATATCTATCTATCTATCTATCTATCTATCTATCTATATCATCATCATTATCTATCATCTATCTATCTATCTATCTATATCTATATCTATATCTATATCTATATCTATATCTATATCTATATCTATATCTATATCTATATCTATATCTATCATCATCATTATCTATCTATATAAATAAAGAGGTGATATGCAAATTAGGCTGGGACACCATAATGGGTCATGACTGGACCATTGGCTCTTTATTAGCTCCTGTGCAGGTTGCAGGGCATTGCTCCAAAGATGAGGCAGAAGCAAGGAGGCACTGGGAGAAGGCAGGACCAGCCTGAGGCGACTCAAGGGTTGGCAGTGCCACAGGAGAAGGCAGAAGGGAGAAGGTGAAAAGGCTGGCACTCCGAGAGAAGGCAGAAGGGAGAAAGTGAGAAGCCCGATGCTGTGCATGAGCAGGCAGAAGAGAGAAGGTTGGAAGGCCAGTGCCACAGGAGAAGACATAAGGGAGAAGGTGAGGAGGCCAGTGCCATGCACAAAAAGGCAGAAGGAAGAAGGCAGAAGGGAGAAGGAAGAAGGGAGAAGGCAGCAGTTAGGCAGGGTGATCAGGCCAGGAGGGGAGAGCAAATAGGCAGTTAGGGCAATCAGGTCAGGATGGGAGAGCAGATAGGCAGTTAGGAGGATTAGGCCAGGTAGGGGAGAAAAGTTACACAGTTAGGGGGATCAGGCCAGGAGGGGAGAACAGTTAGGCAGTTAGGGGGATCAGGCAGACAGGTAAGTGATTGGGAGCCAGTGGTTCCAGATTATAAGAGGGATTCTGGATTGGAGAGGGTGCAGGCCAGGCTGAGGGACCCCTCCATCCCTGTGCACAAATTTCATGCACCAGTCCTCCAGTGGAGGAATAAAATGACGCGAAGACAAAGGCAGAGATTGGATTAATGAATCTATACAATAAGGAATGACAAGGATTGCGGCAGCCACCAGAAGTTAGGAGAAAATCATGGAGCAGATTCTCTCTCAGAGGGAACCAAGCTTGATAACACATTGAATTCAGACTTTTGGCCTCTAGACCTGTGAGAGAATACATCTCTGTTGTGTTTACCCACCAAGTTTGTTGTTATTCTTACAGCAGTCCTAGGAAACTAATGTACTGTAGGTACTCTATACAATTTATTTGACTTCCTAGGTGTTTGAGCTCCAGTTGCCTGAAGGGACAACCCACTCATTAATGTATCTTTCATTGGCCTCTTTTTTTCTGTATTACTTTTCCCACTCCCTCACTTGAGCTATTATACATGGGCTCTTAGTTTTCATCTCAAGCTCTGATTTGTAGGGACCTACAAATTAGACATGTATATTTTAGGAAGTGTTTTCTACCAATAACTTAAGATCTGACCATTAATATTATTACCAGGGCTTGTTGCCATCTCTGAAAACCTACACATTCTCTATCCCTGGGTTAACTAACTTTACCCTATTTTATTCTTCTCTCCTTTTCTATTTCCTTCTTTTATGTCTGTTTCTTTTCTTTCAGTTGGTGGTTTTTGATTCACTTATGCCAACTGTATGGTTGGACAGATGATTCATCTATTCCTTGGGGAAAGAGAGAGAGAGAGAGAGAGAGAGAGAGAGAGAGAGAGAGAGAGAGAGAGAGAGAGAGAGAGAGAGAGAGAGAAGGAAGATTTGGCTTCTAGGAATGTTCTGCGAAATACCATTTCCTCAGGAAACAAATAAAGACCTTTGCATCTTTTCTATGGTACTTTCAGTTCCTTTATCTCCAAAGCATCTCAAAGCTTTAATGGTTCAAAAGCAATCCATGATCTCAGCACTTTGGGCTTTTAAGCTTGAACTATTTATTTCATCTATTCCATTAAGATCATACTGGGACCTCCCCAAATCATGTAGTCTTCCCTCTAGGTCTATTTGACCTTTGAGTTCTAGCCATGTTCACCACTGGACCAGCCTGCTACTGACAGGGTAATGGGTGGGACAAATGTGTTTGTTCCTCTTCATGCATTTGAGGCTGCCTTTGAGCACATTCTAAAGCAGCGAGATTTGGGCATTAGTTGCTGACCTTCATTATTTGAGTTGCCTGCTCTTCTCTGTCAGAACTCATTGTAGATATTTAAAATGAACTGTTAGTTTCACATAAACGGTAGGAAAGTCTACAGTCAGATAGTAGTCCAAAGACTATTCATTTCACCTGTCATCCATTTTCTTGTTCAGGTGAGAAATATGTATTTTTCCCTTTTCATTTTGATTTTTTTTCTAGTTCAAAACTTGGGCTAATTCATATACTCTGATACCATTTTGCTTTCCCACATATAGAATTCTTGACTCTTGGATAGCGTGGAAAAAACCTGGGTGAGAAAGTAGAAAGATATTCTTGGATATTCAAAAGTTAAGTCTAGAAAGGATTTAAAAGATAACATAATACAACCTTCTTTTTTTTATAGGTAAAGAAACTGAGACCCAGAAAGGTGAAATGACTTTCCCACTGTCAAATGACTAACCATAATTGAGTTGAGAAGCAATGATTCCTCAGAATCTCCAACTGTCCAGACTGAGACTGCTGTTTTCTAAGTCAGGCTTATTACTTCTTTTAAACTGTGCTTTAAACATCTCTTCTTGTATTCTCATTTCTTAACAGAGTCATTATTCAAGTCAATAGGGAGCTTGCTTTCTGTTGTCTGCAAGTTGCCTTTATAAAACATAAAGTAGAAATATATTTTTTTAAAAATCTAGTTTTAAATAAACCTACCATTAACTGAATATTTTCATTAGAATTGCCCCAGAATGCTTTGACTATTTTTCCCCAGTATGGGGACAATGCCTCACACTGGATATTCCATCACCAATGTCCCTGTTCACTGAGGGAAAGCGGAGGTTTTCTTCCAGCCTAAAACAGGGAGGTGCCATCCATTTGGTAAAATGAAATAAATATTCTCTGCAGCTTGGGTTCCCAGGCAGTAGACAAGCCAAATAAATGCAGAATTGCTCTTCCCCCCCTCCAATTCTATGGTTTCAGACAGAATACAATATCTATCCATTGTCTAACACAGCCCATTAGCCACCTGGCTGACAGAAAATAATCTTAAATGGCCACTTTGAAGATGGGTCAGCCCATTGCTTTTTTCCTCATAGGTTTCAATCTTAATAGAAAACTATACTTAGCATTTATAAAATCTTGTCAGTCAAAAGTCAGGAGCTGAACTGAGCCACAATCCTTTTTCACTAAGATGAAAAGTGGCACGTGGATATTGTGATTTATATTGTCATCATTAATATTATTTTTGAGAACACAATATAATGACATCCCAATTTTTTAGCATTGACTTTTTTTTAAAATTAAAAGCCTATGAAAATTGCCAGCTGTGCATGCAGCCTTTGAGTTTCACTTTTCTCATCTATTAAAAGTGGACAATACTATCCACTTGATTGAGTTATGAGGGTTAAAGAAGAAGGCATTTGTAAACTGATTAACTGATACCAAAGAAGAGTTTCTCAAAGGTAAGAATTCCCACCCCTTCCTAGATATATAATCTTTCTGATAGTCAGTCTTGACCCCCTCTCACAAAGTTCAAAGATAGATCTTAGACAACCATGACAGGCGACACATACTGTAGGTATTCTCATAGTGAAAAAATTTTGTTGAATAAATTGAAATGAAGCACCATGTCACATCTTCCTTTAGACTGGGCTACAGAACTGTCTCTCTATTGAAGGTCATTGATCCACAAAAAAAAAAAAAAAAAAATCAATCCAAGCAGCTGACCTGTAATGTAAATTAGTATTATTTTAGATAAAGACATAGGAAAGGTTAAACTCATATTATTTTAAAAATCAAGGAAAAGTGTTTCTCCTCCCAATATGTCTGAGTAAGCTCCTACTAGGCTAACCCTCCCATAGATAACAGCTATAAACTTTGGAAAAAGTATTTTAAAAATGCTCTAGCTGGTTTGGCTCAGTGGATAGAGTGTCAGCCTGTGGACTGAAGGGTCCCAGAATCCATTCCAGTCAAGGACATTTACCTCTGTTTCAGGCTCCTCCCCCACCCCAGCCCTGGTCAGGACACAAGCAGGAGGCAACCAATAAATGTGTTTCTCTAACATCAATATTTCTCTCTGTCTTTCCCTCTCTCTAAAAACCCATGGAAAAATATCCTCAGGTAAGGATTAAAAATAAAATAAAATGAAATAATGAGGTGACAGGAGACGATCTGACTTTGGGTGGTGGGCACACGGTCCTATATACAGATTTTGTAAATTAGTAATCCACACATGAAACCTATATGTTCATGTTGACTAATGTCACCCCAATAAAAATAATAAAGTTATTTTAAAAATAAAAACAATAAGCTCAAAGAAATAATATAACCCATTATTAATATTATTCTCTGCAGAGTAAACATAACAAATAATAAAATAAATGAAAAACAACCCAGATACCACCTGAAAATCCTGGAGAGTGAAGAAGAAAATAAGCAGATCTTGCAGGGGAATCAATTTTGGGAAGCAAGGCAAAACATAAAATAAGTTTCTGCTTTTTATAGCTTTTAGTCTGAGGTTAGGCTATAGTTAACACTACAAATGAGGCTGCCAAAAGTTAGATAAAAACAAAGTTTTTCCAGCCTGAAGAGTTAGGGGCAACCTACATCCACAGCCACTACAATGTGAGAGAAAAATCCTAGAAAAGATTCTCCAGAGAAATGTAAGTCTAAGTTTTGTGTATATATCCTTTGCCTAAATCTCCAGCTAATCCTTGAACTACATGCACAGGGAAGTTACAAAATATCCTAGCTAAGGACAAAATGCTTATATTGAAATTTGAGCTACCACTTAAGAGATAGAGATTTCAGTGTAAGCCCAACCAATTCAGTTTCCTGCTTAAAAAGAGGATGTAACAGAATCTATAGTCCCTATAACATTCACAATGTCCAAGATATAATACAAAATTACTTGACATATGAAGAATCAGAAAAATGAGACCCATTCCCAAGAAAAAAGACAATCAATTCCTAGCAGAACTGACCATGGGTTAGGTTGCTGCTTAGGGCACTGTTGGCCACGAATCTGGTTCACCTGCACCCCGGACCCAGAGAGGAGGGAGGAGGGAGCCCCATTCCTTGCAGAATCGGCCATGGGTTAGGATGCTGCTGGAGCACTGATGGCCCTGAATCTGCTTCAACTGAACCCCAAACCAAGAGATCAGTTTCTGCCTGATCCCTGTAGGCCAAGCCGAGGGACCCCACAGTTCACAAATCTGTGCACTGGACCTCTAGTTGTTTAATAATTATGAATCAAACTTACAAACATGTCACTCTTAATTATTTCTTTGGCTTTAATGGTGAACCTTTAATCCAAAGTCACCTAAGCAGAATTTAGATTCTTCATCTTCACACTATGCAAACCACAGAGCACTTGTGTCACATTTAATTCCTGTGATAACTGTCTGACTGAGGAAATACCAGCAAGATGGATTCTCCAAAATGACTTCTACTCACTGCTGTGAGTAGGACTGGCAAGGAACTGCATATCCAAGGGATATACAGATAGTTTGGGAGTCTGAGAGGAAAGCCATGTCTAATGCAACATCAACTGTGATATTGTATATTTGTGGTGCTCATACTATCTTGGCAAAAAGATGACTGCCAGTAAATCTTTTAGGGGACAATTTGTAGTTTAATAGGGACTCTGATAAGTGGAAAAACCATTAATTACTTAAAGACACTAATATTAATGGTAGAATTTCAGAAAAACATAATTTTGATTGAGTGAGAGAAGACTTCTGAGAGAAGACAGCCACTGTCATCAGGACGTGGAGATTAAGTTGGAAAATGACCAAGTGACCTAAAGGCATTGTCCAACCTAGTTTGCTTTAGCAAGTCCACTTAGATTACTTGTAATGAAAACCACTGAGCAATTTCTAATTATTGTATTCTAGTATCACTTTTTGGATTCAGAAGCAGACATAAGATTGATACTATTATATATTTTATTTTCCATTCTATTAAACCTTTAATCCTTCCTAAATATGAATATTTTCCTACTTACATCTTGGTAATATTATTCTTTTTTTCTGAATTTGTTGTGTTATTTCTGTAAAATATTTTTTATTACAAGCCACTTCATAGTTGCTTTAGAGAAGTAATAGCAATTAGTCTGTAATATCACTAATAGAAGAAAAAGTTAATGGGAATTTCAGCATCATACAATATCAACAAAAATAAAGGGAGCTTGCTGATTTACATTTATTCACTAAACTGTGTTTACTTAGAGCCATGAATTCAGGAAAGTTTCCATGATAAAGAAAGAAAACAATGAGGGAGTCAAACTGGCAGAATAGGTAAATCTTGAACTTACCTCCTCACACAAACACATCAAAATTACAACTAAATTATAGAATGACTATCACAGAGCATTTCAGAAGCAAGGGGTCCAAGTCCCACACTGGGCTCCCCAGCCTGGGGTACCTGTGCCAAGAAGAGTAGTCCCAATAACATCTGGCTTTGAATGTAAGTGGGGATTAAGACCATGAGAATAGAAAGGCAGTAGGAGACCAAAACACAGTATTTAGAGGATTCACATACAAACTCACTTGCTCTAAGCCCCAGTGCAGAGCAGAAGCTTAAGAAAAAATTGGGGCATATGAAAAAATGAAATTGATTAAGTTTATGGAAATTGCTGAAGGGACAGGGCTTGGGAAAACTCAAGGAACAGAAGTGCTATTTGTCCCTTTCGTGAGCTTTCCTGCCATTTAGCTAAACTGACACAGGTGGACACAAAATCTGTCATTCTCCATTAATCTGCTTAACAATGTTCCCCTCACTCCAGCATCTTCTTGAAACCCAGCCCCACCCAACCTGTTAAATCAGGTAGAGTGTAGTCCAGAGACTTCAGACCCCACACATAAGCAATGGCTGGCCAAAATGCTCACTGAAGTATCTCTCATGGGCCCTCAATTTCCACACAAGTGGCAGCTAATCTTGGCTTGTACTGCTGTATCTCCCAAACACCCTCAAGTCCAATAAAAGTAGCAAATAGCCTTGGCTTACAGCACAACATTTTCCAAGTTCCTTCAAGCTTAACACAAATGGCAACTATCCTCAGTTCAAACTGTCTGTCCAACCAAGTGGCCCCAAGCCTAGCACAAGTGGTTATTGATCTCAACTTGTATCATAGTTCACACCAAATGGGCCAAGCCCAGCACAAGCAGTGTCCAGTCTTTGCCCACACCAGAGCCCCATCTAAGCAGCTCCAAAACTGACACATATACAGGCAGTATTGAATGGCACTGGAAACTTGTTAAAGTGACTCCCACTCTATGGAATCAGCCTCTACACAACAGTGCATCTGCTGAAGTCAAAAGTACTCAAAGATAGTTAGCCTGAAGATCAATTCCATATACTGATGTGACAGCAACAATCTCAGGCCAACTGCAATATGAGGGCAACTCACAGAGGAGTCACTCCTGGAGTTGTTGGCTCTGGTTTCCAGTGTGTGTGTGTGTGTGTGTGTGTGTGTGTGTGTGTGTGTGTGTTGGGGGGGGGGCTGTAGGGGCGGGGGGCCAGGCCAATGAGCCCTACAGGATACCTTATACATAAGGCCAATCTTTCAAGACTGGGAGATGTAGCAGATATATCAGCTAAAAGGAGGATAAAAAGAAATTTCCTCCAAATGAAAGGACAGGACAAATCTCAAAAAACAAAAACAAAACAAAACAACAACAACAAAAAACAACAAAAAAACAAACAAAAAACTAAATGAAATGAAGACAAGCAATCTACAAGGTAAAAAGTTCAAAACAATGGTTATAAGAATGACAATCCATGACAACAGATTGGAGAAGAATAGACAAACTCAGAACTTCAACAAAGAAATAGAATATATATAAAAAGAACCAATTGAAGACTATAATAACTGAAATGGAAAACTTACTAAAGGAAATCAACAGGAGATTAGGTCATGCAGAAGAATGAATTGGTGATCTGGAAGACAAGGTAGTGGAAAAAACACAATTGGAACAGCAACAACAACAATTTTTTTTTTTTTTTTAAGATGAGGTAATTTAAGGAACCTCTGGGACAACATCAAGCATACCAGCAATCACAAAATAGGGGTACAAAAAGGGAAAAGCTAGAGAAAGGAATAGAAAGCATATTTGATGAAATAATGACTAAATACTTTCCTAGTCTGAGGAAGAAAAGAGACAAACAGATCCAGGAAGCACAGGGTCCCAACCAAGATGAATCCAAAGAAGCCCACACCAAGACACATCATAAGTAAAATGCCAATAGTTAAAGATAAAGGGAGAAACTTATAAGAAGCACTTGAAAAACATCTAGTTATTTACAAAGAAGCCCATAAGGTTATTAGTTATTTGTCAAGAGGAACTTTGCAGGCCCTAAGGGAATGACACATTATATTAAAAATGATGAAAGAAAGAAAAACCTCTAACCAAGAATACTCTACACAGCAAAGTTATTATTTAGAATTGAAGAAAAGATAGTTTCCCAGACAAGCAAAAGTTAAAGTAGTTTATCACTACTAAACTGGAATTATAAGAAGTTAAAGGGACTTCTTTAAGTGAAAAAGGCCAAACTAAAAATAAGAAAATACAGAAAAGTCTTAGTCATAAAGAAAAACAGTAAATGTAGTAGGTCAACCAATTATAAAGGTAGTACAAAGGTTTAAAGGCAATAGTAAGATAATATGTAAACACAATAATAAATTAGCAGATATATACACACAAAATATGTAAAATAGGATGACAGATACATAAATGTTGGAGGTGAATAAGAATATAGGGCTTTTAGAATGTATTTGAATGTAAGTGACCCCAACTTAGAATAGATTTCTGTAAATATAGCTTTGTATATATAAATTTCATGGTAACCATGAACTAAAAACCTGTAATAGATACACAAAAATGAAGAAAAAGGAATTCAAACAAATCACTATAGAAAGTCATCAATGTGCAAGAGAAGAGAGCAAGAGAAGAAGAAAGGAACAGAGAAGAACCACAAAAACCCAGAAAACAATTAAGAAAATGGCAATAACTATATATCTATTAATAATTACTTTTAATGTAAATGGTCTAAATGCCCCAATCAAAAGGCATAGGTTGGCTGAATGAACCTGTTACCAAAATCAAACATATTTAAAAAAAAAGAATATTATAAGCCAACAATCCTAATGAATATAGATGAATAATATTAGAATGTTGATAGGATTACAGCCAACTCACTCATACCACAGGACAGCCTCCTTTTTATTGACATGTTCAAGTTCCTCAGATCTGTTTTCATAATTCTTTTTAGTTATTCCTCACTATAGTATAAGTTTCTTATAGGAAACAACAACTCATTCACCCCCAGCATAGTGCTTATAAAAGTCTTTTAATAAATATTTAATTTATGAACAAATAACTGCATGAATGTTTCACTGAGTCATATCCACCTACTAAACCTAATAATGACTAGGATGGTGTCTTCAATCTCCTATTTAAAAATCCCATTACAGTTAGAAGAAAATCTTGTTACATTACTTGCAGCAATCTAACAATATGAATAAATTTGTTAATGTGGTTATATCATGATTTTATTAGTTTATTTTCTAGTAATGGAGATTTGGAAACAATAAATATTATAGAATTTTAAATCTAAATTTGAGCTTAGTCTATTGAAAGCATCTACTTCAAGCTCTAAATCTGGATGACCCCAAAATAGTGTTTTAATACCTTCAGCCAATGAGAAATTAAAGGTAAAGTATTTCAATTGACAACTTACGTACATTCTAGTTGGTCTCACCAACTCAGAATGTAGTTTATTTAATAAGTTTTCTCATTAGAAGTTACTGCATATTTCCCCCTTTTCTGACTGAATCTTTCTTGGCAACTAAGACACTTCACTATCAATCTTAATTTGAATTTAGTGACGTTGAAATCATTGTCACATAGACCATCCATAAATTCTAATAGAAACAAATGTTATTGAAAGAAGCAAACTTAAATACCTATTACGTAAAGTAGCATCTGTCACTAGTATGGGTCCTATATTAGATGACTAAGCAAGGTTGGGGAGAAGGAAAGAGACAGAAAAGAGACCATTTGTTCCCAAGTTTCAAGCATAATAATTTAATAAGAAGATACCCATACATGGAAACATTCCTTCCACACAATCTAACATAGAAGATGACAAAGTTTAGTGTAAAGATGACCTTTAGTAGACTGTAGAAGAATTGAGGTGTTATCCTACCACCACCACTGCTTGGTTGTATGTGTAACCTTAGGTGAATCTCATCAACTCTTGGGGGTACCAATTTTCCCATATGACCAACCAGAAGAATTCAAAATTTTCTTTCAGGTGAGTACTATATACTCCAATTATGGTGGTTTCCATGCCTTTGGTTGAGTCAAAGAGAGAAAGGGTCCATTTGCAAAGGGAGATAAAGCTCAAGGGTCATTATGCAGAGAGAAGTCACATAGGACAAGATGTCCCCCATGAGGGTCAACATTATGAGGAAGAAGGAAATGTAAGCAAGCAGAACCCATAAACCAAGGATTTTTTAAAAAATTATTTATTGCCGAAACCGGTTTGGCTCAATGGATAGAGTGTAGGCTTGGGGACTGAAAGGTCCCGGGTTCGATTCCGGTCAAGGGCATGTACTTTGGTTGCGGGCATATCCCCAGTAGGGGGTATGCAAGAGGCAGCTGATCGATGACTCTCTCTCTCATCGATGTTTCTAACTCTCTATCTCTCTCCCTTTCTCTCTGTAAAAACTCAATAAAATATATTTAAAAATTATTTATTGTCTCAAGTTTTATATATGTCTCCTTTTTCACTGATTGACCCCCCCCAGCTATTCTCATACTAGACAAGCCCCCACCGCCGTAGTGTCTGTGTCCATTGATTATGCTAATATGCATGAATGCAAGTCCTTTAATTGATCTCTAATTCCACCGTCCCTTACCATGTGTCTCTGGATCTACTCTTTTTCATCAGTGTATGTTGATCATTATATCCCACATATGAGTGAGATCACGTGATATTTATTTTTCTCTTACTGGCTCATAAACCAAGGATTAAAAGATGACAAGAATGTTATAAAGAAAGAAGAATGGAACTGAAATGGGCTTTTGTTGAGCCTACAAATCCCTGTTCTTGACAGTTATATACTCACTAGCTTTAAACCCTCCTCTCAGTTTTCTGCACTTCACAAGGCCTAGCCATATAACACTTCCTATTCACAAGTATCTTTATACTCTTCAGATAATGTTGAGGTAAACTTACTCACTTGTTGCTTCTTGAAACTCAAAAGAACCTAAGTAGAACAGGAGCTTAAAGTCTACAATTCTATGAAATTTTAAAGGCTATGTGGTACAAACTGTATGATAGGCACAAAAAATAAGATATAATTTAAGTCATGAAAACTAATAGCTAGTTAAAATCCAAACAAAAACAGATGATAAACTTTCATACGTTTGTTCATGTGGATATGGACATGACCCCAGTGGTTGCTACACATGACAAAAGACAAAAGGATAGAACATGCAGATCTGAATCAACCACCAGAGGGAGTATAAACAAATCCACAAATAGGCTAGGGGAAGCCTCTGTTCTCACATTTCTCCTGGTGATAGAATTTCCATCAAGTATGTTCTATCAGCTGTTGTTCATCCCAAGCAAACAGCACCTAGCTGGAGACAAGTGTGGGTCCCAAACAGGGAAGCACTTGTTCAGATCTCAAAGCATCCAATGTCAACTGCATTGTGGTTTTGCAATTTCACACCATGCTTTGTTCAGGTAGGGAATGGTCTCTTTCTGCACAACATAGGCAGTGTGCATCTGAAGAACCTTCTGTGTTCTAAAGATTGTTTACAAGTTGTTTAGAACATAAAATGCCTTGTTCCATAGTAAATAATAAGTAAATAAGGAGTCCTTGGGTTTTCAGAATAGCGCTGCTATGTTACTTAACCCTTGATCAAACTGAACTAACAGAGCCAACACTGCTATACTACTGGAGAACTGAATAACCATTTAAAATGTTGCTGAAATAGTGCACTTCAGCTCAAGGACCTAGCACTACCTTCTCCAGGCAGTGTTTCTTGATAACGTCTTTGCCCTGGATGAAACTGATGGCTTCCTCCTCTGTGTCTTCTTCCATCCCCACAATCACCTGGTCTTGTATATCTTTCTTTCATAATATCTACAATACTTTATGAAAACCACTAGAGGCCCAGTGCATGAAATTTGTGCATTGGGGGGGGGGGGGGTCCCTCAGCTCATCCTACACCTTCTTCAATCCAGGACATCCCACTCACAATCCTGGACCATTTGCTTCTAATTGCTCACCTGCCTGCCTGCTTGCCTAGTCACCCCTAACTTGCTTCCCCTGTTAGCCTGATTGCCCCTCACTGCCTCTGTGTGCTGGCCTGATCACCTCTAACTGCCCCCCCTGCAAGCCTGGTTGCCCCCAACTGCACCCCCGCCTCCACCAGCCTGGGCGCCCCATGCAGCCTGTTGTGCAGTTATTTGGTCATCCATTACTAACCTCCCTGCCAGCCTTGTTGCCCCACACAGCCTGCTTGTTCAGTCGTTTGGTCATCCCTCACTAATGCCCTTGCCAGCCTAGTCATAGGCAACCATCTTGTGAGGGTGTGAGTCAATTTGCATATTACATGCTTATTATATAGGATGTTTGCCTATGTCTCACTCTATGCTTTTCTAAACCTAAGATTGCCTTGTGAACAGGGTAGTTATCTGTTCTTTATTCCTGTGTCCTGGGCAAGTCAAGGGCATGGTGGTGGGATCCCATCACATCCACTCTCATACCTGCTTTAAAGTCCCTTTCCATCATTACTTATCCTTCATCCTTTAAGGAGAACTGCTTATCCTTCATCCTTTAAGGAGAACATAAGAGGATTGAACTTGAGGCGGAGAGTAAGAAGACTCAGATATTTTCCCCTTGGATGACAGAGAGGATCTTTTCTGTTCCTTAGAAATGGCTGGGGGAGGGAGGGATGAGAGGGAGAGATAGTTAGAAAAAGAGGACCCAGAAGCTTTTCTGCTGATGTCCTTATTGGGCCTTATTTGGGGTAAGACAGTGGCATTGACTCCGTAGCTCTGGGTCCCCACTTTGGCTCCATCAGAAGGAAAGACCAAGGTTCTAAAAAAATAAAGAAAAGAAATAGCCTTTCACATGTTCAGAGAGAGCAAAATCTTTGACTATCTATTCATTGAGGGGAATATAATTTGGAAAATACAAAAATCTTGTATGTTCAGTGTTAGAATTCATGAAATAACAATTGAAGTCTTGGATCTGCCACTCGCCAGTTCTGAGGCCACACATTGTATCTTCCAGAAAATGGCTATTTGGGGCTACTGATTTCAATGCTGTACCTTTGCAGCAAACTTATCTTCCCATTTCTCTTGACTACTTTGCTACCTCATGGACTTTTAAAGTGAGAAGTTATCCTAAGCATAAAGCCAAGCTCCCTCATTTTACAGTTGAAAAATCTAGGAGGTCCCAAGAGGTAAAGACATGTGCTCAAGGTCATAGCTAATCAGGAGTTGTGTCAAGAGCAAAAGCAGAGTCAACAGACCCTCAGCTTGGCACAGTTCCACCTCATCTCATTGCACTCCTGAGCTGATACACACAGAGGGGTTTCAGGGTGCTCCACAAGTTTGAAGGAAGTAATTTTGAGTTTTAAAATTAGCTGTGGATAAGTCACACATGAATAATCAGAAGCTGAATGTAGCCTGGGCTCTAACTGAGCTTTAAGTCAATATTATAAACTTGAATATTTATGGATATTTCCCCCCAAAAGTGGATGAATGAATTATCCTTTCTCCTATCGCATAAAAAAAGAACACCAGAAAGGGAGGATTTACAATGTTTCCCATTTTGATGTTCATGCAGGTGGACTAAAATTTGAAGAAGAATATAGAAGGAAGAGGGCATCACTAGTTTATTGGCTATAAGGAGTGAGGGTTGATTGGGTAATTTGGGGTTCTCAGAATAAGAGCAAATGTTTGGATTAATGATTAGCTATGAAATTTGAAAAGCATTGTAGGGCATTTGTAGGAATGCCTTTGGAGGAAAGTGATAACTTTGGGTTCCCTATTGTGCATGGCAATCACCTTTTCAACCTAGCTATGATACTCCATGGCTATTAAAATTTGACCTCCTTACTTTTACCCCACTTCTAGTAGAACTTCAGGGTACTTTTCAAATTAATTAAATTCTAATTAAATAATTTTTTTTATAACTTAGCAATGTCCTTGAGTTCCTAAGAGCAAGGGCTTTAGAGGGGAACTCTGGGATGTAGCCTTATTCTGTAATTTACTAGCTATGTGTCCTTAGTTATGTTACATCTTTTTTTAAAATATATTTTATTGATTTTTTACAGAAAGGAAGGGAGAGGAGAGAGATAGAGAGCTAGAAACATCGATGAAAGAGAGACATCGACCAGCTGCCTCTTGCACACCCCACAC
The DNA here is from genome assembly GCF_964339955.1 of Pipistrellus hanaki. Lineage (NCBI taxonomy): Eukaryota > Metazoa > Chordata > Mammalia > Chiroptera > Vespertilionidae > Pipistrellus > Pipistrellus hanaki. Next base: position 794,563 of record NC_140524.1, on the reverse strand, counting down.
CAGGGATGTGCCCACAACCAATGTACATGCCTTTGACCAGAATCGAACCTGGGACCTTCCAGTCCGCAGACTGACACTCTATCCACTGAGCCAAACCGGTTTTGGCAGTTATGTTACATCTTGATAAAATTCATCTATGAAATGAGAGTCCTTTATGCCCCACAGGGTTCTCTAGCTCCGTGGTCAGCAAACTGTGGCTCGCAAGCCACATGTGGCTCTTTGGCCCCTTGAGTGTAGTGGCTCTTCCACAAAATACCATGGCATGGGAGAATCTATTTTGAAGAAGTGGCATTAGAAGTTTAAGTTTAAAAAAATGTGTCTCTCAAAAGAAATTTCAATAGTTGTACTGTTGATATTTGGCTCTGTTGACTAATGAGTTTGCCAACCACTGGTCTAGAAGTTTAAATAAATAATGAATATGGAAGTGCTTTTAAATTGTTAAGTGCTGAACTTAGTGCTTAGTCTCTGTCATCCTGTTAACTACTAGTGAGTCCTGAGCTGTTATATTGCCTGGTATGAGAACTTCATGACTCACTTCTCACCTAGAAGTGACCTAAGGAAAAATGTGATAGGTGGGCCTGGTATTGAACAATCACCCCCTCAGGTTTCAGTTAAAGGTGACATTTATGAGCACTTACAATGTGTCAGGCATTTTGCTAACACTATGCATGGCTCATATCACTGAATTTTCAAAATAACCCTATGAGAGCAGAATTATTATTATTCCAGTCTTACTCACATGGAAGTTGAGGCACAGAGTGGTTAAGTAACTTGCCTGAGATTATAAAGCTAATGTGTGTCAAAGACAGGAAATGAAACCAAGTCTCTAGAATCCTAGGTGTTAACTACAGTGGCAGGTGATATTTTCCAAAGATGGCTACAACAGAAGCTCCCATCCCATAAGCAATTATACAATGGGACCTTCTACATTCCATCATAGGGAGGGGGTCAAATTCCCTTTTCCTTGAATGTGAACCAGCCTTAATGACTTGCTGGTAACCAGTAGAATGTGGTAGAAATGATACCATGTGATTTCTGAGCTAGGTCAGAAAGAACTATGCAGCTTTCCCTGGGGCCTTCCTCTCTGAACACTCTTGAGATGATGATTCTTTTTGGAACTTGGCCTTTGTGTTGTTAATGCCCAGGCCACTTGGAGAGGCTGTATGGGCTCCCTATCAATAGTCCCAGCTAAGCCCAGCCTTCACATCATCCTAAGCCCAAGTGCAGACATCTAGTAAAGAATCTTCCAGATGATACCTGCCTCCCTCTATTCAAGCCTTCCCAGCTGAGGCAGAAATAACTCACCCCTGCTGTGCCCAGTCTGAATTTCTGACCTATGGCCTCCCTGAACATATAAAATGGTTGTTGTTTCACTTCACTAAGTTTGGAGAGGTTTGTGATTCAGGAAAAATAACTAGAATAACTTGCTCTGCTAGTCTCACTCAGTTCTTTCAGGGCAAAGCTGCTGATTGATCAGCACTCCCCACTGTGATGTTCTAGATTGCCCTGGTAAATGTATCTCTTTGTTTACCATTCTCTTAAAAACCCAAATTCTCTGAATGAGAGGAGGAAATTCTGATAGTGTTAACTGTACTCATCCATGCTAAGTAATCTACTACCTAATCATTATCATCCTGCCAAGGTATCAGAAGACCTTCTGCTAATATACCTGTCTTCATAAGAGATCCCAGGAACCACGTCAGCCATGAATGGGAAATCCAAGCCTTTTACTGGGTAGGCCAGGCACACATTTCTGGATGGGGGCCTTTTCTGACCGACAGAAAGGCTGTTCTGCTTGATGCTGGCTCGGGAATGAAACAGCCAAGGATGGCTTTCCCTTTGAAATAGTTAAAGCAGTCTTAAGGGGAGTCACATAGATACCAGGGGCAGGACCAGAATCATAATAGTCTATTTCCTATCTTGCCTGATCTTGTCATGTCTCCCAGCCCTGCTCCTAGAGGTCCTCTTGGCTGGTGACCAGCGCCCACCTGGGAAACCTAAGGGTGAAACTCAGAGTCAGGAAAGTGATTACTTGCTAGGAGATGGTAGTGACTAGAAGGGAATGCAAGGCAGATGGGACTTCTGTGGCCAGTCATAATCTGTTTCTTTTTTTAAATTAATTTCTTTATTGATTAAGGTATCACATATTTGTCCTCAATCTCCCACTCCTCCCCACTCATGGCCCCACCCCCCTGTTGTCCTTGATCACTGATTAGGCTCATATGTATGCACTCAAGTCCTTTGGTTGAGCTCTCCCTTTTATCCCCACCTTCCCTCTGAGGTCCAACAGTCTGACCCATGGCTCCTTATCTCTGGGTTTGTTCTTGTTCATCAGTCTATGTTGTTCATCATTTCCCCTAGATGAGTGAGATCATGTCCTACTGGAAATATACTAAGAATCAAAATGAGACAAGCAATAATGGTTATGCTGAAAGGCAAATGACAACAGAGAGGAATTGACAGGACTACTCCAGCCATGAAGACAGGAGAGAAGCAGTCCAGAGATGGAAGATGCTGATGTCACTTTGCCATATTAGCAGTCAACAACTGTGTGTCACTGCAGATTGCCCAGGACCAAACCAGAGAGGATTGGACCTGCATTACCACCATTTGTCCACCATCCAGAACTGAAATATCATTGCTGACATATAGACATAAGGAACTGTTTGATATTGAAATTGGGTCTCAAAAGAACTATTGGCCCAGAAAGAAACTCACTACAGACTGATTCATTTGCCTTTCAGCATAATCTGTTTCTTGATCTGGGTGTTGCTTGCACAGTGTGTTCACTCTGTGATGACTCATCAAGCTATGCACTTACAACTTATGCACTTCTACTGTGTGTATGTTACACATCAATAAAAAGAAAAAGTTAGAACAGCAATTCAATTGTGAGAATGAAACCTAAAATAGATGCCGAGGAGCAACAACAGAGGAAAGATGCCATACTACAATAGATTCCCTTTATCTGCTGTTTTATTTTATGTGGTTTCAGTTACCTGGGATAAACTATGATCTGAAAATATTAAATGGAAAATTCCAGAAATAAACAATTTATAAGTTTTAAATTTCGTACTGTTCTGAGTAGTGTGATGAAATCTCAAACTGTGCTGCTTTGTTCCCTCAGGACATGAATCATCACTTTGTCCATATTCATGCTATCTATGTTCTCTGCCTGCTAGTCCCTTAGTAGCTCTCTAGGTTATCAGATGGACTACAGTGGTGCCATAGTGCTTATGTTCAAGCAATCTTTATTTTACTTAATAATGGCTCCAAAGTGCAAGAGTAGTGTGATGCTGGCAATTCAGATATGCCAAATAGAAGCTGTAAAGTGTGTGGATATATAGTATAAAACATAGTATCTGTATCTATATCTATATCTATATCTATATCTATATCTATATCTGTATCTGTATCTGTATCTGTATCTGTATCTATATCTATATCTATAATCTATATCTATAACTATATATCTGTATCTATATAGATGATATATATAATTCAGAACTATCTGCAGTTTCATGCATCCACCAGGGTTCTTAGACTATAAGAACCCCCTCCCCCTATGGATAAGGGGGACTACTTATAGTAGTTGGAGTGGGGTCACTTAACAGTGAACTCCTTCAGAGATGAGGTCATAGCTTTCATCTTTGTGTGTCACTAGTATCAACTTGGAGCCTAGAATACAGTGAATGTTCACTGACCCACCACCTTCCTATTCTTATACCTCACTGAAAGAAAAAAAAAACAACACATTTCAGAAGGCTTTTGGCTAACAAGACTCCACTATAGCAAGATTTATACCTTCTTATACTTGCTTCCTGCCATGGTTGATACCTAAGATCACGAAGGACAAGTTAGGAAAGGACAAATGAAGACCCTAACATTCCCAAGTGGACTTTAATTAAGATCCTGGTCTGACTTCCTCAGCAAACACTCCATAGAGCTGTGAAGAAACATCACCACATAATGGATTGCTGCTGTGCAAGTGCTTTACATCAAGGCACAGAGATGTTAAGCAACTTGCCCAAAGTCACATAGTAAGTGGAAAAGCTTAGATTTAATCCAGCAATGTGACTCCAAAGTCTGTACTCTCAAGTCCAGTGGTATTCTGCCTTCACAGAGATTACAATAACATGTACTTGGGAGACATTTCAAAAACATTTGTCTGATAAATGTCAAATAACTGACTAGAGAGTTTATTCTATAACATAAAAAGAACCAGTGCTAGTGTATGTGGTATTTATTTTCAGCAACTGGGGGTGAAGGTAGAAAAAGGCCTGGGGTGGTGTGGCAGTTTGTTGGGGTCTAGGCCTAGCAAGTAAGTTTTTCCTTGAATCAGAAAAACCAAAATCCTACTTATAGAAGAAAGATCCCTTGCTATTCCCCCGCCCCCCTCAGGATCTGAACAGATAATCAGAGCGTGCAGACATTCAGCAGTAATCAATTAGTACCTACTTTAGATTATATTGAGAATATGTAAATCGGGCGCCTCATCAAGGCTGTGCAGAGCCAGTGATTTGAGACGTAGGCACACCAACAACGTGGACGTGCTGCAAACATACCAAGTCTCTGCGACACAGAAGGGCATGCAAATCTTGTCCCACAGCTGAAAAATTCTTAGACTGTGAAATCTGTTCTTTACACACACACACACACACACACACACACGCACGCACACACACTTTCTTTATCCAATCTTCTTGATGTTTCCAGAGACACATATTTTCTTATATCATCAGAAAGAATATCCCTCAGTGTAAAAACCCAAGGTCACAAACAGCATAGCATACTTGAGCTTGCTCTATAACTCCATTTCACTCAAAGAGGCTAGAAGCTAAAAAGCTATGTTTTAGTGTTTGGTGACTATTTTTAATTTTGAGAGTGGTATAAACAAAGTAAGTAGCTAAATATGGCAGGGTTTCCCAAGTTCCTCTTCAAATTCCCAGAAAGGGAAATGAGAGAAAGGTATCTGGTTTCAGAAGGTATTTCTGAGAGTAGGCCTGACATGGAACTTAAGAAACAAACATAGTTCAGTATCAAACAAGTTGGGAAAACAGGATCCTGGATAAACAAGTCTGAGAAGGTAAAAAAAATCTAAGAAATGAAAGGCTTGACAGGGGCAGAGGCCTTCATGAGGTAGGTTCCATGCCAACCTGCTTGTGGAGGGCCCCTGATAGAACAGAGGCCAGAAAAAATTCAGCCAGCAGGAAAAGGATATTTGCAAACTTTTGCCCTCAAAACTGTTGAGGCCTTAGAGATTATTGTTTTTTTTTTTCCATGGGATTCCTTCAAAAGGCATGTCATGACAGAAAAGTGCTGATTGCCAGCAATGGAGTGTAGTATTGAGCCTATATAGTGACAGCTAAGGCCCTTTAAGAGTGGTTATATGGCCAGAGGCTTGAAAAAAAACCTGAGGAAGTCCATAAGATTTTGCTGAGTCCAAGGATAGGACACGTGTTCCAGTTGGATCTGTGATTCTCACCTAGTCAAAAAGCTGAAATCATTATACTATCTGAGCTTTCTCTGTCACCTTCTTGGGAATGCCAAGGGCATATACTTATTTTTTAAATTTAAATTAATGTAAGAGAAAAATGACTTTTAGGAAAATTCTAAGATATTCCTTGATAACAAATAATCAATAGGTATTACTTGACACCTCCCAGATCCTAAACACTGTACTAGACAGGAAAGCACAGATATGTAAACATTATAAATATATAACATACATAAAAATATGAAAAGTATTCCTTGGGTAATTTTTATTGTAATTTGGAAGACAGACATGAATTTAACAAATGATTTTAAAAATGGCAAAATGTACGGAAGCATGCAGAGATCAGAAATGACCAAGAGCTGGTTATTTGGGGATCCGTAGAGCAAAGAAGAGGCAAGTTGTCCTTAACATTTGGGAAGAAGAATTTGAATGAAGGTAAAAGAGCAGGGAAGGAGGATATTCCCATGATAGAATGGACAAGATGAGAATATTAATGAGAACAACTCCCAGTTCATGCTGAGTGTGGTAGATTATAAAAATGCTCATAAATTATTCACCTCTCTGCATTCACTTTCTTGTAATGTGACATTGCAGCTTCTCCCATTAAGAAATGGGGTCTACTTCTGGATTATTCACACTACTGGCATTAGATATAATCAGAACTTTGAAAATAACTTACACACAATGGGGGTGGGGGAAGGAGACATATGTAATACTTTCAACAATAAAAAAATTTTAAAAAGAAAATAACTTACACACTAGGGCTTGTCTCTTGCTGCATTTAGAACCAAGGGACCACCATGTGAATGAGCCTGAACTAATCTATTGGACAGGCTACATGGAGGAGAACCCAGGCAACTTAGACAACAACCTGCTAATCACAACTTACACGGGGGCAATCATTCTAGATCACCCAACTCACCAGCTGACCACAGATGCATGAGCAAACACAGTAGAGATCAGCCAAGCCATTTTAGACTAGAAGTCATACTTGGTCAATATATTGAATTGAGAGCTAAATAAAATAGGCACTGTTTTAAATCACTAAATTTTGGAGTGGCTTATTATGCAACTAACGTTGATATAGTGGGCAATTGCTAAGTCTGTCTGTAGGATAAATTGATATGAAAAGAACTGAAATAAATTGGTGGTCAAAGTAAACGAAGATCCTGAGTATCAAGAGGAGCAAAAGATAATCAAGAACTCTAAGAGGTTTTTTTTTTTTTTAAAAAAAAATGGGATTCCTTGATAATAAGAGTATTTTAAGAAAAAACAAATGATAGATTGTAGTGTGAACTTAGAGTGGGAAAGCCCAGCTTGAAGGTGATCAGGGCTTAGATAAGGGAGCTTCTAAAATCTCAGGGGGCATTGTAAAGAAAGGAATAGCAAAACACTAAAATAGTGCTCTCCAGAGTCATAAAGAGGCAGATAAGGGGGAAAATAATGAGCACCTTTATAAAACAGATGAGGATAATGGACTGGAGTGTGAATGAGCTAAATTAGAAGAAAAAGTATGAATTCTAAATGTAGATGTCCTGGAAGTTTGAAATATGAGACTAATATTTAGGATTAGGTTTCCTATTTGAGTGACACCTGCCTATAAGTGAAGGTGGATACCAGTAGACAATGAGTAATTCATTTTCAAAGAAAACAAGAAGAGAAGATACCAAGGCAGAGGCCCAGAGTTATTGGCAATGCTACAAATGTGAAAGGAGAAAGGGGACCTGCTAAAAGAGAAAGCTCAGTGTGAAAGAGCCCCAGAAAAATTGTGGTATGGAAATTAAAGCAGGGGAGACTGGTTAACTATGTATAATAAAATGGAGGCCGAGGAGACTGAGGATCATGAAAAAATCCTCATAAGTTTAGGTGATCATTGTTGACTTTTAGGAACAGAAAACAGAGGATAATGGTTTAACACTTTCCCTCAAGGGAAAACAAGAAATAAAAGGGAAGAGTACAATGAAACTCATACCAGTTAACTTGGTACTATGCAAAGAGCAAAGGGTTGATCTTCTTGAGGGTGTAAGGGATGGGGAGATAAAGGATTGGAGGCATTTTCAAATATTCACAAATCAGCCTTAGGAATGTTTTCTTTTGAGGAAAATAGTATTCAAATTCAAAGACTGTACAAGGAGAGTTCAGCTTTCCATATATCACCCATGGAAGTATCATCCCACAGTTCTGGAACCATTGCCAAAAAGACTGGCTGAGACATGTGTGATTTGTAGAGTCTAAGTTTCGGTGAAACATTTAGTCAAGCAGTTTGGTAACAGTTGAGACAGTGGACGTGCCCTTATTGCTCACAGGGATGCCCCTGGGGCTTCCTTCACTGCAGTTAATTTCCAGGACATGGCGCCACTAAATATTAGCATGTCCCCTCGTGTTAATGGCAAATGGCAAGAGGCTCTCATAATTTAAGATGTTTTTATGGCTGTTCTGTGGAAGCTAATTTTGTCTAACAAAACCCCATTAAGTTTTAGCTCTTTCCTTTTCCCTTCCTCCTACTCCCAGAACTGGGACTTATATGTTAATTGCAGCCAGTCTATGCTAATTAGGTTTCATTTCTATTTCTTAAAGAGACAGATGCCACCAGGTCCTGCCCCAGTCATCACTCCCTCTCACCTTCATAGCTAGCTTTTCAGATATTAAACTCCAGACCAATTAAGAATTCATTTAAGACTCACACTTGAAGTTGGAAGGCAGAGGAGTCAGGTGTTTCCATATTCCTCACAACTTCCTTTGAAGATCAAATGCTTCTTTTCCATGAAATTCTAAGTGTAGCATTTCTAATTGAGAAACAAATCAAAACACTATTTGACTCCTTAACTACACATAAAACTCAACAAAATATCCCCAAGTCCTACTATAACCTTTGCTCAGAACAGAAGACTTTCAGTTCTGGAGCTTTTATCTGCACTGTGACAAGTTCAGGCTCATCACTGTGGGCTAAGTAAGGATTTACATGGCAAGAACTGCCCAAGCAAAAGAGTACATTAATACTTGATTCTTTTTATTGAATGACTGCCTTCTATGAGCCCAATAGGCATTTGGGAGGATAAAAAGATGGATAAGACAAAGATCCTACTAAAACATGTCTATAGTCTACTGGGAATACAATAATCCTATATAATAAAAACCTAATATGCTAAATGTCTGATGGTTTGACCATTTGACCCGTCGCTATGACACACACTGACCACCAGGGAGCAGATGCTCTGACTGGTAAGTTACCTTGCTGCTGGGGTCCGGCCTATAGGGACGGGGCGATTTGGGCTGGACAAGCCCATGGCCCCACCCTGGCCCTGATTGTGCACTGGTGGGGTCCCTCGGCCTGCCTTGATCCCTCTAGCAATATCGGACCCCTCAGGGGATGTTGGAGAGACAATTTTGGCCAATCATCACAGGCCAGGCTGAGGGACCCCACTGGTGCACGAATGCACAGGGCCTCTAGTAATACTATAAAATAAGTTGCCTACTATTTATAAAGCACCAACTGTGAACTCAGTTTACATACATTATCACATTTTAATAATCACAATAATAATATGAGGTAGATATTTATATCTCCACTAAAGGCCCAATGCATGGAATTCATGCATGGGTAGGGTCCCTAGGCCTGGCTAGTGATCAGGGCTGATCTGGGGGGTGACTGGCTGGATGATTGGGGGGAGGAGTGGGGTCCACTGGCACCTGCCTTGGCTGGCCTGGGGCCTGTGGGCTCGGGGCAGCTCCTGGGTTGAGCATCTGCCCCTTGGTGGTCAGTGTGCTTCATAGAAACTGGTCATTCTGCTGGTTATTCCGCCATTCAGTCAATTTGCACATTAGACTTTTATTATATAGGATGATACAGCTGGGAAAATTGAGGTTTAAAGAGGAATAGTGTATCAGTTACCTAATGCTACAATTAATACTTTGCAACCAACCACCAAAAACATAGTGGCATACCATAATAAGCCTTATTTTTATTGAGCATGGGTATGTGGGTCTGATATGGAAGTTCTGTTTCAAGATATGGGTTATCTTGGCTAGGCTACACGTTGAGTTCAAGTCTGTTCCATGTGTTTCATCCTCTTTGAACCCAATGTACCTGCAAAATCTGCTCTAACTTGCCCTGTCCTATTTACAAGACCCAGAAACAACTTTTAAACCTTGGATACACCACTTATGAATAATACTGTATCCACTCAAAAGTAAAACTTGTGAACCCTTAATTCCTGAATGGTACTCTTTCAGATGGAAATGGTCCATTATCCAAGAACATAATGTGCTGAAACCCCCTTAATCTTGCTTGACCCCTGTATCAGGGAGACAGATTAGATCCTTGCCTCTTGTCTCCTTGCCAGTTGACCTTTTCCCCACCCCTCTAAAGTGAATGCCATAGTAATGACTTCTATGTGCATCAGGCAGTGGGTCCTTGCTCTGTAACACCAACAGCTAACCTGGGGTTTGTCCTGCTCATAGTGATGGTAGAAACACGGGGGACAACTAGAAAAACATGATGCCACTTAAGGCTTTTTAAGCCCTAGGCTCAGAATTCACATACTGTCACTTTTATCTATATTCAATGAACCAGTTAAAGTCATATGGCCAAGACCAACATCAGTGAACAGGGCAGTATTGCATACCCAACCAAGTGGGAGAAACTGCAGTCACATAGAAAAGGCTATGGATGTATAGTTCTAATAGAGAAAGGATGTGAAAAATGAAGAACAGGGGTCTAATCTACACACAGAGATCAAAACTTGCAGAACTGGGATTCAAACTCAGGCTCTAAAGTCCACCCTTCTAACCATTATACTGTATGCAAGCATCTAACAATAATAAAAATTGGCAGCAACAAATGAGTAGTAATGAAACATTCTGATTGGGGTTTATGGTCAGGTTTCAGGTAGGAGATACCTGAGGATTTTTTATATAAACAGATGAAGTTTAAGGAAATCATTTCTGGAGGAAACAGCATGAGGATAGATGGAAGGACATGTTGTGATCACAATTAGAGTGTAAATTTCCAAGGGATGATAAGGAGTGATGAAAGCTGATGGTGGGAAGTTTGGAAGAAATCAGGATAGAGTTCTAAGCAAGTATGTGACATGATCAGAGCTGGGCCAATTCTTCTCAAACATTATTGCACACATGATCCCCTCGGGGATGTTGCTAAAATTCAGATTTTGATTCAGTTTAAGTCTTATGAGGGTGAGGGGAGGCTGAGATTTGGCATATCTAACAAGCTCTCTGGTAAGAGTGATGCTGCTATTTCACACTTTGAGTAGCAAGTCTCTGAGAAAACAGCCTGTTAGCTATTTAGGTCAGGGATTATGTTTTCCATCTCTGTTTCCACACAACACCTCACAGCACTTTGGCTTATACATAACAGACACACCACCAGGTTGGATGTTGTTGATGCTGCTGCTCACGCTTTCCCTTCCTTCTCATCAGCCTCCTTGCTCTCCCCCAAGGCTTCCTTAACTCAGAGGTAAAAGACAAGGTTCTCCAACATCATGTTGCATTAGCTACCTGGATACCTATATTTTAGCCTGTTTTCTCATTAGAAAAGAAGAAAAACAAAGTGCTGCAAAAAGCAACCTTCTATTACTGGAGGTCTATACAGATTCATTAGAGCTTTGGGGAAGCCATCAGAAATTGATTGTGCTTGAAGGGGTTGCTCATCTCCTCCCATTTCCTAATTTGATTTCACGGCTCTGCAATGAAGCCAGAATTAGAGCCACACTAAAGATGGGAAGAAAGAAAAAAAATCTATCAACAATCAAGTTCTGAAACTTGCAAGGTGCCTTTCTCCCAGTCTCTGCAAAGAATTACCCATTTTACTAGTGTGAAGGCAGACTCCAGCAGGACCAGGGGCTGAAAAATCATAGCTTTTATAGTTAATCACAAATTAGGGAGAAGATGGATTACAGAGAAGTCTCACATTTGTGAGTAAGGGGCTCTGGAAAAAGGAAGGAGAGAAGTTATGAAAGTCCTGTTTCAGTTAGGATTCACTTTGGGAATAGGTAGTTTTTTTTTTGTTGTTGTTTTTGTTTTTTTTACCAGATGAATGGAACCAGGGCTCATGTCTCAGGATATCCTGACCCAACTGCCTATCCTGGAGCTTAAAAGTGTCTTTGAACTTAATGGTAATAGAGTCATTCCTTTAAGTTCGTGTTTCTGTAGCAGATGTTGTTGATGCCCTTCCATCATACCCCTGACACTTACTCCTACTATCGATATATACTGCTAAGAATTCTGGCCACATGGGAGCCTATTTCAAGACTCAAAGAAGGCAAGCTGGAGTTTATACCCTGATAAGTATAATGAGTTGATGGATAAATACTCCAGCATCCTCATCTCTTGGTTTAGACAACTCTGGGGCATATTCTACACTGTTTTGTAAAGGTCCCCAGTGGGATTGAACTCCAATGGGGAGTCTACTGAAGTCACTTATTTGATAATACAACTTGTAGTGGTCTTTTATTGGTGTTCTTTCTGTTCCTATATCACTTCTTTATCCCTCTAGTTTCTGGAATTAACTTTCAAATTAACTATTTGCACTTAAATCTGTGTCAATATCTGCTTCTGGGGGAATCCAAATTAAGACAGTGCTTCAAGCTTCTTCCATTAAAATGCCACCATTTCAGGGTGGCAAGAATTCAGGGGTTCAGAAATGAGTGGGGTTTTATGATTAAACATATTATGAGTGAAATGTGGGAGAGTAACCTGGGCTAATACTCTGGGCAAGGATGAGATTAGAGAGTGTCATGGAGAGATGTGGGAACTAGGTGCAGGAAGTGCAACACAGATTGCTGATTGCCAAGTGGAAAGATGCCAGCTCATCTGTCATTGAAATTCTTATGAAGCTTATCTTATTCTTGAGTTTTTATTATTACAAAATGGGAAGGATAAATGAGTTCCTCTAAGACATAAGGTTTGAGTTTTGCCTTGCCTCTTCATAGGTGTATATCCTAGTCATTTTGTTTTTCAAAGCTGTGACGTCCTTGGATGTAATTGGAAATAATAATACCCAGTAAACCAAGCTGAATTGAGCTTGGAGTAGAGGAGAACCTCTAAGATCTACAAGCCCGGGTATAAAAACCTAGCTTTGCCCTTTACTTGTTGGGTGACCTAGAGGAATAACATTAATTTGAATTATACAAAATTATCTATATTTGATATTTTGATCTACAGAAACTGTAATTTCATATGTTTCAACCTAAGGTCTACCTTGCAGGGTTCGTGTGATAATTTAAAATAATATCTGAAAAACACCTAGTGTACTGACATATACACATAGCATCTAATGCACCATTACAGCTGCTAAGATGATTATTATTGAGGTAACATCTTATGGTGATCAAATCATAAGGAGAGTAAAACCCTACTCAGATTTTGAATAAATCATGATAATAACATCCCACTGCTCAAGGACCTTGTTTACCTGTCTGACCACCAACCAAAGTAAAAACAAAGCAATGATCACTGGATATCCAGATGCTGGGAAAACATACCAGGCTTTGCATATTTCTGAGCTTCCTGCAAAACACACCTTTTTTTGTTTGTATTTCCAAATGTCACATTGAAACCATTGTGAATAAAAGACTAAGAGATGATTTCAGTTTCCATCTTTTGTGATACTTAGGTTTAAAAAATAGAGGAGTCACAGCAAAATTAACTTTATAATTTTAAGAAATAACCATTGAAAGAGTCGTCGTTGTGAATATATTTATTATTATAAACACCTAGTGCTGTGCAACATCTGTCTGCTCACTAATTTTCCTATTATCATCCACTGGAAGGGCAGGTGGGACACAATTCCAGGCAATCTCCCTCAGGAAAGGTTTGAAGGTTTCACTGAGCACTCAAAACTCCCCCAAATGTGCTCATTGAGCATTTGACTTGTTAATCTTGTTGACATAACAGAAAAGAAATGTAGAAAATAGCTAATGACCTTACTTTTCTTATACCTGTCAGTTAACTAATATATCCCATCTGATTCCTGTTCTCTCTCTCTCTGTCTTGTCTCTCTCTGTCTCTTTATCTCTCTCTCATGCTCACATGCATGTGCATGCACATGGACACACACACACACACCAAATCTGTGAGTTTAAGGTTTGGAAAAGAGGTGTGTGTGTGTGTGGCGGGGGGGGGGGGGGGGAAGCACGAAGGGAGGGGGATATTGACCTTATTTCTTTGCTTCTCAGGAAAGTCACAAAACTCAGATGCATGAAGGCTACTCATATGGCAAGTAGAGAGGGACAAACAGAATGGCCTCCTCAAAATCCCATGGCAACTAGACATAATCAGGACAACATGTTGTAGAGATCACTCAGGGTGACCATTAAGAATAAGATGGAGAAACAGCAGAGTTGGGCCTAGGAGGCAGATCTGGCGAGTTTCTGTTGGACGGCAGGGCCTGCTGCCCTGTGGACTATTTCTAGGAAAGTGATAATCTCAGGGAAAGCAGGAGGATCTGGGAAGGGCAGCAGGTACTGCTGTGTCAGGATCCAGGATCACACATTGTACCTGGGAGGGATTTCCTGATAAGGCACTTTGAATTTGTTGCTTCTCTTTCCTTTCCCTCCCCTGGTTCCTATTGCTGATTTAAACTCTTTAAACTGAAGCCAGGGCTGTATTTGTGGTTATAAAAAGTACAAGAGCACTGGCTACTGTAGCTGCACCAAATAAAATTGAACTAACTTTTGTGTGTGTATGTGTGTGTGTGTGCTTGTTTGTGTATTAGGAGTGGTTCTGCATTTAAAGGGATGAATTAATGGCTAAATAGCTGTTCTATGCTTTAAAGGGCCAGCTGTTCAGTGGTTAGTATTACAATATTTATCTCTTGGAAAATTTTTTTTAATCTCCACCCCTCCTTACCCAGCTGTAGGATTGTTATTATGGGAGAATAAAAAATATTGTCTGGGTGGAGGAAAAGCATCTGAGTGTGTAATGTAGACTCTTCTTGGTCAGCAGAGGCCTGGATGGTGCTTCCCTCTGAGGGGTTTCTCTAAATTTCTTTAATTTTCTGAATTACCTAAATAACATGCATTCTCCTTAAAAACATCAGACTCATTTGCAAGCTCCTGGAACACAGGGATTCTAATCTTACTTATGTTTGTTTCATCTGCACCAATCTGTGTTCCTATTTGCCCCTGTCTTGGAACAGTTCTTATCTTTAGCTTCAGTCACTTTCTTACTCAACTCCCATCTATCTGTCCTCAATTCTATACTCTGCCTCCTACTTCCTTCTCAGGCCCAGAACCTTCCACCTCTACCTCTCCAAAGGCAATTTCTCCTATGTCTGACATTTGAATAGTGGCAGGAAGCTCTCTTCCTAAAAAAACAAAACAAAACAAAACAAAAAAACAAAAAAAACCTTTTCTTCCATCCCATTCTCTCCTCCCTCCACTGAGCTCCAAAGGCTCAAAGTATAAGGGCTCCCTGGTAATGCCATACCAATGTGCAGGTTTCTGTTATCATATTTCCTTGTACTCTCATTCCTGTCTTCTGAAGAGTGTCCTTATCCTCATTTTATTTTTTTGCCCTCTTCTACCTATGTGTGACTCCAGCTTGGGAGTTGGGTGTCCAGGGACTCTCCATGATCAATGACAACAGTCTGAGGGGCAGCTGTAAAATTAGAAAAAATCAAACCAAGGCCTCAGGCAACTTCTCGCTCAGGTCCAAGAAAGGCTAAAGATTCCAGGCATAAAATCCAAACTTCCAGACCCAAAAATCATCATTTCCAGCCCGAAGAAGACACCCAACCCAGCCAAGATCTTTCTAGACACAAATTAGTCATCAGAGAGGCCCATACTTCCTCTCCTCACCTCAGGGCCTTTTCACTTTGACTCTCCTCTGATTGTACCATGAATGGTTGTCAAATAATGGTCTAACGGGTTCTAATTGAGAGCTGAATCTTACCTGGAATTGTAAATTACAAGTGGCTAACTCCTGGCTCTTGATTCAAAGGAGTTGAGGTTGGATTTCAGCCCCCAAGGTTGAGACCAGAAGACATCACACATCTGCCAACCACTGGCCAGAAATCCCTGTTGTAAGCAAATACGGCCTGAGACACAACTTGCCCACGATGTCCTGGATGGGATTTGTCTTCCCAGAAGAAAGTACCTAGAGCCTGCTCTTTCAAAATACTTGTCTTTCTCTCTTTAATGAAAACCCATATTTGAACACAGGACTTTAGGAAGGGACACATTAGGAAGGGATCTCAAGTTTTGCAAACTTTTTGCTAAAGAGCTCTTTTGGATTATGAGATACCATACCTTGGACAGAAAGAATGCACTAGAAGGTAAAAATTAAGACCATTGACAGGAGGGATCAACAGCTTCAAGTTCTTTCCTAACTCTGCCATTGAATAGTTGTGTGACCATAATAAGCAAGTTTCTTCTCCTCTCTGTGTCTAAGTTGTTGCATCTGGTAAATTGGGGATAGTCATTGCAACTACCTTACAAAATTGATTTGAATACTAAGTGAGATAATCCAGGCAGAGTATTTGTCACAGTGCCTGGCACAGAGTAAGCACTGATGTTTCTGTCCCTCTTTCTCTCTCTCCTTTCCTCTCTCTGAAATAATAATAATAATAATAATAATAATAATAATAATAATAATAAAACATATTAAAAGGAAAGTGGTCTGATAAATTTCCCCTTTACTTTTCTTAATAAGCCAGTTGGAGTTGGAGCTCTGTCATATGTCACCAAGAGTCCACACTAACAGACATGTGCTACATATAATATAGTGTCCAGGTTTTATATATTTGTGGTATATAGCGTAATGGCTACACATTTCTCCTATCCCAGTGTGCACATTCCTTTGCAATGTAATTTTGAAGCTT
Source organism: Pipistrellus hanaki (assembly GCF_964339955.1). Taxonomy (NCBI): domain Eukaryota; kingdom Metazoa; phylum Chordata; class Mammalia; order Chiroptera; family Vespertilionidae; genus Pipistrellus; species Pipistrellus hanaki. The sequence goes on along the minus strand of NC_140524.1, from coordinate 778,229 downwards.
CTTCCTTCAAAAAGTGGAGTCTATTTTCCCCTCCCTTGAATCTGAACTGACCCTGTGACTTGCTTGGTTAATAGAATGTAACTGAAGTGATGCTATACAACTTCTGAAGCTAGGCCTCTCAAGACCTTGCCAATCCTACTTCTGCAATCCTGGAACCACCATGTTCTGATAACACCATCCATGTAGGAATAAGGACCATGTAGAAAGGGATACTCAGTTTTTCTAACTATCCCCACTGAGTCCAACCCCCAGCTAATCCTTCAGTTTAATGTAGCCAAATGGCAAGACCAATAGAAGAACCTGCAGCCAATCCACAGAATAAAGGGAAATAACAATTATAGCAAAAGATAGTTGATGACTTTTACCATAAAATGTTATCTATATATTAATAAAGGGATAAAATTCTTATGTCTGAGAAAAGAGTTGGGACTCCAGGGTTAGAAAGTTGGACTTGATCCCTGGTTCCACTGTGTTTCAGTTTTCCCACCTGTCAAGTGGAGATAATAATAGCATCTATTTCATAGGGTTGTCATCAAAATTAAATAAGCTGAAAGCTTGTTATATTCCCAGTACTTAGAATATAGCAAACACTCAATAGGTGTTAGCTGCTATAATTATTGGTATTAGCACCCATACTATGTGAAATAAATCTAAACCCTTTGTTGAATCCAAGAACAGTGATTCTGACTATAGTAATTGTCCCAGGTTGAACTTAAGCTATGGTCATGGTAGGATTTAAACTTGTCTAATCATGTGGCTAGGGCTGCCCCTGGGGGGGAGGGGGAAACTCACACTAAGTGTGAATAATGGTACTATATAATAATAATTTGCATTTATTGAGTATTTATTATGTGCCAGATATTATACTAAGTGAATTACATGAATTATCATTTATGTTTCACAACAATCTTGTGAAGTAGTTGCTATCAATAAATTTATATCTCTCTCTATATATATATGAAAGTCCAGCAACCAGAACTATCAGAATGACCAGTAGCTATGACGTGCACTGTAGTAGCCAACCAGCCTGATCTGGGCCCAAATCAGCCCATCCCCAAGCCATCTGGGCCCCCAACACCCCAATCAGTGGTGGGACTGGCTGCCAACCACCTGCGGCATCTCTCTCCCATTGGCCCAACCCATGGGTCTCCATTGGGGCCGGCCAACTGGATCCCACCCATGCACGAATCCATGCACTAGGCCTCTAGTTTGTAGATAAGAAGACTGAGGCTCAGAGAGGTTAAGTTACTGATTAAAGTCATACACCTGGTGAGGGTGGAGCCTGTACTCTTAACCTCTTACCACACTGCCTTGGTTTTTGGACAGTGGGACAAAGTGGGCCAGCACCACCAACTTTCACTAAGATAGTCCTGCCTCTTAATCCCTGAGGTAAGGGGAAAGAATTCTATGTAATAAAAAGGCATGGAAATTCCCTACTCTTGGCAGGACAGTGAACATGTGGAGAGAGCCTGGTGATTCTGATATCAGCCCCTTGGTGGCCCATAGGAGGTGGTTCCTCTGCCCAGGTACTGGCCATCTGTTTTAGGGTTTTGGCATCCTATTCAGACATTGGTAGTTGCCAGTGGCAGCTGAGCTATCTCTGTCTGGGCTAAGCAGTAGTGACAGTACCTTTGGCAAGAATTGAGGATGAAGAAGGGATCAGTAACTGCAAGGGAGAGCAGTGGTGGAAACACCACAGGCCACCAAGATCACATGCTTGCTGAAAACAACAGGAAGACTCAGAACCATTAGGGAGGAATCTGAAGGACTCCTAGACCCCACAGAGTGAGTGGGAGTAGAGCCAGAGGCACTGTGATTTTTATGGCTATGACTGTGATGCTATCCTTATTCCCAGGAACTCCAAATTGTAGAACATATCAAAGGAACTCATGAATACAGGTGTTGGCCAAAGCAGCAGCCACAGAAAAATGTCTATCTTTAGAAACATCTTCCCCACAATCCAGTCTTTAGGGTTAAGATATCATCGTTAGAAATCCCCTGGCAGGAGGCAAACATGTAATAGCTCAACCCATAACTGTCTTAATTATTGCTATTAATAACAGTAGTAACCACCATTTATATATAACTTATGACTCATCAGAATCTTTTCTATTTAAAATACGCCCTAATCATCCCCTAACAAAGATATTTTCTTTATTTGAAAGATGAGGACACAGACTCAAACAGGCCAAATGATATGATTAAGTTCCCATAAAGAGTGAGAAGCAGAAATTCAGTTCACCACCAACTTTACCTCCTGTGATAACACTATGTGCCAACTTGACTGGATCACAAGGTGCCCAAATATTTGGTCAAACAATATTTTGGGTGTGCCTGTGAGGGTGTTTCTGAATGATATTAACACTTTATCTGGTAGACCAGGGGTCCTCAAACTTTTTAAAGTGGGGGCCAGATCACGGTCCCTCAGAGAGCTGGAGGGCCGGACTATATGAACTACTAATTCCTACTGTAACACCTCGGCTGCGCTCACTGCCCAAAAAACCTGGCGGGCCGGATCAGACTCCTCTGCGGGAGTAGTTTGAAGACCCCTGAGTAGAGTGCCCTCCCTAATGTGGGTGGGCCTTATCTAATCAATTGAAGAAAACAAAAGGACTGAGTAAGATGAAACTCTTCCTGCCTGATTGGAGGAACAGGGAAATTGTTTTGAAAGTGCCAATGGGCCTGAGTGTCTGGGCATCACTGTGTGAGTGAGGCAATGTTCTACATATGGAGTCCAAAATTTGGGTCTCTGTCAAACTCTCATTGTGTCATGGTCTGTTTTTACCAAAATAAAGAGCCTGCAATGATATGCAAGTAGTTCATTTTAGAGGTGATCCCTACAGAATGCCTCTTGGAAGAGTCCAGTGGGGAACTTGGTGACTGGGCACTTATCCATTGACTAATACTCCCTCCTGAAATTCCAGGCTATTCCTACAGGTTCCCACATCTTCAGAGATATCAATGAAGTAGAAGAATGAAGAGACAGATAAAATGTGAGGGAGCCTTCATTCATAGAAACTGGCTTCCATAGTCTCACAGAAATTAGAGGTGGGCCATGGGCATGTGACACAGGGCACAGAAATAATCTGCTAAATATGAAACAGTGAAGGAAACATTGACAACTCAACTGAGCAGAGCTCTCTTGAGAATTAGTAAAATCTCTAGACCCTTCCCGCTTCTACTCATGTACAGATTAGTATGCAAAAAATTGTGCATAAAATTCGAAGAGCTCACTCATAAATCCAGTCAGGGAACACTGAAATTCCAAATTCCTAAACTAGAATAATAATGGGATTTATTTTCATGTTTTGCTGCTAAAGAGGCTCTCTGGATGCCTTCAAATTCTGACGACTTCTTTGTGGAGGCAGGCAGGCATTTTGCCTCTGGAAAAGACAGAGTTTGCCTAGAAGGCACTCTGACCACAGTGCATGCCCCCTCAGTCCAGAGAGAGTTCTGATTGTGGCCAGAAAAACCATTTTGCTATGTTTACCAGAGGTGGAGAATTAGGCACAACCCTAGTAGAAAGTAGAATTCAAATTCAAATCAGATGGTTCTAAAGCAACGATTTCCAACCATTTTCATCTCATGGCACACATAAACTAATTACTAAGATTCTGTGGCACACCAAAATATATATTGTACTAGAGGCCTTGTGTCCCTCAGCCTAGCCTGCACCCTCTCCAATCTGGGACACCTCGAGGGATGTTAAACTGCCCATTTAGACCTGATCCACCAGGTCATCCCTCTCACAATCCAAAGCAAATCTCACAATCGGACATCCCTCTCACAATCCAAAGCAAACCTTTGCTTTGCCCACACATCTACTACTGATTCTAATCCTCCTTCCTCCCTCTGATAAAGATCTTTGTGTTACATTGGGCCCACCAAGATAATCCAGGAAGATCTCCCATCTCAAGATCCTTAACTTAACCATATGTGCAAAGTCCTTTTCTTTTACCAACACAGATTAATATGTTCATAGGTTTTGTGCATTAGCACATAGACATATTTGGGGAGCCATTATTCTGCTTATCAAAGGGTTATATAGTTGAATGGTATAACTCTACCAAATATATAAATTTAAAGAAAAAGAAGGGACTCTGAACTTCCTCTCCTCCCACACTCCAGTTCTCCTGCCAGTGCTTCCAATTTCAGAATTTAATCAGAAATCAGTTGGCAAGGGAGCTAAGAAATGCAGTCCCCAAGGGCAAGATGAGTGAAAAATGGATGTGTATTGGGTTGGATGGAGATGGAGAATAATTAGCACAGTGGCTATGGCTTAGTGGGGATGAGATTTACTTTGGAAATTTCAACTCATGGTGTACTCTGGCAAATAAAGGCCTTGGGGACTCCTATCTCAGTTCCTATCTATGCTTCCTAGATGAAGGCTAGCCAGAGTAATAATCCTGACTTCCTCCAGGCAAAGTCAGCAGCAGATTAAAATCCTTTAACTAGTTTCCACTTACACCAATCCTTCCTGTGTTTCAGAATTGACCTTGAGTCTCACCTTCTCTGGGAATTCATATTTTTAAAAAATAATATATTTTTATTGATTTCAGAGAGAGGAAGGGAAGAGAGAGAGACAGAAACATCAATGATGAGAAAGAATCAGGAATCGACTGCCTTCCGCACACCCCCACTGGGGACTGAGCCCACAACCTAGGCATACACCCTGACTGGGAATCAAATTGTGACCTCCTGGTTCAATGCTGAACTACTGAGCCACACTGGTAGGATTGGGAATTAATCTTTAATGGCCTTAACCAACAAAGAATCTATTCTTGCTTTAATCATTCATTCATCAATTCAACCAACATTTATTGATCATTTGCTCTTATACCAAGCTCTGTGCTAGGCACTTTGTTGTCCTGAGCTAAATGACATCATCCCTGCCCCCAAGAAATCCACAATATAATAAGGAAGAAAAGTAACATAGTCATCAAAAAAGGTTAAATGGAAACCACAGCACATTGAGAAGTTCTCAAATAATCTTTTGAATTTGTATGACAAAAATGGAAGTGAAGAATATCCTTAGGTGAGGACATGTCATGTGCAAAGGTATGTGGTTGTGAAAAGTCTTGGGATTCTCAGGGAAGAGTGAAACTTTTAAAGAGGTTGGAACCCAGGGAGCATTGGGCAGCAGATAGGTCTGAGAATGCAGACTGGGACTAGATTGAGAAGGACTTTGAATGCAAGCTAAGGACTTATTGATGATTTCCTACCCAGAACTGAAAGCAATACAAGTTTTTAGGCAAGAAAAGTGGCATGATTAAATGTTCATTTTAGCAAACTGATGCAGATAGGCTAGGTACAAGGCTGCTGTAGAAGTCTTGGTCAACTGGTTTCAAAGTGTCTCCCTAGAGTCCACAATTCCACTTGACAGTAGGTTTAAAGTAGGATGTGTAGGACACCTTATCTAGTTTTCATCAGTTTGATACCTTGGGCCTTTATGTAAAATTTCATTTATTTTACTCTAAGATTAGTTAGATCCCATTATGATAGGAGAGAGAGAATGAAGGTCTTGGCTAAAGTTTGTAGTGAGGTTGACAAGGAAGAAGAGGCCAGATTTGAGCCCATCTTCTAAGTTGGCTGTTGGTAGGCTAAACATGGAGGCATGAAAGAGTGTTTTTGGCTTGGTTGGTTAGTCCTGGCTTTGGGGAAGGGGATTGTTTAAATTTGGCATTGGAACCCCTGTTTCCATAGGTGTAGGTATTGTAAAACATACCCTGTGCATTTGGTTCATTGAAGGTCCAAGAGGCCTGTTATTGCTGGTTAATGCCTTGGAGTTTTGGAAATTAGATTACTCATTATGTAGTGGCCTTCCTTATATCTTGTTATGGCCTTAACTTTGAAGTCTATTTTGTCAGATATAAGTATTGCTACCCCAGCATTTTTTTTCCATTTCCATTTTCCCGAAAGATATTTTTCCATCACTTCACTTTCATTCTGTGTGAGTCCCTTGTTCTGAGATTGGTCTCTTGTAGACAGCATATATATGGGTCTTTTTTTAATCCATGCATACACTCAATGTCTTTTGATTGGAGCATTTAGTCCATTTACATTTAAAGTTATTATTGATAGGTACTTGTTTGTAGCCATTTTTATTTTTTGTACCTGTGTTCTTTTCTCCTTTTTATTTCTTCTTTTTATACTAGTCCCTTTAGCATTTCTTGCATCGCTGGCTTGGTAGTGATAAACTGCCTTGGCCTTTTTTTTTTTTTCTTTCTTTTTTTTTTTTTTTTCTCTGAAGCTCCTTATTTCCCCTTCAATTCTGAATGATAGCCTTGATGGATAGAGTATTCTTGGTTTCATTATCTTGCTTTGCATCACTCTGTATATGTCCTTCTATTCTTTTCTGGCCTGATGTGTTTCAAGTAAGAAATCATTTGATGATCTAATGGGACATACCTTGTAGGCAACTTTCTGTCTCTCTCTTGCAGCCTTTAAGATTCTCTCTTTGTCATTTACATTTGCCATAGTAATCATGATCTATCTTTGTGTGGGTCTTTTTGGATTTATCTTGTTTGGGACTCCCTGTGCTTGCGTGACTTTTACATCCCTAAATCAGGGAAGTTTTCTGACATTATTTCTTTAAATAGGTTTTCTAACTCTTGGTTCTCTTCTTGACATTCTGGCACCCCTATTACATGTATGGTGCTTCGTTTCATGTTGTCCCAAAGCTCCCTTAGGCTCTTCTCCTGTTTTTTGATTTTTTTTTCTCCAATTGCAGTTCAGCTTGGGTGTGTTTTGCTTCCCTGTCTTCTAATTTGGTCCTCTGCTTCTCTTAGTCTACTGTTGAAAACTTCCATAGTGGTTTTTATTATAGCTATATCACTCTTTATTTCCTCCTGATTCTTACATAGGTTGCTGATTTTCTCAATCATCCAGTTTATGAATTGTCTGACCCTTATTCTGAATTCTTTTTCTGACATATTTCATGCCTTCATTTCATCTAGTTCCTTTTCTGGTGAGTCCTCTTTTATTACCCTTTGGGGGTTGTTCTTCTATATCCCCATTTTTGCTCTCACCAAAGGATCTAGGTGTTGAGTCAAGCAGGCCCTATGGCTACAGTGGTGTGCTTGGTGGCAGATTACACAGTTATGGATGGAGGCTCTCCTTAGGGAGTTGCAGTGTAGCCACTCCTCATGTGGTTATAGGGTGGCGGCTGCTTGTGGGGTGGCCACTTCTCTCATGGTTGCAAGGTACCTGCTACTTGGGGGTTCATGGGTGGCTATTCTTTGGGCGGTTGCAGATAGTGGCTGCTCATGAGGAGACAGCTCCTCGTGCAGTCACGGGACTCTTGCTCCTTGTGTGGTCATGGGATGGCTGCTCCTCATGCAGTCATGGGGCTTCTGCTCCTCACCCAGTTGTGGGGCAGTGGAATGTTCATGGGTAGCAGCTGCTTTTAGGGGTCTGGGGTCATGGGGCATCTACTCCTCATGTGGTTGCAGGCAGTGGCTACTCCTCTGGTGGTCGTGGTTAGTGGCTGCTCACATCACTGCTCTATTGGTTGCGGTGCTCAGGGCTGCTGCATAAGGCCTGGCTGTTCACAGGCACCCAGTAATGGAGTCGGGGGCTGCTGGGTAAGTTGGCTATTCACTTGTGTGGTGTTGGAGACCTGTGCTGCTATGTAATCTGCATTTTGATCTTGTTGCTCTAGATATTTTTCCTTTTTCTCAGTCCCACATGAAGATGACATGTGGAATGGTTAAAAATTAGAGTTGTAGTCCCAGGACATAGGTTAAGAAGTGCAATTCCAATCTGAAGTTTTACAGAAACCTAGAGCCACTGAAATGAATTGCACTGACAAAGTGTGCATCTGTTCATGTGTATGCATGTGTGTGTGCATGTGTGTGTGTGCACACGTGTGTGTGTGTGAGTGCATGTGTGTATATGGGCAGTGTGAGGAAATAGAAGAAAAAATTTTGAGTTAAAAGATTTTAAAATGGAAAAATTTACCTCAAAAGGGAGGAAGGGTACACACTGTTTGAGACTTTTTGAGGAAAGGGACTGGGTTCTTGCAGGTCCTGCTAGCAGTGGGGATTGGAGTCCTATTCCCATGCATGGTGACTGAGTAGGGTCAAATCTTTCAACTAAAGAGCTCTAGGATAGTAAATATGATATGTTTAATTCACTCTAAATGATTTTATAATATACCTTGTGAATTTTAAATATGTTATAACTTAGGCTTCAACTCTAAGACCCATCATTGCCTATTGGAGACTTTGTACTCCAAGAATTCTCAGGTGACATTAGTTCAGAAAGGCCACCATATAGAGGTACCTCCTTCAAATGTGCCATTGATAGTTTTCTATTGAACACTTCAGGGTTTCCTAATGAGTATACAGTGAGTATCAAAAATTGGTTTTAATTGGTGGAATTAGTGACTTATTAGATAGAAGAAGGAATACCAGAAATGTGCTCTCTTTCTACCTGCAGCCAATGCTGTAGGCATGCCCCCTGTGTTCCCTCTCCCTTACACTTTGGGTATATCACATCACTGCCACGTGCCAGCAGATGCATTGCCTAGCTTATTGGCTTTCGTTGGTGACTGGAACCCACTTTGTTGCCTGTGTCACTAGCAAAAAGTGCCAAGAAATTAATTCATCTTGAATAGCCCTCAATTAATAATTAACTAGAGTTGTTACATAAACATCACAGCTCCCTTTCCCTGCAGATGGGATAACACTGAGGCCTGTGTTCTACATTGACCCCAAGCATTTCCCCCTTATTTAATATTTATTTATATTATTTTAATTGAATTTATTGGGTGACATTGGTTCACAAAATCTTATAGGTTTCAAGTGTACAACTCGATAACAAATTGTGTACACACTGCATCATGTGCCCATATCCCCAAGCAAAGTCTCTTTTTGTCTCCATTTCTGTGCCTTTGCCCACTTCTACCTAGCCCCAACCTCCCTTCCCCTCTAGCTATCACTGTCACCCACAGTGGTAACTGGCTTGACAACATACCTTTCACTGGCTGGCCTTTCTTTCTGAGGCTCATTTATCCATTCTCCTAGTGGTGGTTTCTTTGCCTCACAAATGGACTATAGGAGAACCAAAAGGGAAGCTTGAGCAGAACATAAGAAGCTATCAAGGCCTGTAGCCCACATCCATTGGCAGTTCTAGACTCAAGCTCTAAATGATCTTGTATCCAGCCTTGAACAGGAGAGGTTTAATTACATGATTCAAGAATCTCACCTCTGGAATTTTGAGATTTGCCTCAAGTTAACCTTTCAAGCAAGGTGGTGGCTAGAACACCTGAAAGGACAGATACCCAAGGCTTCTAAGCTTACAGATTGTATGAACTGTTATTGTGCTTTCCTTTTTCAAAAAAGTTAATAAATGTCCATGCAAGTGGCAAAATTTGTTCAAAGACTTGCTTTCTGTTGGTGAGGTTGAAGAAGAATAGATAATGCTTCTCTGCCTGAAAATTTCTGGTGGCTACAATTGTCTACAAAAAGAACCAAAGAGGCAAACGGGCTACTAAACAGAAAGATTATATGTATATCAGCAGTGACCTGTGACCACTGATCACTAAACATACCCCAGATCCTTTCCTCAAATGTCATTTGTATAAGGTGCATAAACCTTTCACACAGTCTTGGGAAGGGGGGCATGTGGAATTCGTAGTAACTGAGATTTAATTTCCACCAGCTCAGAGCAGATTAAGTTGAATTTAGGAAAATATACATTTCACTTTCTGCACCCAGATTTCTAAATAAAAACTCATTCTTTCAACCCTAGCTCAGTGGATAGAGCATTGGCCTGTGAATCAAAGGATCCAAGGTTTGAGTCCAATAAAGGGTACATACCTGGGTTGCAGAAACCTCCCCCGTCCAGGACTAGGTAGGGGTAAGTGCAGGAGGCAACCAGTTGATGTGTTTATCTCACATTAATGTTTCTATCTTTCCCTCTCTCTTCCACTTTCTCTAAAAATATCTTTGGGTGAGGATTAAGAACAAAATTTAAAAAAAAATAATAACTCATGCTTACGTACATTGTCCCTGTCCATTTTTTTTTTTTTTAACCACTAACCAAACCTCTACTGTTCTGAGTCACTGGATTTTCTAACCTGTCCATTTACTTAACATGTTCTCAAATTCTTCCCACCTCCATCACTTCCACCCTTGACCAAATAGTCTGTCATCTCTTTCTGGGACTCTGCCACATTTTCTAATGGATTCTCCTTATCATTCATTCTTGCAACTCTCCACCCCATAATCTATTCTCCTCACTTTAAACTAGACTGATCTTTCAGAATTCCAGCTCTGAGCATATGAAACTCACTGTCTTAGTCTGTTTGTACTGTTATAAAAAGAATACCATAGACTGAATATTTTAATAAATGACAGACATTTATTTTTCTACTTCTGGAGACTTGGAAGTCCAAGACTGAGGCACTGGCAGATTTTCTGTCTGGTGAGAACCCATGTCCTGGCTCACAGACAGCTGCCATTTTGCTGTGTCTGTACATGTTGGAAGGAGCTCTCTCAGGCCCATTTTATAAGGGCATTAATCCCATTCATGAGGTCTCCACCTTCATAGCCTAAAAACCTCCTAAAGGTCTCACCTCCTGATACCATAACCTTGGGATTAAGATTTCAAAATATCCGTTTTGAGAAGACATAAACATTCTGCCCATAGTACCCTCCTATGCCATTTAATTGCTATAAGAGAAATCCTTAGAAGAAATCCTATGAAGCTTTATGATGTGGCCCCCCACTCACCTCTCCTGGGCATCTCTCAGCACTCTACCAGGCCTCCTCTAGGCCATAGACATATCATCTATCTTTCATACCCAGAATGTGGCATAGAAAATGACTCCAGACCCAGTTGGTGCGGATCAGTGGTTGAGTGTTGGGCTATGAACCAGGATGCCATGGTTCCATTCCCAATCAGGGCACATCCCCAGTGTGGGGCATGCATGAGGGAGCCAATTAATGATTCTCTCTCATTATTGATGTTTCTACCTCCCTCTCCTTTCCTCTCTGAAGCAAAAACGAACATTTTTTTTTAAAGAAAAAGACTCCATTAGATCTCCCTACCAACCATACAGCCTTACCTCCTGTTTTTCTCAAGTGATCATGTTTTAACTGTGGCCCTTGGAAACATTTCTGCTATTTCAGAAAGAAGTTCTTAGGCCTCCTGGGATTGTACAGCCTTCTTACCCATCTCCTTCTCCTGCTGTCTTTGTCCTGCATCCCAGTCATCTTGAATGGCCTGCCCTTCCTGGCATTTATCCAACATCTTGCCTTCACGCCCTTCCTTCAGTTGAGTCTGCTGTCAGTTATATTTCTTGCTAATTCCTTATGAGCATGGGGGAAAATTCCTTTCATCTCTCTAGGCTCAACTCAAATGCCACCTCCTCCACAAAAGTTTCTGAGTTCCCTCTAGCTTGATGTAATTCCTTTGAGTATCCACACAACTTTGTTAGTATCTCCATTGGGACAAGTGTTATGCTTAATCCATATTATGGTTGTTTGGGTATGTGTCTGATTCCATTAAGTGAACATCTTTATCTTATTTATCATGGTAAGCCCAGAACCCAGAAAATATTCTATGCATGTTTATTGAAATATAATAAATGTAAAATGAATAGATATTATAATTAATGAGTGCAGAGTAAATGAATAAACATTTAATAAAAGAATTGGAGAATGAATGAAGAAAGAAAAAAAGATAAAGAATGAATGAATGATCCTGTACTTCATTCTGGGTGAACAGCTGCTGGCCAGGGCATTGACAGCCTCCAGGGTAGATAACTCACAAATTCAGTAGTACTCACACCTTCTCTTTGTCATATTTTCCCTGGCAGGAACCCTCTCTTGTCAATGCTCATTATGCTTTCTATCTCTAAGTTGCTTTGTGTCCTCTTCCCCACAGATAAAGAAGGGAATCCAACTTGGCAGGCTCAGCATGACCAATGGGTAACAGCAAACCTCAGCTTCCTACAACCAAATGGAGTTGGAGTGATGGCCCAAGTATTGGTATTTCCAAGGAGGGAAAAGATGGGAACAGAATTCAAGAGGGTCAAGGCAGACTGGACCTGCTGTTTAGGTGGGAGAGGACCTAAATCTTCTCATAGCTAGGGCATGTGATCAGGCCATGTTTCAGGCAAAAGGAAAAATCCACCTTAGCAAAATACAAGAGTCATATTTTGTTAGGTTTTAAACTAAAATAACAAAATGCAGCTGACCAAGAAACTCACCAACCAAATAAGTAAACAGGTAAAGCAAAGCCAAGTAATCCTTGATTACATAACTTGAAAAAGAAACTTTAATTTTTAAGTGTAAACCTTATCTTTTCTAATACTATATTTGTTTTCAGAACATTTACAGAAATATAAGAGTAGGCTACAACTCTGATCCTGGTAACAATCAGATTTCTCTGTCTCTTACTCTCTTTCCTTCCCCACCCCTATCTCCCTCTTCTTATGAGTCTTGCCCCACCCCCCATCCCCCTATCATGTCTTTCTCTCTCCCTTCCCATCTTTCAACATTGGGCAAGGCCCTAATGCCATTTCCTCTTTCCCAAGTGTCATTCTTTGATTATAGAGGAAACAGTAATCACAGATCCCACATAAAAATATTCACTCGGACAGCTATGATGTCAGTCAGGATCTACAGTTCTCTTCTGTGATATCAGACTGAGGGCTATAATCAGATTGAATATTTGGGTACAAGAAATATTTCATTTCAAAGTGTTTAGCAGGTATTAACTAATCAATCCTCACTGGTGAAAGAGGCTGTTTCCGACTTTTACAAAGGGTCAAGTTACTCAGCCCCTTAGCACACTTGTGCTTAGCTTTATGAATGGGGGGAGGGGAGGAAAAGAAAAATGTATCTGCCACATTAAATTGACATTCCTTGTGCAAGTTCTGTTTTCTAAAAAGGTGCCTCTTATTCGGATTCCAAACCTGAGCCACACCTTCTATTTAGGCCTGAACTGCACAGAGGTAATTATCCATCCCCCGCATTTTTCCTCCCAGCTAATGGAAATATGAAAGGTAGGACTAGGACAGTGTTCCTACACTGAAACTAATAAAACAAAAACCAAGATATCCACCAACATTGGAATGAAGCAGTGACATGAATATGACCCAGGGAGCAGAGAGCAACTCATTGGTGCTGCCTTCCAGGGATGATGATGTTATATGGCTAGGGAGAGGGAGAGGAAGAGAGAGAGAGAGAGAGGGAGAGAGAGAGAGAGAGAGAGAGAGAGAGAGGCAAAAGTAAGAGAAGTAAGAGGATGGGTACATGAGATCAACATGAATCTGGTGTGCTGTAGACCATTATTTAAAAAGCAACTCCTATCATCCAATAACCTCTTGCAAAAAAGATGTTCTATAAGACAGCACAGCATTGGGGGTAAAATTGTTTATTATTATTATCATTTTTAATGTTTTACTTTGTAAATTTCACAGGTAGCCTTTGACTATAGAAGGCTCAAGGCCACTGAGCAGCTTCTAAAACTCTGTATCTGCATCTTCACCCCCAAACACATGTTTTTGTTCTAAAATCTGGAGCATCATGGTTTAATTGTTCTCAAGGCCAATCTCAGTGTTGACCTTACCTTGCCCTTTCCTCTGTGCAGAGAACCTCCAGCACATGCTGGAGACTCAGGGCATTTAGTCATACAATGCCATGTAGCACAGTTCCATGAGGATGTCTGGAGATCCCAACTTTGCTTTTCCTTTCCCTAGAGTCACAGAATTTTGAAGCTGGAGGATGTTAGAGGTCACCTGAGGTCAACTTGCTCATCTAAAGATGAAGAAACTAAAGCCCAGCAAAGAGTAGTGGCTCTTAAGAAACCATCTAGAAAGACCCTGGTGCAAAGTTCTCTTATAAAACTGTCTGTCCTTTGTTAACCGTATGCCAGTAAATGTTCCATACTTATACACTCCCCCTGCCTTTTTTTATCGGCCCACTAAAATAAATTGCAAACTTCTTGATGGCAGTTCAAGAAATTTGTTGTTTACTTTGCCTTCACTTCTCATACCTTTTTGTCAAAGACTCTTTTGAGTGAGCAGCCAGCCCTATCTACTAGCCTTATATGTGCTACCTGATCATTGTCTTCTAGGAATTGGGAATTTAAATATGTATCTGTTGTGCCTAAATAGAGAGGACATAAAAGCCCTTCAAGGATACCTGATTTTCCTCATGTAGAAAATGCCAGTTGCTGAGACAGAGGGTTTAAAGACTTCATAGATAGAACAAATCAGGAAAAAAGTGGTTTGCTACCTGTTTCTCAATTAATTTTAAGTTCTGGTTCAAGTTCTTGTGAGCCCTGGTTCTCTTCCTTCACTTGAGTTCTGGGAGAGAACCAAAAGTCCTTTCAATATATACTCCTTTCTTTTTAATAAAGTATTTTTCAACTACAGTTTATATTCAATATTATTTTGTATTAGTTTTGGGTGTATAGTTTAGTGGTTAGACAATCATACACTTTACAAAGTGATCCCCTGGATATTTCAAATACTCATCTGGCACTTTATGTACTTATTACAATATTATTGACTATATTCCCTATGATGTACTTTATATCCCCTTGACTATTTTGTAACTACCAATTAGTACTTAGTCCCTTCTCCTTTTTCACCCAGCTGCCCAATGCCCCTCTTCTCTGGCAATAACCAGTCTGTTCTTATATCTATGAATCTATTTTTTGTTCACTTATTTTGTTCTTTAGATTCCACATATAAGTGATATCATATGGTATTTGTCTTTCTTTGACTTATTTCATTTAGCATAATACCCTATAGGTTCATCCATGCTGTTGAAAATGGTGATATTTCATTCTTTTATATGTTTGTGTCATATTCCATTGTATACATGTACCAATTCAATGAAAAAGTGGGCAGAGGATCTGAATAGACACTTCTCCAAAGAAGACATAGATATTTCCAATAGACAAATGAAAAGATGTTCAACATCCCTAATCAGAAAAATTAAAATTAAAACTACAATGAGAAATAGTGAATTAGTGTTACAAAGTTGTTTTTCTGTTTTTGTTTGTTTGTTTTTGTTCTTGTTTTAGGAAATACGGGTTGAAATAAAAGTAAGGTTGAATTTGGTATTATTTTAACATAAAACAGGATAGGTTACAATGTATGTAGCTCCCATTCAATTGGTTGCCTTTTCATAATCTAATTTTAAAGTGACATCACATCACTTCTGTTGTATTATATCTGTTATAAGTGAGTCACTAGGTACAGTCTTAAAGCATTTCATAAGGACATGAATGCCAGGAGGCAGGGACGATGAAGGGCTGTCTTAAAGTCTTCCTTCTACACCTTACCTTAATACTCAAAGTTTTCTGAATACATATTTTCCACAAGCACTTTGTGTTCTCTGAGCCCCCTTTATCTTTTCCTTACCTTTTTGGAGCACTGTCTGTTTGAATTGGGTACTTAAACCCGTCCACTTTCTAGCAAGTACATATGATGACTGAAGACCAAATTTCTCTCATAATCTGGTTTGCTAATTCTTTGAATGCAGGAATTATATTTTATTCTCTGTAATGTTTGGAACACTATATGCAGTCAATAAATATATAATTATTGCTTGAATATATCTGTGTTATACAGAAGAAAGAGTTCTCTGACATGAATCTATGGCACCCAAGTTCTAGTTTTGACTGTGTTCAACCATTTTGGTAACTCTCATCATTGTCTTGGCCTACCTCTTATTTCAGCAGCAGCTGCTGGGAGCAGACTCATGTTAAGCTGAGAGTGTCTATCATATTTCTGTCTGTGGGAATTTGCCTGCTCTATGTGTGCATGTAGCTAAGAAGTGTAAGGGCGTTAACACTTCCAGGGCAATATTCAACCAGGGTTAGATGGCAACTGGTGGATAAACTCCCTGACCTCCTGTTCTTCAGTGAATATTTCTGCAAAGCATTCTCTACATTTTCTATAAAATCAGCCCCTGTTGCCCTTTAATATATTCACTTCTTCCTGGCCTGTCTCACTATCCCCTTTCCTTCACTTCTAATTGCTAGGATCACATCTCAAATAATTTACCTTTGCCCAAGTCCTTGGGTCATGCTCTGCTCTCAAGAGAACCCAAACTAAGACAGGAATTTCTTTCTCTGCACATCCTCTGCCACGAAGGCTAAATCTTTAGAAGGCTTGGGTCTGAAAGACAAAGAATTTGACATGGGCGAAGTCCCAATCAGACTGGAAAAGCCTACTCCTTCTGACTCTCTCTAGATTAAAGCTTCAGAATGGGGACTTGTCTTCTAGAAGTGAAGGCAAAAGCTAGGAGCATAAAGGCAATCATTTACTCTCTGGGACTTCAGGAGGATCCAACCCAGCATGGCAGACCTGCAATAACCCAAGGCAGCTATGGGTTAGACAGAGAGCAAGCCTGAGTTAACATGTATGAAATATTCTGGGCTCTATTTTGCATGCAAGAAATCTAAGAAATCTCTACAGGTCCCTAGGAAAACATAGATGCTGGCAAGACACTAGCTGGAGAGCTAGCCAAAGGGAGTTACTAAACTGGAGCTAAAATGATCCTAGAGTCAAGGGGACTGATTGAGTCACTTGAACAGGATATTAAATAGGGGTCATGGCTTTCCTCAAGAGGTCTTCAATAGCAGCAGAATAACCCAAGTCAGCAGGGAAGACCACAAAGCCCTTGGAGAGGACACCATAAGATCGCTAACTGTTGGCTTTAACAGTTATCAGAATTATGAACATCTTCTGCTCTGAAGACCTAAAGAATCCAGGGAGTGGAATGGTGACACTGTATGGATCCCCAGCACCCTGTGACCATAAGGATATGGCATACTCCCATCCCAAACCCAAGTACCATCATGGAGAATATCAAGAGAAGGAGAGCAAAATGGAAGGAGTAAATATTTAAAGCACAAAAAATGAATTTCCAAGAGATTGTTTAAATGGTTGGAGCGGACTAGGCTTTTACCAAATTAGGATCAAATTTCAAACTCATTTCTAGTTCTTTGGCTGACTTCTGTGTGCATGCATGCAAGGTGCCATGGGCACAAATACTTGTAAAGGCACATCAGGGTAGTAAGAAAGCTTGAGTCTGGCATAGAAAATCTTTCACAAATCTGAATGAAAAGTGTAGTATTCTTTAAAGTCCTCTTCTATGCTGGCAGGGCAAGGAATAAGGCAGATCCTATCTCTTGAAGGTAGCCAACCATGGATACAGTGTTTCCCACATGGGGCAGCTTTCCATGTTCAGACCAGGCTCATTTGAGCTGGAAGTGCCACATTGGTTGCAAACCTACCTCGAAGTTTCTGGTTTTACCTGCGAGGCTGAAGTCAGGAATCTTAACAAATTCAGCAAGAACTGTAAAGGAAGGGGGGGGGGTAGGAGAAGGTAGCATTTGCTGCTTTCATCCTCTTGGGCAGTCCTGATTTCTCTGCCTCATTCCCCATCTGGGCTTTATCAAGGCTATCTTCATATCCCTGTCTTTCCCAGTCTCCTCTGGTATGTTTCCTCTGCTATGACAGTTGCTGAGGGTTCCCCAGGGCAGGTGGAAGCATGATTTGCTTTTCAAGCTCTGCCCACTTATTGATCTCCTGTCTGAAAAATGTCAGCAGCAGCCAGTATCTCTCCCCACTAAGGCACTTTAGCTTGGAAGCCTGTGGTATCTGCCTGTATAAACCTCTCCGCCTTTTGCCTCTCTGGCTTTAGAACTATCCCCACCCCCACCCTAGGAAAAGTCTTCTAAGATGAGATGGCAAGAATCAAATAGCAACGTGCTTTGAACAGTGGGACAGGAACTATATTTAAATTGGGCAAAAGCCTTGAGCTCAGAGCAAGTGCATTTCACTTCCTGCCATTCCTCCCCATCTCTGCATCTGATTGCTGAGAGCAGAAAAAACAACAACTCTCTTCTGGAGGAGCCTGGCCAGAGCAGTTGACCCAGGAGTCAGAAAGTGGGGCTGTGGTCCAGGATCTGGATAGATAAAGACCACCCATTATTTCAACTGCCATCTCTCCACCCCTGCTTTAGTACAATTTAAGTGCAAGATTGTGAGGGGGTGAAGGGAAGAGAAAGAGACTGTGTGTTTAGTGGTTAAACCTTTTAAAGTTTAAGTGCATAAAAAGGGCCTTCTCCATATCTGTCTATAGCAATTCCCATGACAGTTACAACAAAATTACAGAAATTGGGTCATTTATATAACCCTTTGTATTGTCAAAGCGCATTAAATGTCTGCTGTCCTGCACACTGCTGAGCTGTCTTCAGCTGTCAAATCCCCATACTGCAGCTCAACACACTGAGGGTAAAGGACTTTGGCAATGCCTACACAGGGAATGGAGGACCCTCAGGTGCAGCAAAGGTTCTGAAAGGGAGATTTAAATTTCCTCTGAGCATGAGTTTAAAATATATTGAATCCTCTGCTTTCCAGCCAGATGCTTTGTCACATGGCTGGTGGGTTTTCCCCAAAATGGCCAAACTCAACATTTAACTTTTATTCCGCACAGAGATGAGAGAGCTCATTCATGCATTCATACAGTTTATAAAGAAGGATATATTGAATCATTTCTAAAATACTACTATGAATAATATGCTACACTGGCCATTTAAATATATATATATATATTAACCCCCACGAGGTAGGTACTGTTATTATCCCCATTTTATAGGTGAGGAAACTGAGGTATAGAGAGGTTGTGGTGTGTTGTCCAGATGTTCCTTTATAACTAAGGTGCTTATTTCCCCAGCTACTGGGAGTATGGACAGCAGATAATTCACAAATAAATTTTAAAAAATAAAATTTATATATATATAAATTTTATATATATATATATATATATATATATATATATATATATATATATATATATATATATATATTTAAGGTGTACCACATTCAATGTCTCTCCAGAAACTGCTCTCAAGGTCATATCCTTTTCCTGTAGGCAACCCACATTCAATGACAAAATCACACAGAGGTATAAAGGCCTGTCTTTGTGCCTCAATTTTTCAGAAAAACTCAGCAGGGTCAACCCAGCTCCACTGTTTCTCTGGGGGTTAACTGATGTCTTCTTTGTGATTGCATTGCAGTTCAACTCCTCCCTTAGCCGAGTCCTGCCTTCTTTACCCTCCCACTGCTGTTGATCCCAATGGCATACCTCAGTGACCCTCTTGCACTTACATCTCCATCTGCATCTCAGAATATTCCTCTACATCTGAGGTAGGAGAATAAGTAAACTGCAACTGCTAAAGGTCACATGGCTAGTGGATAGTGGAGGTAGTTTCAACCTTCTTATAGGCGGCCACTACTCCATTTACTGAGCAACTCCTCTCTGTCCAACCCTGGGCTTGACACTTTATTCACATTCATTTAATCCTTTAATGTTCACAACTCACTTAACCTTGGAGATATCACTACCCCCCTTCTCCATAAAGGGTCTTGAGGCTCTATTAAGCAAGGGGATGGGGTTTCAGCAGGATTTGAATCTAGGCCTCTTAACACACTTGGCAGTTCCAGCCTCAGCCCCAGCTCTAGACATCCTTCCAGTGTTGCTGAGTGGGAAGGTGCTTCTACTTCATGAAGTTCTTTCAGCTCCTCAAGAGATGTGGAAAGAAAGGTATCATCTCCTGCACTTTGTCAATGAGGAAACTTTAGCTTAGAAAGATTAAAAAGATTTACACTATCTGTTGCTAACATAGCGGAAGCTCAAACTCCAATCTCCAGTATCTATTGCCCATGACAATGCTCCCATCCAAGGCCTTAGATTGGGAGCAGTGCAGGATGCTCTTCTACATAACACTTTGCCTCTTCCCAGGTATTGGTACCATCTGCACCTTCATTTTGTCTCTCTTCCTGAACTGCAAGGCTCTAGAATTGTGAGATTCTGGGCAGTTACACCTGTGTCATCAATGCCATCAAAATCCTTGCCTTTGGCTAACCCCCTGCATACATAGACAAGTCTAAAAAAACATAGTGAGCAAAAGAAGCCAGACATAAAAGAACACATATTATATGATCCCACTGACATGAAGTTATAAAATAGGCAAAACTCATTTATGATGATAGAGGCCAGAAGAATGGTTACTTTGGTTGGGGGATGTTTTGATTGGAAGGAAGCACAGCAAACTTTCTAGAGCACATGTGTCAAACACAAGGCCCGCGGGCCAAATCCAGCCCGCCAGGCCTTGCAATGTGGCCCGCACCGCGCTGTCATCACTGCACTCCGCTGTCAGTTTATGACATTGTCAGTTTATGACTGTTCAGTAAACCATTCGGCCCGCGATTTAGGCTGGATTTTAGATTTTGGCTCCTTCTCTGATTGAGTTCGACACCCCTACTCTAGAGAGATCGACATTTTGTTTATCTTCATGGGGTAGTGGTTACATAGGTATACACATTTGTCCAAACTTATCAAACCGTACACTTAAAATGGGTCCATTTTGTATGTTAATTATACATCTGCAAAGCTCGTTTAAAAAGCCATTCATACAGTAGATGTGGCATTATTGATCTGAGTTTGCTGGAGTCTCTGCCAACCATAAAATGATACAGTCCATGTGTTCCTGGGTGTTTTTTCCAGGAAAAACCCCCCCACAAAAACCTCTTTTTCCTCAGGCCCTACTTGTATAAGAATGTTCACAACTCACTTAGCAAAGGCATACAAAAAGAAAAGAAGAAAAAAACAACAACTCAAGTAACTATTTTGTGTGAAAAACCCAGGAGACAATATCTTTCATAGAACTTGGTAGCCCATTGGAACTGGATTCCTAAAAGCACAGGGCAATAGTGAAAAAGGGGAGAGGTTCTGAAACAGGTACAAGGCCAGTCTTATATGGTGGAAGGAAAAGAAGGGTTGAGGGCCAGGTCTAAACCTGAAGAATCATCAGGCCGTTTCACCTTGCCTGCCAGTAAGATAAAGGAGAAGCCACAAATCGCTTAGGTGTCTATGACTTACACAGGTTTGAAATCACAATCTTGTCATGCCTGTTTAAACTACCACAATGCAGTGTAATCCTATTGTCTGCCATATATTACTGTGCTGACAGATGTGGGAGGGAACTCTGGACACTATCAGACACACCTCATTCCCTCAGGAACCAGGGAGCTTGGAAAATTCTGTCCTGGCAAAGCCTCTTAGAACAATCATCTGAGTGCTCCAGACCTAGGCTAGGATAAGAAATGGGTTGTGTTGGATCAGCACCTGGTATAGGAAAGCACATGAGTGTGCCTGTGTGTGCATGCTCAGACACCAGCAAGAGCTAGGCTGGTAGTTTGTGAGATATTTCCAAAACTAACAGCAGTAGCAATGCCTGGGAAGTTGAAATGCTGAAATCTGTGAATCAATCCAAGTACAAAGCTCTCAGTTTCTAATTTGGTACCTGTTTCCAACACCTTGAAAAGAGTCAATCTGTACAGAACCTCACATTCTTAGCATTTCTGATACTCAGTTCTAGGAGAATGCAGTAACAGTAGGCCTCTAAACCATTTATTTGAGATTCTATACCATCATTGACATTGAATCTACTCTTATAAATACTAAGGAACTTTTTGATGTCCATACTCAGAAACAATAAAAATAAAACATCTGTCTTCTATAGGCTATGGTTGAAGAAGACCTAAGGGATATTTTTATTCATTCTTTCAACATATACCTATCAAGCATTTACTATGGGGCAGGCCATGGGCATACAGAAGGAAAAGAGACAAAAAACAAAAAACAAAACACAAAAAAAACACAGAAAAAACAACAACAAAAAAAACTACAAAATACAAAAACACCTGCCCTCATGGAGTGCACATTTTAGAGGAATAATGAATAAACAATATATATATTATGTATAATAATAAAAGCATAATATGCTAATTAGACCAGAAGCCTGGGCTGTGAGGGAAGCCTGGGTCCCGGGTGCCAGAGGAAGGCCTACTCTTGCACGAATTTAGTGCATTAGGCCTCTAGTGTTAGATAAACACTCACAAGAAAAACCAAGGAGAGAGGCCTGGAACAGATTCTTCCCTTAAGGCCCTCAGCCCTCAAAAGGAACCAACCATGCTAAAATTTTAATCTTGGACTTTTGGCTTCCATACCTGTGAGGCAGTACATTTCTGTTCTTAAATCATCCAGTCTATGGTAGCCCGAGCAAAGTAATACACCAGTCATCCTGTTTTCTTAGGTTATAGGCCAAGGCAAGACAAGTATGGTCCCTCCTAGTCCAGGCAGAAGGGGCCATGGAGTACAGTGGAGGGATCCAAGCAGAGGATTCCCAGTAGCCTCTGACCTCAGCATTCTTCCTCTTTCTTCCCTAATGCTTAATAGGGCCAGTTGTGAGTAACTGTGGGATCACAAGGTCAATTTCTCCTTAGGTTAGTCCAGGAGCCTCCTTCTCCATGGAGCCAGACAGAAGAAGCTTTACCTGCTTGACACCTCCTTGAGAGGAGCTGGGTGCTGAAGGAATTGCCTTCGTTTATTTAGAAAAAAAGACAGGCAGAAAAAGAGGAAAGGATGTATGTGTTGTTTTTGTTTTGTTTTTTTTTAAAGCGCCCCAAGAAGGACTCAGGCAGGGTTAACCACCTCCTCCCAATCTTCCCTCCAGCATGATCTGGTGAGGTGATTTGGGCATTGGCTAATGACATCATGCTCATGTGCTGATGCCAAAATGCCACAGCTAGGCTGGGCTCACATGTGTGGCAGCCCCAGCAACAGTCCCTGGGCCAGAGCTGCTGCGATGTGTTTGCCTTTTGGCTGAGACGCTTTAAAACCCCAGTGACTCTGTTTCATTTTGAAACTGACAGATAACAACAGGCCATCTTTGACTGAGAATATTAACTTTCTGACTCACACCTAAGAAAGCTGAAGAGATGAAGAAATAATATAAAATAAAAAGCGTCTGCAAACACTGATTGTTGGCTGATTTCCATAAAATACATGCCCTTTCAATATGGGCTGGCTTTTATGACTCACTTCTAACCAAGAGTTGCAAAAAGTAGTATAAGTGATGTGTAATTTCTAGGGCTAGATGATAAAAGGTGATATACCTTCCACCTAGCTCCCTACACTTACTTTGGGAGCCCTGAGCTGCCATCTAAGAAATCCAGCTATTCTGAGGCCACCACACTGCTAGTGAGACTATGTGGAGAGACCACACAAAGAGACTAGGAGCAGAGCTCTGCCAGATTCCAGCTGTAAGAGAAAAAACTTTGAGATGTCCCCACCTGCAGCCATCTGACTGTTGTGGTATCAGAAACTCCAAGTAAGAGCTACTTTGCTGAGCCCAGTCACCCCAGGAAATGATTACAACTATGGTATACCATTAAGTCTGGGGTAATTTGTTATGCAACAATAGATAACCAGTGCATTGGCCTTCTCCCTTTTGTCTCCTCCAAAGCAAGATTGTGGAAGGTGGATCCTTTTCTCTTGTGCAAATCATTCCAGGGCAGGACAGCCTTCAAGAAGGGGCTGCTGACAGGTCAAAAGCTCTGAATTAAAACTCTTATTCTTCATGACATAACACTTAGGTCTACTTTTTCAACCCTTATGGGCCTCAGTTTCCATAGCTATAAAATGGGAGTCCTAGATAAGACTAGCTTCACAGAGATATTAAAAGAGTCAAATGAGATGGTGGATGTAACTCCTATATTTCTCAATGCTCTGAAACATAAAATATTTAAAGACCATTTCTTCACATTACAAGTATATGGCAGGAAGATACATACAACCTGTAACAAGTGTAAAATACATGCAACTCTAAAAGGTAAGGGTCTCTTTGTAAAATATAAGAACTATTCAGAAGCTCCTTTTTATTTTTATGCTCTATCATAGTTACATGGGGGCAACCAATGAAACTGTTCAGCCATGGAGATTCATTTCATTCTGGAAAGCCTGTGGCTTTGTGGCCCTCTCTATTACATCCCAATCAAAGTGAGGGTTTCTGTTGTCAATTTGGGGCCTCCCCTGAGTTTGGAAGCCACCTAGAATGCAGTGGGATGTCCCTGAGGCTGGAATTGCAGAAGCCCTCCTCTATCAATTACACCTCACCCAGCACCAGACCCAGCTGGACTCAGTAGCATATTTGGAGATCAACTGAAATTGGAAATAGGCTCTGCAGGAGGGGATGAGGAATGAGAGTTTTACCTCATGTCATGCTGCCCCTGCATTTTGTTTGGACTCAGAATTCAGCTTGCTTCTTTGAGTGTTCTGCCCTTAGTACCAACCCCTTGGCACTTCTGGGGGCCTCTCCCTTCTTTACAGTATGGCTGCTGCTAATAAAGCCATAAATGCTGCAAAGCACTTATTACAGTAATATTATCTTTATATTATTCCAGCATTACCAGGCTGTACGCAGGGGCTGGGGAGGCGGGAGAACCTCTTTGGTGCTGTCAGTAATCGGAGGAAGGCAGTTTAGTTTAATGATAATGACTTACACTTACATAGCTGCCCTCATCCCAGAGGACCCTGGAGCACTTTACAAACACACTCTCACTCTGAGCCTTTCTAACAAATCTGAGTCGCAGCAATGCTTATAAATAATATATAATCTGAGTGCATCTATACACTGCCAATGTATGGTATAAATATGTATAAATGTAACAAATATGATTTTTGCATGTTACATTTATAATCTTTAAAAAAAAAATGCTAACCCATCATGGATGTGCAGCCACAAAGCAGCCACACAGGATGCAAAGTCCAATAAATATCGATACTGCACAACCATTTACAACAGGTACCAGTCCGGGGCTCTTAAAAGATACGGAAATCGTTCAGGGTCTACATTCACTGGGTTACTCTGTCACTGAGAAGGTCATTCTCAGGTCGTTCAACTGGTTCTAGCTTGGGTATGTCAAATGCACAGGTATGAAAAGTTCTGTATGCCCTCCAGGGCTGATTCTAAAGTCTTGATGCTGATACTGTGTGATCACAGGGACAAAGAAGGAGGTTTCTCTGGGCCTCACCTGAATCTTTAAAATAATTATATATAAGCCTTTATGGTAGATTGTGGTATTATTCCCAATGGTTTAGGCCCTTGTTATATTAAAATTTGGGCCCGTTGCCATGTGAATTTGTAGTACTTCACATTAGATTAGGCAGAGTTTACTTCCCAACCCCATGGATTTGAGGTTTCCTGATTAATATTGTTGTGTAATGAACAGCCCCAAAACTTAGTAATGTAAAACAACAACCATATTGCTATGCTCATGGATTCCATGAGTCCAGAATTTTGTTGGGCACAGCAGGGATGGCTTGTCTCTGATCCACGATGTCTACAACCTCTATTGGGAAGACTGGAAGGCTGGGAGTGACTCAATGGCTAGAGGCAGTGATCATCTGAAGGTTTGTTCTCTCACAATTCTAGACAAACCCAAAGATTGTTTGGTCCCACACCCAGAGTTCCTGATTCAGTGGGTCTGAGGTGGGGTATAAAGGTCTGGCCATCTTGCCTGAATTCATTGCAACTCATGGACCATCTGAGCTTCAGAGCTCCCTGTGGGACAGCCAGAGCTTTCCCTGGATATGTATCACAGCTGGACATCTCCCTCTGCCCATTCCTTCTTCCTTTCCCTCCCTCCCATAGGTAATGATCCTGTCCCAAAGGCATTCCCTAATAAAATTCCACATGCTAAACTCTATCTCATAATCTGTTTCTGGAGCAGGACAATCTGTAGCTTGCTGTGGAATACTCATCCCAGCACAGGGGTTCAACTTAAGTGTGTTGGAGGACGTGGGGCATGGAGATGTGCATTTTTAATATAGTCCTAGGTCAGAGGTCGCCAAACTGAGGCTTGAGAGCCACATGTGGCTCGTTGGCCCCTTGAGTGTGCCTCTTCCACAAAATACCACGGCCTGGGCGAGACTATGTTGAAAAAGTGGCTTTAGAAGTTTAAGTTTAAAAATTTTGGCTCTCCAAAGAAATTTCAATCATTGTACTGTTGATATTTGGCTCTATTGACAATGAGTTTGCCGACTACTATCCTAGGTAATGCTGCTGCTGTGAGAATCACTGGTATAGGGAAGTGACTACTCCAAGTTTGCCTCCAGCCAGGCCCATTATTTCCACTTCTGTTTTGCATTTAAAATGCCCTCCCTCCAGCCTCCCAGCCCTCTTGAGACACACTTGCTTAGGAAGACCTCACCAGGCACATGTGTACCAGACACTGGGCAAAGCCACTGAGTCTTCTAATCTACTCTCTTCCTTCTGTGTCCCTTAAGCTGGAAGTCTGCACAAAAGCCACGAGAAAATAGCCAAGAGGTGGGCCAAAGCTCAGGGAACTAATTGAAGAACGACTCCTCTGCGAGGCGTTAATACCTTGCAGAAGAAGTGAATCTACTGGCATTTTTTAAGAGTTTAATAAAAATATATATGCACCGTGAGAAAATCACAGCAATAATTCCTTGCACCTTTGTTCCAAGAGCCCAAAGCACTCCCCATATATTATCATATTCATTATCCTATTTTCTTCACATTTCTCATTATTTTTTTTTCTGAGGTTATATATTAATATGAAATTCTAAATCAAATTAAGGAGACCACAAGCCCAACTCATTCTCTTCACCCTAACTCCATCTATGTCTTATCCCCTTCCCATCCATCACCCTTACTGACCCCTCCTTCTCCTACCCAAGGGAAGTTAAGCCAAAAGCTAGTGGGGGAGATTAGGAGATTGGAAGAGGGCAGGAGTCAAAGTGTTGCTTTGCCAGTGGGCTGCTTTCCCAGGCCCCCCTCTGCAGGACCACTGGATCAGACCACGAATCTGATGCCCCTCAGGGAAGAGATGCTGTCTTGTAGCCCAGCATCTTTAATAGGTGTGTAAAACCTACTCCCTCCACCTCACATGCAAGAGGGAAAGAATCAGGCTCATTACAGATATTATCATGCAGCACTTCATATTTCAAAGAGCTTTATAATCGCTAATTAGTTATTGCCAGAGTATATGGAAATGGCAGGTTGCTGGAATCCCACAGACTGGGGGCCAGAGTTCTGCAGTGCTGTATTAGTCCTGCAAGCAGGTCAGCTTGGCCTGCCCAAGTACTCAGGGAGTGTGGCTGACCACAGGATGGAGAGCATGAGACTTTTAGTCCTGGCCACTGTGGTTCTGAGCAGATACTCCCAAGTCACATAACTACATTCTATCAGCTTAGGAGATCCCAGAGACCTGCTAATGCTTCAGGTAGTAAAATAAAAAATACAGCTGAAAATTAAAACAACATAGCAGCCAGAAGAAGCAATGAAGCATAACCTTTCCCACTGTGCTGAGCTCAATTCACAACACAGTGACTAGAATGGGCCTGAGATTCATACAGAGGGTATGCTGTGTGCACAGCAATGGTGAGCCCACTCCAGTAGCTTCCTGAAGATCTTAAGGGAACACAGGTGTTCTGATCAGATTCTAAAGCCCCTAATTCCTATTCTTTTCGAGCTAAGGAATGTCAGCCATAGGGCTTGACTGAACAAAAAGGGTGTCTCCCCACTCTCATCCTGGGTCTGCATCTATGCCATCCTATCTGTGCTATCCAAAAACAATTGTTGAAGGTTAAAAATCTATAGTATACAGCCCTCTTCATGGAAAGGAGCAGACTCACTCACCCTGGATAACCTCCATATCATTTGAATTTCATTATAAAATTGCTCAGAAATTAGAGACAGAAGGGGCTTCAGGGAGGCGGGCCCTGACCAGGCTGACTCAGCCTTGGAGGGACACTGTCTTGTATGGCAGAGGAGGATGCAGGGGGCACTTTCTTTTAAGACTCCATCCCTCATCTGAGGAGGCACTACTTAAAAAAAAATATGAGCAGGAGAGCAAAAGCTTTCCTTCTAACAAAGCTTACCCATACAGGTCAGAAGGGGGTGTGGCACAGGCTGGGAAAGCGCTCCTGGCTTATAGAAATTCCACTGGAACCCAGGCCTTGGAAAGCTCCAGAGAAGCTCCAGCTCTCAAGGAGTATTCAGAAATCTCAAACAGAGATTTTCCATGATTTCTTTTCTTCCCGGCAATAGGGAACATGGAGGCCACTTTCCTAATAACTCCAGTGTTTATGCGAAAGCAGAGCAAGCTGAGGAGCTGGGGCTGCACGTCTGCTGGAATTAGGCTTCAGTCTGTCTTCAGGAAGTATGTGTCTGTAATACCCAAGACTTTGCATCCCAGAGAGTCATTTTGCCCATTGCTGGCAGGTTACCTATCAGAAGCTGCCTGTTCTTAGCACATAACTGTGCTGTGAAAGAGATTGATGTGCCCCTGGACCTAATTTTTCAGCACTCTAGCGGGAGAAGAAACCTCGCCCGCCCTTGCCAGCATTGCAGACAGGCAGCCCTCATAATGAGAATGCAGTGAGTGCCAGCCTGTTTGTCAGAGACAGACTTACGCAATCTGGGTGCTCCAGGACATGACAACCAGCCCCTCTAGCCTCATTGTTCATTTAGTGCTTAAACTTCATACTCTCTTAGCACCCCTCCTCACCCCACTCTCCTTCTTTCTGAGGTCCCAGGAGTCAAAGGCATCTCTCCTGGATAGGGGTGGAAAAGTCTGCTCTTTCTCATGATTCCTATGACAACCCTGCCTTAAGGTTTCCCAAGCCCAGCCTTCTTTTTCATTCCAGTTTCCTTCTGACACTCCAAGCAGACAGAATACCCCTCTACCATGAAAGCGACCCAAAGCCTCACTTCTCAGCTCAGGTGGCGGCTGGAAGATGAGCCTCATGAAGCTGAGGTGCAACCAGCCTTCAGCCACCTGGCTCTCTGGCTCCAGCTCTCAGCCACTTGCATCACCATGAGAACAAAGTGCCAAATGAGCCTCCGGGAAAACTCTTTTCCTGATCTGCTAAAAATCTACTTTGCTCCCTGTTATAGTACTGCTGAGTGTGCAGGCACATACTCACACACAGACACACTCTCCAATACCCTCCAAACACATACTCACACAGGCACACACATGCTCACTTGCATATGACCATATGTATGCACTCTCCATTGCAAACTCACACTTGTATGCTGACTCATACAGGTATACTCAGTTGCACACACATTCCTCACTTGCACAGGCTCATTTACTCTCACACCCATGCTCACTCACATGCTTACTCACACTTACACTCTCACTTACTTGTTATAGATATATTCACTCACATACTTGTTCTGGCTGTGTCCTCAGCCTTGGGATACCTCTAGCTTTAGATTTTGATTCTATTACAATTGGGGTAACAGTGAGTCAGGACTGGGAATGACAGTGGAGGGAAAGAAATGGGACCATTCCCTCCACCATTCCAATTGCTCCCTCTTTAGCTGGGCAAATGGCAGGGGGAAGTGGAAAGGTGAAGAGAAGGAGTGAGTAGGCCTGTGGGAGATAGAGTTTTCACTGCTGTGGATTGGCAAGAACATAGTGGGAGGTGCTAGGAGGCAGACCTCATAGTTCCTTATTTTAAAATAAAGGTGCGCCCTTTGTGACTCTTTTCAGTTGACCAGTCACAGAGATGGTGCAAAGGTTGGCAATGGTTGTAGGTTATACTATCACTGGCATATATGGAGGAAGGCTGT
Source organism: Pipistrellus hanaki (assembly GCF_964339955.1). Lineage (NCBI taxonomy): Eukaryota > Metazoa > Chordata > Mammalia > Chiroptera > Vespertilionidae > Pipistrellus > Pipistrellus hanaki. The sequence goes on along the minus strand of NC_140524.1, from coordinate 748,742 downwards.
GTATAAGGTTAGCGCACTGATGTGGGGGCAGCTTCCAGGACAAACCATTTTTCCCCTGCTCCTGGGGAAATAGATTTCTTATTCTTTGAAGTTTCATCAACCCACCAGACAGGTCCAGAGACACAGGAACCTGATGGCACACAGCCTATCAACACTGTAAAAGGGTAAAGAGAAAAGAAACCCCCAGCTTTGTGTCCACCTGTGTCCGAGAAATGGGACTGCCTCCCTGGCTGCTTTCTTGAGAGAGTACGTAGTTCCAAATCATTCTCTCGTCTGTTCTCTGAATCTATGTATGGGGCATCTTGAGCAGCAAAACACTGAACACAGGTAGGCTGTCAGTGTAGGGTTTATGGGCCCTGACTCTGGAACCAGACCTCCTTGCTTGAATCCTGGCTCTATGATACAGCAGCTTTTTAAATGTTCCTATGTTTCCTCGTCTGTAAAATGGGGGGACTCAGCCCAAAGCCAGACACATGGTAAATGCTATTGCATTCTCGACACTAATGATTGTGATTATATTCCTTGGACAGTCACCCTGCATGAAGAATACCATTATCTGAGGCTCAGTTGCAGCCTCATAGGAGGCCTGGTCCAAACTAGGAAATAAGTCCCAGGGAGCAAGCCGGTGAGTGTAGCTGTCTTAAACCAGAGTCTCTGTAGTAGATCTTGTTTCACCAGGAGATCTTAATCCTCAGTTCAGGCTCACTACCCTTTCTCCTCCTCTACCAGTTATGCTCAGTCAGGAGCTTTCACATCTGTTCCTCCTCTTTCTCCATGACCTCAAGGAGCAGCAGCTCTCCCATGAGCCCCTGTTTTCATAAACCCTGTTCCTAGAACAGGGCAATCCCAAGGGTGCAGGGTCAGAGCCTGGCTGGAGTCCTGGATCCATCCCTTACTAGATACCTACCCTGAGCAAGTTATATACCTCGTCTGAGATTCAGTTTTTTCACTTGACATAAAGGGATTCAAATAGCTGCCTGTCTTAATCCCCAGGGGTGCTTTAAGAGTCAAACAGGAATGCTTATGAAGGCACTCTACAAGATGGAAAGCACCAATCAAGCTACTCACTGCAAATCTTGGTTTTCCTTTTGCCCCTCCTTTGTTAGACTGTTGTTCAAAACATATCTACCAACCTTTTTCTTCTAGCAAGTTTTTCCTTCCTACCTGCATTTGTCAGGAATCACTGTATAACAAACCACCCCAAAACAAAGTGCATTGAAATAACAACTGATTGTTTTTTTCTCATGAGTGTTCGGGTTGGCTGCGTGCTGGTACTGGTCTGAGCTGGATTTGGCTAGGCTCACTCATGTGCCTGTGGTCAATTGTGTGTAGGCTAGGTGGCTTTGGTGATTCCGGCTGAGCTCTCAAATGCCTGAGGCCTCAGCTGGAACAAAGGAGCCAATTCAGCTCTGCTTCATTTGTCTCATTCTCTAGCAGGCTCCCTGAGTTATGTTCTCATGGCAGAGGCACAAGAGCAAGTGTGAGGAAGCCCAATCATGCAAGAAGGGAAGCAGAAATGTGCTTCTCAAAGCTCTGCCTGTGTCATTTGCATGTTTCTCATGATTGTGTGAAAGTCCATTCACACACTCTGTAGGCTGGGGTGGGGTGGGAGGAGGACATCTCCCTCACTGCCTAACACCTCTATCCCTCTTGAGCACTCTCATATATCTATTTCACTTTTGAATAGTTCCCCCTTTGGATATAGAGATCTTCTGTAGTGCACAACCAGAACATTATTACATGGCAGCCCTGAGAGCTCCTGTGTCAGGAGTACACAGAGCTCTGATCCCATCAGAACCTCATTTTCTCCATCTGTAAAATAGAGCTAATGTTCCTTTGTCTCCAAGAGTTTCCGTACAAATAACATGACCTAATTCATATGAAATAAACTCTTGAATTGTGAGAGTTCCAGAAGTATAACTTATTACAGATTGTAGTGGAATATGAGTAGACAAATTTCAATCTTGGAACCAGGGAATAAAATTCTAGCTTGGGGGAGAAGGTTGCTGAGGGAGGGAGTTAAGAAGGAAAATTCAGACCCAGTAATTAAGAGGTTCCAGAAAGGTGGGCAGAGGGGAAGTTGGGAAGGGGAAAGGGTAAGAAAAATGTTTCATTTGGACCAAGGCAAGCCTAATGGAGGGGAAGTGCAGTGTGCAGGGAGAATGCTGGGCTAGCAGGGATGAGGGAAACTTGAGAGAGTCAAGGCTCCAGGCCTTGCTGTCTGTACAAAGAATGGGAGTTTGGGCTGTGTGTTCAGGTGTGTCTGGCACCACTGTTTACTTTTAGCTTCTGGCAGCCCGGTGTATCCTTAGCGTGTTTCTCACTGAGCTGAACCATTCTCTGGTCCCAGCTGCCTGGCAGCAGGCTTCTCCTGGATTCAAGATAAACCTATCCCCTCCAGCCTCCCTCTTCCACCCAGCTCCCACTCTGCGCCCTCTCCCGAGCTAGAGTGCCACACTGAGGTAGATCCAGGTACCACCTCCAGATCCAGCGGAGCTTCTGGCAGCCCCTGTATCCCCAGAGCTCCAAACCCGACCCTCCCCCAGGACTCAGGGTCTCCCTCTCTACTCTCTAGTAGCAAGCTGTGAGGTCAGGGAGCACCCTGAGATGCGAGACCACCTTCTGGGCACAGTTCAGAGGGAGCCGCACTGGGATGAGAGGGTCTGACTTTAACTTCTTTGAGGGCAGAGACTAGGATGGGGCTGGCAGCCCTCTAGAAGGCAGGGATCGATCGGGGAATAAAAGATGAAGGAGGGGAAGGGGAAAGGAAGGAGATGGAGTGGAAATAGGGGTAGGGGAAGAAGGAGGGGGATAGAAAGGGATAAGATCGGGCAGAAAGGAAAGAAGAGTTGATAGAGGAAATGGGAGATGGGTAGGGAAGAGGGAGATGTGGGAAGGAAAGGAAGGCCTGGAAGGCAAGGAAGAATGGAAGGGAGGGGAGAGAAAGGTTGGAGGAAGGGTGGAGAAGAAATGAATGCAAAGTGTAGTGAAGGGGAGGGTGGGTAGAAGTAAAGCTGGGGAAACAGGGGAAGAGGAGATAGAAGGGAAACTGGACATTGGGGAGAGGAAGGGGCAGGAAGGAAAGGGGAGAGAGAGCATGGAAAAGCTTTGGCTCTGCTTTTTGTCCCCTATGACTCCAGTGTGCCCTAGCAGCCACCCACACCTGCATGTGTAGGAAAGCTCATACAGTATCAGATGGAACAAGCCCTCAGTAAAGTCAGTGAGTCCAAATTCAAACCCCTCCTCTGTCTAGGAGGTTCACTGGTCATATGACTTTGGAAGTAGGTGGTAACTTGCTATGACACTAGTTATCACATTTATAAAATGGAGATCATTTAAATGCCTCCATTAGGCTAAACAAACAAACAAACAACCAAAAGAAATGTAAAATCCTTGGTCTTAGTGCATGTAACAGATGCCAGTTGGTGCCCCACCGGGGCTGGCACAACCATCCCTCAGCTGCTTTTCAGAAGGGAGCACCTTACTGTAAAGAAAATGCCTGAGACTACTGGCAGCCAAGCCTGCCTGTCTCTGGGGGAATCATATAAAAACCCGCACCCTTACCTCCAGAACTCCCTGAGGAATCAGACCGAGTCAAAGACCTTAGCTGAACCCACATCTGTTCAGCATCCCCCTGTCCTATTCTGCGTCCTTCACAGGCTTCTCTTGAGAGCCCGTCCTCAACAGGTCCATTGCATCTAAATGCCTGTCTTGGGCTCTGCTTCTAGAGGCCACCTAAGACATACCTTCTTGCAGATTAGTTACCAATGTGCTGGGCCTAAAATTGGTGACAGGTTCTCCTAGAGATGAGAGGCCCACACACAGCCCTGTGCTTACCCAGAGTCATATCAGGCCAGCTTTGTGAGCCTCTGGCAAGTTCCAGGTATTACCTGTCCTAGGAGGATTAGAAGAAGAAACTGAGTGAGATTCAAATGACATAAAATAAAAACAAGCTGGGGAGGGGGGGGTAATCCTTTAAGGCTGTGGTTTCCTAGGACACAAGGAAACCACCAGCCCTAACAGACAGGGTTGGAGCTGTATCTTAAGCATTCTAAAATATACCCTGAGAAGCCTGCCAGTGGGGTGGCTGGTAGAGGGGGAGGCTGCTGATTTGGGGGCTTTCTGGTGATGAGTGAGTTTGGGAGTAATTTAAGAGATGAGAAGGAGTCAGGACACACTTCAATGGGGGAGGTGCCCACAAAGCTTCCATTTTGTGTGCAATTAGTCTAGGGATGCCCTCATTTGCATAAGGTTCATAAATTTGCATAAAATTGCTTGAGGCCCTAACCACCAGTACAGAAAATAAAATAACATGAATCAATTAGCAGGACTGGCTGTTATTGGAGTAATCCTGGTGTTAAGGAATCTCCTTCTCCTAACTCAGAAACGATGGGTTGGGGGTACCATGGAAAGGGAGCCCTGCCCCCACCCTGACTAAAGGTAGAGACTAGCACTTATGCACAGCAGATATAAATGAGGGCCTGAGCCAGAAGATGCAGGCAGCAGTCTGTGGTTGGTGGGGGAGGTGTCAGAGGACAACAAGGATGAAAAGAACAACATGTGAGGAGACAGTGGTGTGTGTTAAAGGAAGGATACCTAGCCCTTGTGTTTATCAAGAGCTTTTTTTCTGCCTATGGCCTAAGCCATACATTCTCCCATTTGATTCTCATGACAACCACATGAAACTGGTACAATTACCCAATTGTAGAGATTTAGAAACATACGTTCAGAGGTGTTACAGATTTGCACAGGATAACACCAGCAAATGGTAAATGTGGGCCTGCCTTGCTCTGGAGGCATATAGAAACCTCCAAGTAAGAATGGCACCTGGTTTGCAGCTGGAGTACAATAAATATTTGTTGAATGAATGACTGATGTATGTGTGTGAAGGGGTTCAGAACAGACTTCCCCAAGATGTGCCACTTTGGCATGTGAATTATTTTTGAGTTGAAGGGAATCAAGACCCTGTGGACTCAAGAAAAACTTTTACTTCTCTCTTAAAGAATTTGAATTGGGAGAGTTGCCCATAGTAATAGTTATCAACAGAAATAATCTTTTATGACCTAACTATACTTCTAATTACTGAACATCTGATTTTCTATAGTCCTGTGAATGACCTTCTTCCCCTCTGAAGCCCTAAGGTGCCTTATCTCATCCTTAGCTCGGAATGTCATATATGCCACATTTTCCATTACTCTCTCTGAACCTCACATGTATGTAGGGTGTCTCATGTATGTGGAGTTTCCATATGTATGTATGTAATTAGATTTGGCTATTTTTTTCATGTTAGTCTGTCTCGTGTAAGAGAATGAGCTGAAAGTGGAGGTGAAAGTCAAACTAAGGATGCTGTGTGGCATTTTTTTTAAAAGGAAAATAGTTTAAAAGTGAACTACAGGATACAATTTCATAAAACAAAACAAAACCCAAAAATAAGCTCTGTGAGCTGGCCTTTTGGTTCCTCTGTGGCATCACCCTATCTTGTGGCATCAACCTCCTCTGTTTTTCCACCTTCTGAGTCCTACCCAGCATGCCACATTCTTTTATTCTGGTCTGTAATCTGTGGTCCATGGTGAAGAAGCAGAATCCATAGCTAACCAGAGCTAAGAAGCTAAGGTCATGGAGCCCAAGTCCATTTCTTACCACTGAAACTATAAAGGGCTCTTATCTTTTATTCCTGTCTGTTAACAAGCCTTTACTGATGAATCATCAATTTCTCTCTCATCTCTCCTTTTCTCTTTTGCACTGACCCTGATGGTTTATAAGAACTCTCAAGGATTTTTTTTGCTTCTGCTCTCCCTAAACCTCCTCCTCTCCCAGAGCCACTGTTAATGAATCAAATTGCCCTTCGACTTGAATTACTGGGAAAACAGCCTCCCCTACCACTTGCAATAGATGGGGTGGCTGCCCCCAGATCCACATTGGCCTTGTTGCAACTACTCAGAGTGGATGTTTATTTTTGAATCTCGCATCCTTTATCTGAGAAAATGGACTACCAATGGGAAACAATTACCTACCACTTACCCCACAGGGCTGATGGGAGCAGATGGCACGTGTGGTGGAGAAGCAGCATAGTGCATTAATGTCATCAGCAACGATCACAGCCATAATGAGTCCACATCACAGGGACTGAAAACCAAAGACAGGAAAGATCAACAGCTGGGCACTTCATCCAGATGTGGTCACAACCACCCAAAATGGCTTGTTTCAGTTTCACTTAATGGGCAGAGAACAGTGTGAAGCTACAAGGGTACCCACAGGAAACAGCCCCTACTTTCAACCCTGCTTATCATCAGGGAGCCACTCTGCAGGGAGCACGTGGCAATTCATTGTTTACATGGACCCACTGAACTGCTTTCTTCTGCTCTGACTGGATAAAATGTGTGTGTGTGTGTGTGTGTGTGTGTGTGTGTGTGTGTGTGTGCGCGCACGCGCAGGATAGTCATAGTAAGATCTCTAAAGCTAGCAGTAATGTTACAAGTAATACATAATGGATGGGAGAAAGACCTGCAGTAACATTTCATGATTTGCTAAATTGGGACACTGTGATATCAGCTTCTGTAAAAACAGAATGACAAGTCAATTTCTTAATTAAAGAACAAGTGTAAGGACCAATGTTTCAGCCAGTGTCCTTGATACTTCAGAGGGTTTTAGGTAGAAAAGGGAAAATCACCTCACTGCAGAGTTTCCCCAGCCACTGCCCAGTTTGAATCACAACCATAACTTTATCCCCCACTACCACTCCCCAACCCCTTTGTTTTGAGTTTTCTCAAAGCTCAGAGCAGCTCAAAACCTTTCAGATTGTTTCCTCTCCCTTCCAGCTGGATCATGAAGTGAAGTCTATACCAACTCCATGAATACGTAGGCTGTACTTAGCAAACATTATGGTTCCTAAATGTTTGGGGACAGGCTTTTTGTTTTCTAGTTGTAACTAAATGAGAAGGATTTTGCTGGCACCTGGCTGAAGGTAATGGATGAACTCCTCTTGAAGATGCACAGACAGTTTCAACAGAACTCAGTCACACCCAAAACAGTTTCATCATTTTGAGGAACATCACTATTTACAATGATATTTAGCATATATTAACTTTTTTAAAAACAAAGATGAACTTTATATAAAACCTAAGCATTTCATGTGTTAATCTTCACTTTTTTAGTGGCTGTGAATTTTAGTGAACTCCTTATCTACTTGGTCTGGCTTCTGTCTCAACCACTCCAGTGAAACTGTTCTTTGGAACTACCTATTGGTTGCTACATTCAAAGGACATTTACCAGACTTCATTTTACTTAACAGGTTGGCAGCATTTGACACTGCTGACCCCAGCCACCTCCTTTCCAGAATACTCTGGCTCAGCATTGCTAAAAAATCATGCATTGTGGCCCCATATCAATAGGCAGACTAGTGCTGATCTTCAATGAGATAAGTACAGAAACTAGAATAATAGAATTTTTAAGAAATTCAAGTATTTGTCTACTGATTCTAATAATAAAACTGGAGTAGATATTTTGCATGTCTGTTAATATTTTGTTAGTACATTTTTATTTATTTATTATAAAAGTATTGTCTGTGAAATATTGGTAGGGGCAATCCCTAATCCTTCTCCAAAGATAATGTAAGAAGCCCTGCTATAGGTACTTATCTTTTCTGAATCCAGCTCTATTGGCTTTCCTCCCACTCTACTTTTTTGAGAAATTTGCATAGTGCCTTCATCTTTCTTACCTCCACAGATTTGCCCTTTCCTGATGAAATCTTGTGCATCATTGTTTCCGCAGCCCCAAGCCCAATGCCTTGCATGCAAGGGAAGCTCAATCAACTTTTGTGATATAAATGAGTTTCATGGGAGGCAGTCTTGGAGGCACATCATTTACCAAGTTAGAAAGCATTTTAGATCCACTAATTTCTTCCTTTTTTTTTTATCCCCCCTAGCTCTTGCAGTAGGCATCATAATTGTCACAAGTAATAGTGAACTAAAAAGTAGTAAATTTCCTTTTGTGGTCCAAGTCAGTCAGAATGTCCTAGGCTAAAAATCATCCTATATTTGATTTCCCTTTTCCGGGAGGGGAGAGGGACAGCAAGTGGTATTTCTCCCAGAGAACTCCTCCTGATGGTCTGAGGGCATCCTGGAAATTTGTCAGCCTATGTGGAGGAAATTGCCTTAAGCACAGATGAGGAACCTAAATTTACCTCCTGGCCATGTAGAGTGCTGCCCACCAAATGGAATTCCTCAGCTTTCCCTGTCCTGTGCCTCAGTGTCTTGAAGGGTGAATGAATGGCAGTCAGGGTGACCCTTGGGGCTAATCTAAGAAGGAGACTAATTAGTGATCCTACAGCACACTCAAAATAGAAATGTCAAGTGATACTATTAATAATCATGTTTCCTCTGCTCTGGTTTCCAGGGTCCCTTCCGCTTGTATTTCAGAATCTCTGGAAAGTAAAAAGAAATGTTATTTGGAGGTAAAAGAAAGTTGTAACTGTAGTGTATCTCAAAATGACTGTCAAGATAAAATGTAGATTCATGTGCTGCCTTTCTAAAATGACCCAAAACTATAAGAAAAAGGTTAACTGCTTTAATATGTAAAAATGTAAAACTTTTGCATTTGAAAAAAAGAAGGAAAAAGCCAGAAACAATTAAAGGACAAATAAAACTCTGCACAAAATATTTTTACATAGAAAGCAATTAAAAAAGAGCATCCTTAATATGTCAAGTGTTCTTACAATAAGAAAGTGAGAAATACCCAAATAGAAAAATTGATAAAAGGCATGAGTAAGGCAATCCACAAAAGACGACATATAATACCACTATACATGAAAAGTGAGAAGGTGCTATTTTATTTGGCATCTTTTTGGCAGCTGTGAGACTGAACCTATAGAATATCATTTTTTATTTATCATATTGGCAAATATTGATAATCTCCAGGCAAGTAAAGGAAAATGGACCTTGGCATTTGCCACTAATGGGACTGTAAATAGTTATAGTTTTCCTGGAGAGCAATTTGGCAACGCATAACCAAAGCCTTGTCCTTTGACTCACAGATTCCACCTTTAGGAATGAATCCTAAGGAATAATAAGACAAGTACACAAAGATGTGTCTGATAAGGTTGGTTATTGCAGTGAGGTTTATAGTGGCAAAACTGGAAGCTATCTAAATGTGTATTAATAGCTGATTAGTTAAGTACACAGATAAATACTATGAAGTTACTTTAGAGAATCTATTGATATAGAAAGCTGTCACTAAAAAAAACCTAGAGGTGTAGAATGATTTTATTTTTATTTTTGAGCATTTAAAAAAGTGTGCGTGTGTGTGTGTGTGTGTGTGTAAAGTGCTCTAGAGTTATACTTTTCTTAATTTATTTTTTAATTTAAGTATAATTGGTATATAATCTTATATTGGTAATATTCAGGTGTACAATGTTCAATATTTTTTATACCTTACAGTGTGATCATCCCACTAATTGCAGTAATCATCTATCATCATGTAAATGTATCATAATATTACTGACTATATTCTGCTTCCCCCTTTCTCTCATTCCCCAACCCCTCTCATCTGGTTACCATCCCTTTGGTCTTTATTTCCATAAGTCTTTTTTTGTTTTGTTTGTTTTATTTTTTAAGATTCCACATGTACATGAAACCATACAGTATTTGTCTTTCTATGCTTGAGTTATTTTACTTAGCATAAGTGCAATCATACTTTTTGAATGATGAGATTATAGCTAATTTTAATTGTCTTTTATACTTTTCCATAATTTCTTGAGTTTTTTACAATTATAACTTACAACTATCTCTATTGAAAACTTTATTTTATGGAGTACTTGTTCTTGCTATTCTGGCTGTTTTATGGAGGTGAAAGAATCAACAAATAAAAACATATGCACATAAATAAAAATAAGGAAGATAAAAATGTTAATCAGAGGTAAATTTTATTGCTCCTCTCTGAATCATTATTTTATTACTTATTTTGGAATGTACTTATTTGATTCATGGAAGCTTCCCAACCCCTAGCAGTCCCATCTTATTCTTTTTAAAATACCTTGGAACATTTTATCACATTAGCTGTCCCTGAAATCATTATTGGACATAATACTTGTATTTTTTAAAATTGCTAATAAAATAATTGCCAATAAGCTCTGTTAAAAAGCATCTGTGCCCAGCATACCCTTCAACCTTGCTGATTCTATTCTTACTAGAGGTCTGGTACACAAAATTCGTGCACAGGTACAGTCCCTAGGCCTGGCCTACAATCAAGGCCATCTTCCCTGGCCTTACCCCCTGCTGCCACCCACCTCAGGTTCCCCATTCATCATCAGGTGATTGGAGTCTGCAGGCCAGGGGGAGGAACCAAAAGTTTTGCCCTTCCACCTTCTCGCTGACCCTGCCCCCACTGCAGGTTGCCCTCTATGTGTGGAATGACTGGCTGGGCTGGGGCCTTGGACTGGCACCGTCCACATCCCCACCACCTATTCATCCCCCATTACCCACATCTGGTTCCTTGTTCAGCATCGGGCAATGGGAGTTTGCCGGCTGGGGAAAGGAACCAAGAGATGGTCAGTACACCTCATATATAGAGGTGGTCAGAACACCTCATGGTCCTTCTGATCATTCTGCCATTAGAGTCAACTTGTCTATTACTCTTTTATTATATAGGATAGGACCGAATCTGGGCTTTTCCTCATGTTTAGAAATGTAACCTGGCATTTCAAAGTATCTTCTTTTAATAATTTTTATGTCATCTTAATAACAGAGAAGGAATATGATGGGTGCATCAATCTTTCACTGAGAAATAGTTGCTAGAGCAATAATAAAGTAGAATCACAGTTGTCTGAACTGTATTATTATTATATAACAAAAGGTATTATATGAATATACCTTTTGATATATACTGCATGGCCAGATTATGATGATCTCTAAATGCATAATAATCTGGCCACTCAGTGTATAGCCTATATAATAAAAGGCTGATATGCAAATTGCCTACTCAACCAGGAGGTCGACCAGCAGGCAAGTTGGACATCATCCATGTCCCCTCTCCCTAGCCAGGCTGGCCAGACCCCACCCATGCATGAAATTCATGCACAAGGCTTCCAACACACACACACACACACACACACACACACACACACACACACACACACACTGAGTGGCCAGATTATTATGCATTTAGAGATCATAATAATCTGGCCACTCTGTATATATACCATATATATGCATATATGTAATATTAATTTGAACCATATGAAATTTCTTATATTCAACTCTTTTTGATCTATAGAAATGGCAATTTCATATGGCTCAACCTGGACATAAACATACTAATATTCTGAGGTTGTTGTTGCCTTTATACAGAAGTGAAAACTTTGTTCCAGGGAAGCAGAAATGGGCATTTAGCTGGATTTCCCTCTGATCTAAGCGTGTGTGTGTGTGTGTGTGTGTGTGTGTGTCCTTAGAAACCAAATAGAAAATCACCCCACACATTTAAAAAAATCTTAATCTAACTTCCTCCTTTTACATTATCCAACAATTTCTTTGTTCAAGTTTCATTTTGAATTTAGTTTTTCAGAACTTTATCTTAAGAAAAAAAGGGGAAAAAATCTTTCCAGGTGACATTATTGTATATTGCTTATCATTTTGCTCATTGTGGCTCTGCTGATTCCCCTTAGAAACCATTTCATCCTTTAACAGTTGGCCAAAAATATTAAGCAACTTGCCCAAGTTCACCAATCTTATTAGGGCAGAGCTGGGACTAGAACTCTGGGCTTTTCAAATTTACCACCCTGCAGAGGGATTAAAGGATGTTATTATCCTCTTCTCTCATGAAGGCAGGTTGTGGCCTCAGTTCAATAACAGGGCCAGCAACCAACATCCTGGAAGGTCTGAGGGAAAAGACCATCAGTTGACAAATTATCATGATCATTTTTAATGTTATTACTCATATGCTACATCTGCTGCAGAAAACACAGGATTATTTAAAATGCACATAATTTGAGTTTTCTACAACATTTATTTTCTAAATTATTTTTAACTGATATGAATACAAAGACTTGTGAAGACACAAAGCAAGGCTTTTTAAAAATCCATAACCTTAAATTAAGACCACATTTATTCACACTGCTTGCAGCCCAGAACTTTCTTCTTTTTAATTCTTCAGTGATATCAGCAAGTCACATTTCCACCTCTTCTTGGCCCATTTTTTTCTCCTAGCAACGGCATTGGAAGACCAACATATAATGCATTTTACAGTAAGAATCATAATGGAGTTTTTAGTAAACTAGCCAGACCAGGCTGCTTCCCCAGTGAAAAGATGCCTCTAATTGATCTCTAGGTAGAAACAGCAGCTGGTGATCAGAAACACTGTGCTCAGTTTTATTTTATAAGGACAAGCATTTCCATCATAATACCAGACAAACAACAGGACACTGGGAGAGACACACAGAGAAGGCCAAACAGACAGACAGACAGACACAGATAAGACCCAGCAAGCACTTAACTGCAAGACCCACAGCCATGCCACCTTAAATGGAAAGTTTCTGATAACCCATGATGGATTGGAGCCAGATTGAGACAGGGAGGGGGTTGGGGGAGAAAGTGCAAGTGTGGAGGGTCAGGCAAAGCCTGCTCCCTTAAGCGCCTGTACTGGCCCTGAGCTTTGTTAGGGGGCGCTGTGGGGCTGCAGGTGCTGATTTCTCACCAGACAGAGAGGCAGTTTTAGTAGGCCTGTCCTGGTTGAAACCCCCATTGCTCTTTTGGCAAAGAGTAGGTGTGTCCTGGCCAGGTCCCAGTTTGGATAATTACAGTCTGTCAACCTAAATTCCCCCCAGGGTTGCAGTTAAATATGGTACCCGTCTTCACAATTAAATTTTAGCTCTAATAGGACATTCGATTGTCATGTTACGTGACAGTTAAATAGCGGCTGCATGGTACCCCAGAGGTAGCTTCACTTTTGTGGTGACTACAAAGATTTCTCTGGGTGTAATAAATGCCCTGCATGGACACAATTGGGGGGGCTCTCTCTGCTAAATTGGAGTTGGTAACTATAGGACTTCACTCATCATTAAATTTATTTTTTATTTTTTCCATCACCATTTATCCCCTCTATGCCCTCTTCCACTTCCACCCCCACTCCCCCCCCCCCCCCGCAATCACCACACTGTTTTCCATGTCCATGAGTTCTTTCTCTTTTTTTATTTTTTACTCAGTCCCTCCACTGCCTTCCCATTAGAGCTGTCTGCCTGCTCTCTCTGAGTCTGTCTCTATTTTGCTCCAATTCCTTCACCTGGAAACAAAATCAAGACACCAGGTTGCTACAGGACAGATGAGGCCTCCAATGACCTTTCCAGCCTCAGGTCCCCTCCATTCCTTTGTCTCAATGTCACAGTAATCCTTTCCTTTCTCTAAAGGTGTCATGTATTCTCTCGTACCTGTGTCTCTGATTCCTCCACAGTCTGGAACATCTTTCTTTTGTTCTTTGTTTACAGAGATCTTTTATCCTAGCAATATCCAGCTCAAATGCCACCTCCTTTATGATGCCATCTTCAATCTTCTCCAAATAAATGTTTCTCTTCTTATGACCCTGAATTCTATTATTATTATCCTTACTTAGTATTTATTCAAACTTGACTTATATTATAGTATATTGTTAAAATATTTTGCACATGCACTTAACTATGATTACTTTTCCTCATCTCTTAACACAATGCTTAATAAATATTTCTGAAGTCAAGAAATAAGGCATCATTTCTTTCTTTTCCAAGGGCATAAATAAGAATATCTGATATCTGTTGAGTGTTCACTATATTTTGATAATTTTTCTCAGCACTTTATAGGTACCAATTCAGCCAACCAGCACCATCCCATAAAGCATTATTATTATTGTCCTATTTTTGTAGATGAAAATACTGAGGCACAGAGAAGTTAAATAATTTTCCCAAGGCCACACAGCCAGTAAGGGATGCTGCCCAGGGCAAAACCCACAAGACTTACCTCCGGAGCCTAATACTCGTACACTGCATCTTATAGGTTTTTAATTAAACAAATGAGTATCCCTACTGTTATTAAGGACTGAGAGTAAGAAGTTGATGCAACATAATGCACCTGTCTCCAGTTTACTTAGGCTATCCTAAATAACAAGTGGACTGCTTTCTGAAATCCACACTATTGTTTGTCATTTTCCATCCTTGGGCAATTATTTCACACTGCAAATGAGAGGGTGATAATCTTAAAGTATTCACAGCCAGTCTTGCCTACAGAGGTGTGAGCAAGGAGGAAGATAGCATGTTGTGATTAGAGAGAGAAGAAACAAACCCCAGTGATTGCAATGTGTAAGGAAGGGGTCAGCCTCATTATTCTAATGCATAGTTTTCTGCACCCATAGAAATATTTTATTCCAACAAGTTAATTTCTTTAAGTGGTGAGCACTAAGTGTGGCACACATGATTATCTTCCTTAGGTTTCTTGCTGCTTTCTCCCCACCCGGCTGAGGGAATGATTTCTGCAGCTCACCTCTTGCAATTAGAAACAGCCCTACAGGGCAGAGGTGCAGCCTGCGCTCTGAGATACTCTTCTACAGCTGAAATAAAAACAGCTTTTGAAAATATTCTCCTGCCAAAATCATTTTAGCATTTCACTGTCACACAGTGGGAGGGAAGGGGGAGAGAGAGGGGGGGAGAGGAGAGAGAGAGAGAGAGAGAGAGAGAGAGAGAGAGAGAGAGAGAGAGAGAGGAGAGAGAGAGGGGAACACTCTTTCCATACACAACTGGCAAGACCTCATGTCTTTCCTGTGTACAAAGAAATTAATTTCATTTTTGAAAAAGGTGGCCATAAAAACATATTTCAAGATTTTACATTTTCATAAGAAAACATCTCAATTGTAAAAGAGTTCCTCTTATAAGACAAAGTTGTAATTAGATTGTCTATAGTGATGATGAATGACCAGGGTGAAGAGTCTTCGTTCTTTCTGGAGAAAGAAACATCCTGGATGGTGGAGGCAAGGGCTGCTTGGGGCAGCCATGCTGATGCCAATGCCAAAGGTTGTTCTTTCCCATGAAGCTGCTAAAGAAGAAAGGCTGTTTCTAAGCCTAGGTCAGTGGTTGGCAAACTGCGACTCGCGAGCCACATGCAGCTATTTGGCCCCTTGAGTGTGGCTCTTCCACAAAATACTACAGCCTGGGTAAGTCTGTTTTAAAGAAGTGGTGTTAGAAGAAGTGTAAGTTAAAAAAAATTAGCTCCACAAAGAAATTTCAATCGTTGTCCTCTTGGCATTTGGCTCTGTTGACTAAGGAGTTTGGAGACCACTGGCCTAGGAGTAATAACAGGAAAGGCTATTTAGAGGGTGAGCCAAGGTGGTTGCCTAAACAGTAGCCATTAGTGCCAAGAGGAGGCCCTGTACAAGGCGCAACAGCCTCCCTTAACTGGCAGATTCCCAGTGCTTTCTGCTCTATCTTTTTCAATCTGGGTATATTTTCTCTTGCAGTTATTGAAGAGTAACTGTCCTTTCACAAATGCCTTAACTTTTTTGTTGTTCTTTATATATGCCTGTTACAGACTGAATTTTTTCCCTTCCTTCCCAAATTTGTATGTTGAGGCTCTAACCCCCAGGATGCCAGAATGTGACTGTATTTGGAGATGGGGGTCTTTAAAGGGATGTTTAAGTTAAAATGAGACCATTAGGGTGGGCCTTTATCCAATATGACTATTGTCCTTATAAGAAGAGAAAATTGGGACCCACAGACACCAAGGCTGTGCACAAACACCACGTGAGGACACAGTGAAAAGAAGCCATCTGGAAACCAACAAGAGAGGCCTCAGGAGAAAGAAAACATGCCCACACCTTGATCTTAGACTCCTGCCTTCAGAACTGTGAGAAAATTAACTTATTTGTTTAAGCCATCCATTCTGTAGTACTTTGTTTTGGCAGCCCAAACAAACTAATACCTAACCATTTTTTAAAATATGGTCCATGGACCACTTTCATCAGAAAGTAATGAGAGGATTAAAATGCAGAATTCTGAGCCCCATCCAGACCTACTCAATCAATTCTCTGGGGTCCAGGAGTCTGCAGTTTTTCCCAAGTGTCGGTCATTCCAGTGCACACTAAAATTGGGAATTGCCTGCAGCCGGAATTTGTTGTGTCATATTGGTGGTCATCAGAGGGAGGTTGCCCCAAGGACATACTGCTTAAGTGCCCCCTCCTTTAGAAAGGCATTCTTTGCAGTTAAACATTCCCCTCTCTCTGGTGGATCTCTTTTCAGTGCAAATAGCTCCTGGATGGGGGTGACAAATTAAGTCAATAAACTTTGAGTATGAATTCATTTATCAGTTGAATTCCCATGGGATTGGAAGGATGCCAAACCTGAGGGGAAAAAACAGAAGAGCAGGAATAAGTAGGCGGTTGAGAATTGCTGGTGTGGTCCACAGTGGGGAAATATAGCACCTTGATGATTTTGCTCAGAGTGAGCCCCATTGGGAGTGAGACTGCCCCATAGGTGGGCAGCTGTGAAGCACACAGTGCACTTCTCTCTGACAGGAAGGGGAACAGAGAGATGGGAGTGGGCCTTGGGGTTTTCTCCTTTGCTGTTTGGAAGCCGACAATAAAGGCAGACCTGCTTTCCTTCCTCCCTAGGAGTGATGTGTGTAGAGTTGTGCTGAGGGAACAGGAGAGGGTAATGGGGCTTTAGGGTAAGGAGCACATATAAGCAGGAGTAGGATGCAAAATATTTCACAACTGGTATGGCTTAGACACAACCTGTCAGAACAGAAGGCAGACAGAGACTGGAGCAGATCCTGACATCCCATTGTTTCAGGAGTGAACCTTCTACAAGCCTTGGACCTGTGCTTTGCCCAGCACTCATAGCACAGGCCTGAATGAGTAGGAGGGTCTGCTTGCATTGTTTGCTTTCAAGAAAGGAGGAGACATCCCTGTTCCCCCTTACCCCCTGAGGATTGTCTTAATTCACTTTGGAGTTCAAGCTCAGTGTATTCCAGGCCAATGCAATTCACATGTGATTGTGGCATGCCTGTCTTTCCTCCCTGACTCTTCCAGCAAGTTGCTAATGGGCTTGGAGCATCAGAGAGCAGGCCAGGGCCAATCTCCCAACTGCTGACAAGTGATCGCTTTAGAGAGGGTTGCCAGGGGGCCAGGGCACTCATGGCTAGTTCAGAAGCCAGGGCACTGGGATTGATAATGAGCTGAAACTCAGCCCTCTGCAAGCCTGGATGGACGCCTACCCTCAAGCCAGAGTATCTGGATGTATGTGCCAACAGCCAGGGCACATCACAGCCCATTGGGTGCTCAGCATTGACAAAAGCTCTTCTGGCTTTCCATTTTCTATGAAAAAAGGTGAATCTGAGTTGCAATCTGCCACAGTCAGTGGCCCAGGATTCCAAACTATATTCCTTGAAGCAGCAAATGGTTGGAGGAGAACAAAGGTCAGCCCAGCCAGAACACTCAGGCATGCCAGTGTTCTTTCTCAAGATAGTGCTCCTTGTGACAGTGACAGTATTGGCACTCTACACAATTCTCCTTGGATCCCTTTTGAGCCTTTGTGTGTGAAACCTGCTTTTACTCTTGCTTTTAGTTCTAATACCCAGCACCTACACTTTGCTTTGAGAGGACAGTCCTCAGACCAAGAGAAGGGAGCTACTCTGCATACCTGTGTAAGTAGATGGAAGTGTCTGAGAGCTAGCCTATCCCTTTGGTGGCTCTTAGTCATTGATTGATGGTGGCAGGAGTATAAAAACCCAGCTCTCTTAGCTGGAGTGGTGCCATTATTAGGCACAGCTATCCTTCAGAGCTGCCATGTGGGTCAGGCCAGGCAAGGACTTAAGTGAGTTCTTTGCTTAGTTTCTTCCCTTTCTTTTTTCTTGAAAGTTCTTACTAAATTACTCACATATAAATTTTGATCTCAGGGTCTGTTTTGGGGCAACCCAACCTAGGTCATACATTTAAAATATCCCAAGTTTTTCTCCCATTAGTGTCTCATAACCAAAAGAAATATTTTCTTACTCTTTCTCTCTAGCTACCTTCACCCTGAAGATCCCCTCTGCTATTAGAGGGACTCACCATTCTCCTTCTCATCAAGTTAATAAAAAAAAATGTGAGGTTCTGGCATTATCTTTTCTACTAAACCCTTCTCCCTACTGCCACCTTCAGCTCAGTCCTCTTCCTTTGCTTCCTTAAGACAATAAGCTTGAGGGTATTATGTATCTACCTCCCACCTTCCACTGTTCATGAAAATCTAGTACACTCTTAGCCAATGGGTTCTGCTAAAGCTCAGGTTTAATTCTTCATCACTCCCCAGATCACCAAGTCTTAGGGGACTCCCCATTTCTTGCCAAAGTGCCCTCACTTAGCCTGGGCATTCAAGGTCCTCATCAACATGTCTTTGGCTTACATTTTCAAGTTTATGAGAGTCAAGATGGAAAGCTATACTCCTTCCCACTAGCGCATTCACCAAAATGGGTCATTTTACTATGTTGAGATTACTACAGTGGTTAATACCATGATGCACAGATGGTAGACGATGGAGTATGGTAAGTGAGACATTGAATAGGGAGTCAGAGAGTGTCTGGTGCTATTTGTGTGATATTTATCTCTTATTTTAGAATTTATCTTTACTATTACTAACAGGTATCTTATGGGGGCCATATAATGCTTTTGTATTCTCCCACATAACCCTTATTTAATGGGATATTACCTAATCAGGCCTATGTCCAGTCTTGAGGTCTTTTGACTCACCCGTGTACCAAACAGCTGACACCCATCCATGGACCTCATGTTGGTCTGGATTTTTATGTTCTCAGGTTCTTGACCCCTAAGTTTTCTGGTCTTGGGCTTAACTACCCTACGTAGATCTTCACTGTGTCCTCTCCAGACCCATGGGGCACAGATCTACTTTCCTATTGGTTCTCTACAAGGACCTTAATTCTCCTTATAGCAAGGCTGTCTTTGCTTCAGCCAAACTCTAGGAACTTCTTCCTGAACAATCTATTATCAATTTAGGTTCTCTACCTATGTCCTAAATCATTTATAAACTCTTAAGTGTGACGGACATACAATTTCACTACCCAGATCCTTCTTCAAGGAATGACTTGCTGTTCAGCCCCATAGACAGTCTCCAGGTATCAGCCTTTCAGGGTCTTCCTGAGCACCTGAGAACTGCCTTGAGTAAGTTCATGTCCTTCTTGGGTGAGTAGATAAGGCAGGGATATAAAAGTCTGGCCATTTTTGTCTGACATAGGACATTCTTAGGAACAATTCTCATTCCAGAGCTCCCTGCTGGGTTGGCCAAGGTTTTGTCAGGCCTGTATCACAGTTGCATTATTCTCCCTACAATCTTGCTTTCAACTCCTAGTTTTCATTTGCATTGATTCCTAACAGACATCTAATGCCCTGAACATTATCTCATCATCCATTTCTGGTGAACACAATCAGAAACTCTGAGATCAGGGGCCATGGCTATGTACCCCACAGCAGGTGCCTGTGGGGCTTGCTCTTAGGAGGCACTCAGCAAATGTTTGCTGATTTTAGTTTAATTACTGCTAGTAATTGCTAACATTTAAGAAGTAGGTCCATGTGTCTGGCACCAAGGGAAGCAGGCTGAACATTTTACATGAATGTATCCTTTAGTTTTCAAACCTACTATGAGAAAAGCACCATTATTTCTCCCATTTTACTGATGGGGAAACTAAGGCACAGAGAGTAAGTGTGAGTGTGCGAGAACTTGAGACCATGTAATCTGATGCTTGAGCCAAAGCTCTTATCACCATGCTGGAGCTAAATGCTACATGCAGCTGACAGCTGGTTACTAGCAGTTAAGAGGAACCATATGGTGTCACAAGACAGTGTCAGATGCCATAGGAGAACTCACACAAAATTGCAGGGGTAAGTACCCATGTGGTGCTGGTAGGCTCAAAAACGTTCTAAGCCTGTGTCATCTAGAACAGCCTTCTCAGTTTGCCTCTCTTAAAATCAGAACATTATTAACTGCCTGAAGCAGCAGCACGCATAGCATAACCTTCCTGTGGTACAAAACAGAAGAAAGCCCAGCGAGGTTAAGGAACTTCCACAAAGTCACAGAGCTAGTTGGTGTTTAGCCCTCTAAGATCAGCAGGAATTGTCAGTCCATCTCACTCCATTTCTTCTCCCACTTTCCCTCCATGCCACGATTGTAAAGATCTCTGATAGTTATTTGGTGGATGTTGAGGCAAGAATAGTATTTCCTGCTTAGATAGGTCAACCTTGCAGATTAGTCTGCTGACTTCTCAGTCATACCATCTTTGCTCATTCAGTCCCATCAGTATTCCAAGCACCTCTGGGATATAAAGGCAGGGGGATTAAAAAAGGGTAGTTTTAAGAGTGAAGCAAAAACACTACCACATTTTTATTGCTACCTTGCCCATGTTCTATTATTAAATTTCTCACTTCCCCTTAACATTAAAACATAACAACACAATGGCAAGTGGTTAAGTGCTATGAAATCAAACAAGCCTTGGTGTGAAACCTGCCTTACTTCTTTCTCTCTTACAGTGTGACCTTGAGAAATTTACTGAAATTCTTTGAGCCCAAGTTCCTTCCGTTATGCATGAGAGAAATAATGCTCAAGAGTTGCCTTATTGGGTGATGGGAGAGGTAAATGAAATAATGAATATAAAAGGTTACCACAGGGCTCCTAAACACAGTAATCCTGTGGTAAATTGTAGCCATTGTTATTTTTGTGAAAGATACATAAGATATAACATATGTAGCATCCAGTAATAATTAATCTGAAGTCCTCAGCAGGGAAGAACAAATCAGCACATGCATTTATTAGAAATCCTCATAGCATATAGGATTTATCTGATACATGCAATGCCTTTCAGATAGAGGTTGGACCAGGCTCACCATCTCTGGACCAGAATCTATCCCCAAGTAGTCTGAGGTCAATGCAATCTCTCTTCTCCAAACTCACCTGATATTACATCTATAACTCCTATAATTCAGGTTTCCTTAAAGTCAGAACAGAGGTAGTCTGAGTGAGTCATCAAGAACTTGGTAGAAGGTTGGTGTGGGAAAGATATGTGATGTCTCAATAACTTGGTAGATTGAACTAATAAAGACCAACTGCTCCCATTATAAATATACAGAGATATCTGATAAAACATAATGAAAAAATAAATAAGTTCAAAGCTTGAAATGGAGGAAGGAAAGAAAAAGGAAGGGAGAAGGGAAAGGAAGGATGAAAGAAGAGAGGGAGGGAGAAAAAGGGAGAGGGAATGAAAATGAAATTATCTTTAAGATATATTTAGCAAAACATTATAAAATAAATTTATGATATAGAAATATATGTACTTATTTATTAACTCATTTAGTAGCATGATGTAGTAGTGGGCCCAATAAATATCACAATTTCAATAGCGATGTCTATGAATGACATTTTGAGATATCTGCTACAACTCCCCTATGATACAAAAGTAAAGCATCTATGATTCATTGGTGATAGGTACCATTACAGTCTCTTTACTGAAATGATATTAGCAGGAAAAGCTTAATTTTAGATTGTAATATAAATAAACATGACTTTTCCCCCACTAACTTTGTAAGCTTTTTAAATTTAGAGAGCAGGTTAAGGACCCTACATTTAAAGGGTAAATGCAACCACCCACAATATATCCCATATGCAGTCATGAAGGAAAGCAAAGAAAAACACAATAAAAGCTCATTCCCTTTGGAAATAGGAGAAGAAAAAACAATATGAAACAATCATAGCCCATGTTAGATAGCCTTTTGGAGGTGGACAGCAAGAATCCATGCTCTGAACTGGCATGGAATACTCTCTGAGCACTGCCTCCTAGCCCACCAGTCTGTCCCTGAACAGGTCCTGGCCACCAGAAGCACCTCCCTCAATATTTTCTATTTTCTAGTGACTGGAACTTACCCCTAGTATTGGCAGCACCATTTGCCTGGATGAGGCTGCCTGAGCTCAGAACAAAACTTACATGTGCCTTAGTCTCTGTTTGTCCCCTTTGGGGCACTCTTCAACCAAATACATTCCTCCAAATCCTCTGAGAGGGTTGGCCAGATGCTCTGAGGAACTCGTGGGCTCTGGCCTATGGGATTGTCTCAGGCCTGGTTCAATAAGAGTAGTCTGACAAGTGAATATTTTCTGTAGTATTTCTTTTGCAGGACTGTAGGGACTGGGTTGCCATAATGGTGCTGACCCACTGATTTTGGTTGTCTCATTTTCATAGGACAAGGTGTGAGTTTTGACCTCTGGGCTACCAATAATTCACTGATGATCTTTGAGATTAAACCATGATTGCCAGCCATGAGTCTGTTCTATAGCCGGTCCTTATCCTGACTAAAGTGCCAGCTCCACTCTACATCACCATTGCTTCCTGCAGCTGGCACCCAGAGTGCTTACCCATCTTTTTCTTAGGCTCCATCCCCAGTCCTCCAGGGGTTAATATGCCTATCTCATCCAAGGGCCCCCTAGACTGTTGCTCTGCAAAGTCAGCAGACCTTTATGATTTATGTTGTCTCTGGCTTCCAACTGATGCAACTTTATACTCTCCTTGGATGATCTCAAGCCATGCAGGACAAGGGATGGCCATTTCTTGCTCAAACAAGACTTCTTCTTTTTTATCTGCCCATGGGTACCTCACCTATCCTTTCACAGACAGTGATGTGTGAAAAGTAGGGGTGAGATCACCATATAAAGAGATCTTATTGTAGAAATGCAATGTTGACAACCTAAAGAGATCAAAGGAAGATATGGGTGGAACAAATTTTGTTCTATGTTTAAACTATAATATTTCAAACAGTAAATTTAATATGACCAGACAACAAATTATCATTTACATGTTCTTGCAAACTCAGTAAGACTTGCATTTGTGATTATCATCAATGGAATACCTTTGAGAGAATCATTGGAAGCCAGTGTTTAAGGGTGATACAGCATCCTGGGCAATGTAACCAGCTTTGAATACGTGAAATACATGGTATGTGGGAATTGTAGAGGAAAGAAGATATATATAGTTTCAATATAAACAGGTTCCAAAGAGCCACGGCATTATGAATAACAAGAGCACTACTATATTTTTCTTGTAGTAAAAGATAATAAGTTATTCAGGAATGACATATCTATGTATTAATATATAAAAGGCTAAATGACCATCTGACCAGCTGACCAGCTGGTAGGTATGATGTGCACTGACCACCAAGGGGCAGATGCTCATTGCAGGAGCTGCCAAGCTGTGGTGACTTGGCATCAGTGGTTCTTGAAACCACCCAGAACCAGAGAGGTTAGTTTTCTTTCAATGTGCACAAACTCATGCACTGGGCCACTAGTTTGATAATAAAGAACACAAGGAATAGTTCCTGGATCCAAAACAGGAAGAGATGGTGCCAGGACACTATGAAAAATCTTCATGAGCACTGATTGAAACTTATGGATAAATACATAAGTACATCTTTTATACCCATCATTCTAAATCTTCATCAATTAATCACCACACCTCACAAGAGTCCATTAATTTTAATTTAAAAATTCAATTATTTATATAGATAGCTCCATCCCCCCCTCCCAAACAATACTTGAATAAGTGCCACCATATAGTTTAGGGGTGGTTCTAATCAAAGCTGAAGACCTTGTTGAGTTACAGTACTTGAAATTGTACTCTAGCCTTGTGACTTCTTTTATTTATCCTAATTGGTTTCAGTATGCAGCAGGTAACCACTCATTCTTAATTTAACAGCTTCCATTTTGTGTGGATTGGAATACTGACTGTATCTGAATACAGGGGTGACAATTGCTTTGGTATTTCAAACAATCAACTGCTTTGTTACTACAAAATGAGGACTTATTTGGCTGGCAAGTAATAGGTATTGACACTTAAAAAGAAAATTGGTATTTGTCTTATTCTTGCAGGCTGTTATTATAAAATACTATAGATTTGGTGGTTTTAATAACAGAACTTTCTTTCTCACAGTTCTGGAGGCTAGAAGTATGATTGGTTCTAGTAAAAAACTCTCTTCCTGCCTTATAGATGACCAGCTTCTCACTATGTGTTCAGTGGTCTATCCTTAGTGCTTGTGTGTGTGTGTGTGTGTTTGTGTGTGTGTGTGGAGAGAGAGAGAGAGAGAGAGAGAGAGAGAGAGAGAGAGAGAGCGAGCTATCTTTCATTCTCTCCTACTTATAAGGCAGGAAGAATTGGAAACAAAAATACCAACTATCATAAGCCCTTATACCAGTGACCAACTCACAAAAATATGTGTGTCTTTAGGATGCTTCTGTAATCCTACTGGAGACCCAGAGAGGCCACTGTTCTCCACTGGAATGAGTAGAGCAGTGATGAACAAATTTTGCCAATTCAGGTTTTAAAAAATTGAAAACATGCTTCTTGGTAACATTTATTTAAATGAAAATGGCTTTATTTATTCCCATGTGGGAAAATAAAAATGTATATCTTCACAACTTAGTTTACCTACTCACCATTGAGTAAATTATAGAACTAGAGACCCGGTGCATGGATTTATGCACTGGTGGGGTCCCTCTGCCTGGCCTGTGGGGATCAGGCCAAACCTGGCTCTCCAACATCCCCCAAGGGGTCTCAGATTGCGAGAGGGTGGTTCTCAGATGATGCACCCTGAAACTGGGCTCCCTCCTCTCTGATTCTGGGTGCGTCACCTGAGAACCACAGCTGCCAAGTTACTGCAGCTCTGCAGCTCCTGCATTGAGCATCTGCCCCTGGTGGTCAGTGCATGTCATACCAGTTCGACAGTCACAGTCAGATGGTTACTTAGTCTGTCTATCTATCTATCTATCTATCTATCTATCTATCTATCTATCTCTATCTATCTATCTATCTATCTATCTATCTATCTATCATCTATCAACTATAGACTAGAGGCCTGATGCATAAAATTCGTGCAAGAGCAGGTCTTCCTTCCCTTGGCTGCCAGTACTGGCTTCCCTACAGCACCCACTTCCCTCCAGCCACCTGCAGGTACTCAGGACCCAGGCATCCCTCACAGCCCTGGCTTTGTCCAGAAGGATGTCTGGTCTAATTAGCATATTACACTTTTATTATTATAGATGTCAATAAAAAAACTGGCACTCACCTCAAGAAACTTTAATGTTGATTTCTTGACATATGTAAGAAGTATTAAGTGTGAAGTAGCTTCCTATCTTTTCCTCCTGATATTAGGTGGTAGACCTGTCTCAAGCTAATTGGGTAGTATGTAGCCTGAAAGTTAAATCTATTTTTACTTCTTCACTTAATCAATCCCTCCTCTCAAGGGAGGTTCCCTGTGTAGCCCTAAATTTACATGGACATGGAACAAGCCTAATTGTTCTCTGAGAGGCCAAATGGTTCTTCTCTCCCTCAGTTTACCCCTTCCACAGTTTTCTTCTGGCCCCAGGCCTCAAACAAAAGCCCAAAACATCTTTCCAATGCTCTCCTCCTGTGCAGCTTCACATCAAACTAAATTATTCTCCGATATTTGGAACACAAATACAAGAACACAATGTTGGGGGGGGGGTGCATTTCACCTAAAAAGTCACACAGACCAGCTATTTCCAGACAGGAAAGCTAAAGCTAAGGTAAATGCCAGAAAGAGTATACCTCTATATTATAATCATGGTCCTGAATTGGATTGTTGGGCCTGTTGAGAAAAGTCTTTATCCCACTCACTTTAAGGCTTGGTAGTTCTTGTTTGTCAGCCCTGTGGTGATCATGGGTGTGGATGATTTTGAAATTCCCTTTACAAATGTAAGGTTCTTGGTCAATGTTAAATAAAAGTTCTTTTTGAACCAGGTTATGATATATTTATTTATAATCTCTATTACACCAAATGCACCGAACCATTCAATAAATATCCAATGCCAAGAGTCTGACTCACTTGAGGCCATTTTAAAAACAATACAGGTTTGAAACTGAACTGGTAGGCAATTGCCCTTCCTTCTCTGTCCATTCTGAGAATAGACACTTGAAGGTGGAGGAAGAACTGGGTTAAGCCAGCACTCTTTAACCACATAGCACACTGATGGCCCCACAAGTGTGGCTTTTTAAAAAAATCTTCAACCCAAGTCTGTACAGTATTCTAGACCAGTGGTCAGCAAACTCCTTAGTCAACAGAGCCAAATATCAACATTACAATGATTGAAATTTCTTTTGAGAGCCAAGTTTTTTAAACTTAAACCTCTTCTAACGCCACTTCTTCAAAATAGACTCGTCCAGGCCGTGGTATTTTGTGGAAGAGCCACACTCAAGGGGCCAAAGAGCTGCATGTGGCTCGAGAGCCCCAGTTTGCTAACCATGGCTCTAGACAGACTGGCCTCTTCCAAAATACTTTATATTACACTTGAGTAGGCAATATTGGATGTAGCCCAGAGTACACCAAAACCACAGCACTTTATGGCTCAGGCCTCGATCTATTCTACTCTTGCTGAATCATCTACTTCCTCAAGAATGCCCACTTTCCCAGATCCCTTCCTCACTTTCACATAGCCAGCAAGTGGTAGGTCAGGGGTTGTTGTTTATTATAATAGACTCAAACTTGATATAACCTGCTACATCTTGGACAGAGAGTGCAGATGGGATAAAGGAAAAGGACTGGTCTTAGTTCCCAATTTGAGAATTCCAATTCCTCCTCTAAGTGATAGGCCTGGTGATGGTCATTTGAAGAGGTAATGGCTGCTTCCTCATATCCACCCATTGTGTTCAGGAATTGTTTGATCTCCATTAGATCTGACATTCAATAATAACTTTACCATGAATTTTGTTTAATAATTGTACAATAAGAAAGACAACCATAGAGCAAATTTGAGGGTTTTACTTTCTTATAAGTAGATTTGCATGCACTATAGACCCTCTAAATTTTTTGGCAAGTATTTTACTCTGAAACTTCATGTTTATTTCAGTTGTGCTATTAGGACTTAAAAAAATTAACAAACAGCCATGGAATACTCTGCAGCATGAGTAAGTTCAGAGGCAGTTTGAAGTAGTAAGAACACTTTTTCTGTAAAAGGTTCATAAATGGGAAAAGACATTGGCTGCCCTATAGATCAAGACATCCAAGTCTAAGAAAGGGATTTTGAGATGCTAGTTGTGGTAATGGGTGATTAAGAAACCAGAAAGTGTACAAGATGAACAAAGAGAGATGTGATGCTGGAATGAGGAACAAAAGAAAGCAGATTTAAAACATTGATATCATGCAAATACACACCTATCAGAACATCTAAAATAAAACAGAAAGATAACACCAAGTATTGGAGAGAGAGCAAGAACTCTTAGATACTGCAGGTAGAAGGGAAAATTCGTCCAACCCATTTGGAATACTGTTTGCCAGTATCTATGAAAGGTCACTATATATCTAATTTGTGACCCAGCTATCCTACAATAGAAATACACACATAAGTTAACCAGAATAAATATACTTAAATATCCATAGCAGCAGCATCCATATTAGGATGAAACAAGAAATTACCCAAATGCCTCTCAACAGTATAACAGATAAGTAAATGATGGCAGAGTCACAAAATGGAATACTTTACAGCAGGGGTCTTCAAACTTTTTAAAGTGGGGGCCAGATCACCGTCCCTCAGAGAGCTGGAGGGCCGGACTATATGAACTACTAATTCCTACTGTAACACCTTGGCTGCGCTCACTGCCCAAAAAACCTGGTGGGCAGGATCAGACTCCCCTGGGGGCTGCATGTGGCCCGCGGGCCGTAGTTTGAAGACCCCTGCTTTACAGCAAAGATAATGAACAAAAAACTACTAATTACAGTACGAAGGAATCTCACAAACATTGTCTTGAATGTAAAAAGCCAGCCACAAAAAACTTCATACTATATTATTTAATTTTCTAGTTGGGTGGTGTTATAAGTTTAATTGTGTCCTCCAAAAAGACACATTGATATTATAACCCCCAATACCTCAGAATGTGGCCTTCTATGGAAATAGGGTGGTTATAAATGTAATTAGCTAAGATGAGGTCATGCTGGAATAGGTTGAATCCTTAATTCAATGTGAGTGGTGTCAATATAAGAGAAGAGACATAGAGACACATGAAAAGAGAAGGCCATGTAACAACAGAGGCAGATATTGGAGTGATACAGCTATAAGCCAAGGAATACCAAGAAGCTACCAGAACTTAGGATGAGGCAAGGAAGAATTATTTCCTATAGGTTTTAGAGGGAGAATTGTCCTGTCAACACCTTGATTTTGGACTTCTAACCTCCAGAACTGTGAGAAAATAAATTTTTATTGTTTTAAGCCACCTGGTTTGTGGTACTTTGTTACAGGAGCTCTGGGAAACTAATACAGATGGCAAAACCAATCCATGCTGTTAAAATAAGTTAGGATATAGTTATATTTGGTGGCAGGCATGATGTCTAGAAAGGGATGAAGGGGAATTTGTGTACTTCTCTATGTGTGTGTTATATTTAGTAAAAACTTAAGGGACACACACACATTTATAGATTTTCTGGTTATACATGGGTCCAGATTCCTAGGCAAAAGAATCTGTCAAGTGTACTCAGATATAATGCTGAAAACCTACTATCTGTCAAGCACTATGCTAAGCAACACAATAATCAGCTAATTTCTTCCAGGGACCTCCTCTAGTCTCTAACCTAAAATATCTCTATTCTTCTTTAGGAAAACCTCGTGATTTGCAGACACATCTGCTTTCCTAAGCACTCATCCAGCTTGAGTTCAAATCCTGGTTTGACAACATTTTAGCTGTATAACCTTAAGTAAACTACTTAACCTTTGTGTGCCTTAGTTCCCTCATCTATAAAATCAGGACAATAACATTGCCTATACCTCAGGATGTTTGTAAAGAACTTCAATAAACATTGGCTATTTTGGTATTGCAACTCTCTTACTCTGTCTTTACCATTGTCTGGAAGATATTTCCACTGCTCACTAATGTCTAGCTCCCCTCTACTTCCAGAAATATGGGGACTTCACCTTCTGGTTCCTTATTTCTATTTTATTGAGAAACAATTTACATATAATAAAATACACATTATCTACATTATTTTTTTGGGCTGAATTGTGTTTTTCCCAAGTCCACTGTTGAAGCCCTAAACCCAAGTATATCAGAATGTGACTATATTTGGAGATAGTACCTATAAAGTTAATTAAGTTAAAATGGAGTTGTTAGGGTAGAATCTAATCTACTATTATGGTGTCCCTTATAAGAAGAGAAATTAGGATAGACATAACAACAGGCAGAGAGACAACCATGTGAGGACACAGTGAAAATACAGGAATCTGTAAGCTGAGATGCCTCAGAAGAATCCATACCTTCTAACACCTTGATATTGGACTTCCAGCCTCCAGAACTGTGAGACAATAAATTGCTATTGTTTAAGCCACTCTGTTTATGGCATTTTCTTATGGCAGTCTAGCGAACTACACATTTATTATATGTTCAGTTTGATGACTTTTGTCCACATCTAGAATATTTCCATAACCCAGAAACATTTCTCATGTTCTTTTCCATTCAATTTCTCCATTCCAATAAACATCCACTTTCTGACTTCTATCACAATAGAGTAATCTTGTTGGTTCTGAAACTTCATAAAATTAAACCATACAGGGAGAACTAAGATGGCAGGGTAGGCAAACACTTGTACTTGCTGCTTCCCACAACCACATCAAAATTATACAATAACTAAAATACAGAACCACCATCATCCAGAACCACAGGAAAGCTGGCTGAATGGAAGTCCCATAACTAGAGAAGTAAAGAAGAAAGCATACTGAGACTGGTAGGAGGTGCAGAGGTGTGGGACTGGCTGGTCCGGCACCCATGTGTGCTGCTTCTTTAATTGGGAGGGAGGTCATCTCTGCGAGGCCACCTAAAGGAGCAAGGGGTCCCAATCCCACACCAGACGCCCAGCCCAGGGTCCCAGAGCTGGGAAGAGAAGTCCCTACGAGCAGTGAGAACTATAGGTTGTAAAAGCCAGTGTGAATTGGGGATCAGTGACACAGAAGCTGCTGAAGACCCAGCTGTTCCTCTTAAAAGGCCAGCAAACAAACGAACTTACAAGCTCCCACTTCCTCTGAGCTGTAGTGAAGGGCGAGGCTCTGGGGGACCCAGACACATACAAGGAGGAACTGGACTGTCTGGCATCAGGGCAGGAACTCGAGGGCAGCTTTCTCCCATATGGAGGTGCTCCCAGGGATCATTGCTCTTATTCTGGGACTGTCCTGGTTGCAGGGCTGACTGGCAGCCATTGCTGTTTGCTCTGCCCTGGTGATTCCCCAAGACCCCGCCTCATCCAATTTATAACCACACCCAAGCTGTGGGCAGCAGCTGCTGTATATTCTTGGCCTGTCCTTGCTCAGGGTAAAACCTCTCAAACAAGTTGCAGCTGGGTCAGAGAGCCCCAAAGTTCTCACCAAAAGGCCCAAGAACCTGCACCTGCCTTGCTTCACAGTTGGGCCTCAACTAGAGACTTCTAAACCTAATACAAAGAGGAAGAATCTGCAGATGTTTTTGTAGCTCCTGCTGGGTGGCCCCAGGCAATGGCTGACTTTTCCCCTCCCTAGAGACCCAAGAGCCAGTGTACCCAGTGGTCAGTGTGAGACCATACCAGATTTTAACTCCTCACATCCATAAGCTATACACTCCAGGAGCAGACTCAGTGAGCACCAAAGCCCCACTGAAGCAAGTCCTGCTCCATAGGGGTGTCTCCTGCACAGCAGCTCTCCCACTGAAGTTGCAGCTGGTCCCCACAGCCAATTGGTATGGAGGTCAATTCCTCCCATTGAAACCAACAACAATCAAGGCTCAACTACAAGACTATGCACACAGTCAACATAGGAGTACACCAAGAGTGTCCACCTCAGGTGATTGATAAGGCTGAGCCGCTGGGCCCTATATGACCCCTACTACACTCTATCAACTCAAGGAGACTTAGAGCTCTACCAATACATGGAAACAAATACAGGGAAGCAGGAAAATTTCAGAGACAAAGAAACATCAAAAATGAAAGAAATGGAAGAAAGCAAACTACTGAATATAGAGTTCAAAACAATAGTTATAAGGTTACTCAAGGATCTTCTAGGAACTTCCAAGGGACTTAGTGATACTTTTAATGATCTTAGTGAGAATGAAAAATAAAGGAAAGAAAAAAAAAATGAAAAGAACCAATTAGAAATTAAACATTCACTGACAGAAATAAAGAATAATATACAGGGTTCAATAGTACACTAGAGGATCCCGAGAATCAAGTCAATTATTTGAAATATGAGGAAGCAAAAAACACTGACCCAAAAGAGCAAAAAGAAAAAAAGAATCCAAAAATATGAAGATAGTGTAAGAAGCCTCTGGGACAACTTCAAGCATATCAACATTGGCATTATGAGGGTGGCAGAAGAAGAGAGAAAGCAAGATATTGAAAACTTTATGAAGAAATAATAGAAAACTTCCCCTACTGGCTGAAAGAAATAGACGTCCAAGCCCAGGAAGTGCAGAGAACCCCCCAAAAGTGGAATTCTAAGAGGCCCATACCAAGACACGTCATAATTAAAATGCCAAGGGCAAAATACAAAGAGAGAATATTAAAAGCAGCAATAAAAAAACAGTTATCTACAAGGGAGTGCCCATATGACTGTCAGTTGATTTCTCAACAGAAACTATATAGGCCAGAAGGGAGTGGCAAGAAATATTCAAAGTGATGAATAGCAAGGACCTATAACCAAGATTACTCTACCCAGCAAAGCTATCATTTAGAAATGAAGGTTAAAGAGCTTCACAGACAAGAAAAAGCTAAAGGAATTCATCACCACCAAACTAGTATTATATCAAATGTTGAGGGGTAGTTTTTAAGAACAGGAAGAAGAAAAAAAAAGGTAAAAAAAGATGAACAGCAAAATGGCAACAAATACATACCTATCAACAATTGAATATAAAAATCAAACAAATAATAAATCTAATGAACAGAATAAACTGGTGAAAAAATAGACTCAGAGGCATGGAAATGGATCAGACTGATGATTCTCAGAGGTAAGGAGGGTTGGGGGCAGGAAGAGATTAAACAAAAATCTTATATTCATATATGCATTAGCTATGGACACAGACAATGAGGTGGTGAAGGCCTTGGGGGGGGGGCGGGAACCAGATGGAGGCGAGCTATGGGGGGAAAAAGAGGGACATCTGTAATAATATCAACAATAAAGATTTTTAAAAAACCCACTCAATTAAAAAAAAATGGAAACATACAACATATTTTTTTGTGCCTGGCTTCTTTTACATAACAAAATGTTCTGAGATTAATCTACTAGATTATTCTCTTTTATTGTTAAATGCATTTCATTGTACAAATATACCACAATGTATTAATCTGTTTGCCTGTTGATGAACAGTTGAGTTGTTTCTTGTTTGTGACTTCATAAATAATGCTTTTATGAACATTTGTGTAAAAGTTTATCATGGACCTACATTAAGTGGCCAGATTATTATAATCTCTGAACGCATAATAATCTGGCCACTCAGTGTATATCCTATATAATAAAAGGCTAATATGCAAATTGTCCCCTTAACCAGAAGTTCAACCAGCAGGCAGGCTGCCAACCGCCCATGTCTCCTCCCTCTGGCCAAGCTGGCCAGACTCCACCCATGCATGAATGCATGCACCGGACCTCTAATATATATACTGAGTGGCCAGATTATTATGTGTTTAGAGATCATAATAATCTGGACACTCAGTGTATATTTTCATTTGTGTTGATTAAATATCTGGGAATAGAATTTCTGGATTTTAGGGATAAATGTATGATTATTAGAAACTACCAGTTTTCTGAACTGGTTGTACCATTTGACACTCCTATCAGCAATGTATGAGTTTTGATTGCTCCACATTTTCATCAACATTTGGGGTTGTCAATCTTTTTTTATATTATCCATTCCAATAAATATAAAACCTTTGTCTTAATTTGTTTGTGCTTTTTGAGCATAAGCTAGATGAAAAGCCACTAAAAAGGCAAGGCCACCAATATTCATACCAATCAGTTTATGTAAAAACAAACAAATAACCACAAGGACTCCTGTCATCTCTGTTTTATTCATGTACAGAATAGTCCATTGGTGGATAATGAATGGGGTTTATCAGTCCTCATGAAAAGCCCCTGCAGGGGTTGGGCTCCTACAAGCTGGGCCAGGCCAATAAATATCTGAGGAGGGCACTGCCCAGGGACATGTCTGCCTGTATCTACAAGTCTGAGAATGTGGGTGATTTAAAATTATAGAGACAAATATCAATCCATATCAATCAATATTTATTGCTGAGTAAATACCTACAGTATGCAAGGTGAAGTTCCCAAGGGATCCAGGCGGGGAGTAGACTGAGACTCTGAAAGATTTACTCTTCTTGATTTTGCATTATCTGTGCCTCCAGCCCCTTCCATTAGCATGAATAATTAACAGCTGACAGAGCTATCAGCTGCAATAAGAGCATGCTTAGGATTCAAGGTTTATCATGTGCCAAGGAAGAGAAAAAGCTCAGGGGTTTGAAAGTTATGATCAGAGTAGTGAGTAGTTAGGAAGAGGAAGATTAAGCATACTAAATACAAATGCCATGCAGTCTCTTATTTTCTGATTGTTTTCTTATAAAATTACCTTTAAATCCACATATAACACATGGATGCTCAATTAGAAATACATGGAAGAAACCACCCTTCACTTGTCCTACTCCCCTTCACCCAGGGGGAAATTAGAGTTAACGGTTGAAGTGTGTTATTTCAGACCTTCTAGAAAAGTATTTGTAGGCATAAATGAACACATTTATATTTCTTTCTTTTATATATTAATAAAATTCTATACTACATATTATCCAGAGTTTTTGTTTTACCGTAGTGTATCTTGAACATTTCCCCCTGTCAGTACATACCAAGCACTCCATTGTATAGGCATGCCATAATTTATTTATTTAACAACTTCCTAATGGGTGGGCATTTACATCAATTCCATTTTTCACTATATAAATGGGTACATGTGCAAATATACCTATGGGATAGAGTTTCTAGAGTCTGGCTTGGAAGATGGCTTGCTGGGCCAAAAACCATGGCATTTTAAATGTTGCTAGAAGCTGCCAAATTGCCCTTCAAAATGTCTTTGCCAAATTAAACTCCCACCAACAGTGTACAACAGTGCTATTTTCTCCCACTCTCCCCAATACTAGATATTATCAATCCTTTTAATGTTTGCCAATTTGGTGGATAAAAAATGGTCTCTCATTTCCATTTATAATTGCATAGTTCTAATTTCTAGTGAGGCTAAATACGTCTTCATATTTTTCCTATCCCTCATCAAATCTGTTAATAGGAAAAATTATTGTACTGTAGTATTTTTTAACAGAAAGAAGCAGGTAACTGAGAAATGTCCCTCCTGGCCCAGTCATCTGGTTCTTGGTGTGTGGTGTTGAAATCCAGCCAGAATGAAGTTGCTCAAACCTCTGGCAGTGACTTGGGAAGGTGGATTTGTTCAGCTGTGTTCAGACCCAACTAATTAGCTGATCATTTGGGTATTTAGCTGAAACACCCTGCCAAGATGCTGTTCACTCTAAACTCCCAACAAGCAAAGAATATACTTTGGTCCAACTAATTTTCTGAGTATTTCCTCAGTTCTTGAAGGAGCTCTCTCTTCTGTAAGGGCTAAAATCTGTGTGTGCTCGCTGATGGTGATGAACATGGATGATGACCAACAGCTCAATTGCTGGCTCTAAAACAAGGACTGTCCAGAAAACACTGTGAAAAAAAACCACACACACACACAAAGATATCTAAAACTGTCTCAACAACTTTAAACTGAAACTCCACTGCCACTACCCCAGGCACTCACCCCTCTTGCTGGTCTCTAATACTCCCATCTTTCACCCTTCTGCAATGGAAGGGAACTTTCCAAACCTCCAATGCCATCATGACACTTAAACAATAGTAATAACATGTCAAAATTGAGCACTGGGCACTGTGCTAAGCATTGTACTAGCATTACCATCTAATTTAAATATACTGCTTAAAAACTCCAAACACGGCCCTCTTGCTCACACACACCCAACATACTCTTGCCTTGGAGCCCTCTGTCTGGAATGTTTTCTCCCAGACCCAAATGATTACTCACTCCCTCACTTCATTCAGGCCTCTCATCAAATATCTACTCTTAGAGAGGCCTTTTCTCATTACCGTACCTTAAAAAGCACTCCTTATTCTTTTTTTGTCCCCATCTTCTGCTTCATTTTCTTCATAGTACTTTTCACTATGGAATGTGCCATTATGTGCTTATTTGTTCATTGCTGTATCCCACATTCAACTATAAGGTCACTGAAAGCAGGGACTTTGTTCACAGCCAAAGCCCCTGTGGCTAGAATAGTGCCTGGCATGTGGTTGGCACTTAATAAATCTTTGCTTAATGTGCACATTTTGAAAACAATTTGGCAATACCTTGTAAAATTAAGTACATAGATGGTCCATGACAAGCAGTCCTGCTGAGAAAAGTTCACGTGCAGGTCTGTAAGAGGACATATATGAGACTGTTCATTATGGGAAAAGGGAGTTATACACAACCTAGGTGTTCACTGTGAAAGGAGATGAGAAAAGTGAAGTGTGTGCACACCACAGAACACTATGCTGAAGTTAGAAGAAAAAAATAATACTCATATGGCAATATGCATACATCTATTAAAAGAGTGCTGATGGCCAAAACCGGTTTGGCTCAGCTGTAGAGCGTTGGTCTGCGGACTGAAAGGTCCCAGGTTCGATTCCGGTCAGGGGCATGTACGTTGGTTGCGGGCACATCCCCAGTAGGGGGTGTGCAAGAGGCAGCTGATCGATGATTCTCTCTCATCGATGTTTCTAACTCTCTTTCCCTCTCAATTCCTCTCTGTGTAAAATCAATAAAATATATATTTTTAAAAAAGAGTGCTGATGAACAATGCAAGAAAGGGAATGACACAGCACAATACCTTTATGTAAATTAAAACACATATGCATAAACAACACTGTATAATATACAATTACAAAAGAATATTTAAGTATGGCACATATATAGGTTCAACAGGGTGCCTCTGGGGGAAGGAAATGGAACTGGGGTACTGAAGATATAAAGGAGAAGAGAAGAAATAAAAAAGGGAGAACTTTGTGGGGAAACAAAGATAGGACTTATAAACAGAGAGATGTGGCTAATGGAGCCTTCTTTATCACAGGTTAAAAGGGAGAGAAAAATAAAAATAAAATGTTCTTTCCCCTTTCTCCATCTGACATGTTCTCACTCATCCTTCAAGCTTAGCTCAGACATAATTTCTCCGTTGAAACTTTCTTTGACCTTTCCCCTTAGAATTAATTTTTCCTTTATTGACATTCCAAAAGCATTTTAACAATACTTTTATTTTAGCATTTATAACATCATATAATAGCTATTTGCTTACATATCTGCCTTCTCCATCGGGAGATAATGGATGTGACATTAATTTTTGTACTTCTGCCACCTAGAATTGGTGATGAAAAAAATTAATGGTGAGTTAAAGCAGATGTATGTTGTAGGTCTTCAAGAATTTCCCTAGTCTGAAATTAATCTATACATTTTGTAGTTTCAGAATCAGCCAGTGTCTGATTGGGTGGAATAGAGTTTCTGAATCTGGAATTGGACTCCAAAGTCAGTCATTTGGCTTATCATTTGTGTAGAAAAAATGGATCTGGTGTAGCCAGTGTGGATCTGGTGTAGGCAGCAGGTCTATTACTAAATAGAATTGGGAACAGGCTGCAGATACACCCACTGGACTAGGGTGATTCTGGGGGTGCTGACTTAACTGCAGGTGCTGCTAGAGGAGATTTATCCTGGAAGCTGAGCCTGGCATCAGAAGTCACAGCTACTTCTATTCTCTATCCAAGCAAACATCTAATAATTAAGAAAAGGTAGCTAAACAGAGCATGGGGCTCAGAAACCCAGGGTGGGTTGGGTGTAGAACTCCAAGAAAACAGAATATGATGCCGAGAGCCTAACAATAAAAAGCAGTTCAGTTTCCTGTCCCTAGAGGGACTATATTTCCTGGTAGAGGTCATGGTATTAATCCTCATACTCACACACTAGGTTGGGTTAGTGCAAGCAGCACCTCCTGCTTAAGTACCTACCTGGAGCCAGGCACAAAGGAAAAAGCCAAAGTATGAGAATTGGAGCACAGGGGTGTGGAACTGGTACTGGGGAATAAAAGGAGAGTCAGGCTTAAGACTGGGCTCACATATGATCAGAATTTTAGCTCCAGGGAAGTTGATGCTGAAATCCCAGGCTCTGCAGCTGGAGCTATCACAAGGACTGGGATTAGCCATGAGGATGGGAATGGCAGGTTCCCCCAGATATTTGAAGAAGGAGGGCTGCTGGACTAGAAGTTGGGCAGGTCCACCAGGCACAGTTCATTTCTGCTGTAAATCCAACTCGTCTTATGACTTTGGTACATCTCCCTACTTCCAAGGTTTTCATTTTCTCATAAGCAGAATTTTTTTTAAAGTCAACATTGGCAAAGCATTTGGTAGATGGTTTTAGAATGTTCTAGGTGTTTTCTATAACCTAATCCTTGCACTGGTCCTCTGAAGTAATATTGTGAGAGATTGTGAGAGAGAAACTGGGGCACAGAGAGGTTAAGTGACATGTGTGGGTAGCAAATCTGGCATTTGAAGCTAGGCAGTTAATCCCAGAACACACACACACACACACACACACACACACACACACACACACACACACACAGAATCTTAATCACTGTGTTGTATTGCTTTCTAAGTGTGTGTCAGGAATGAGAGGGTGGGAAAGACCAACATTCCCATCATTACTTCACAGGATGTCATGACATTTGAGAAACATCTGCCAAGAGCAGACTGACCCACTTTCTTTGGCCATTGACTCTCCTCCAGGTTAGAGACAAAGTTGGCTAGAAATAAGATCTGATGGCTGTGGCCGGAGGCTCTGGCTTCTGTTGTCAGAAATACATATGACCTCAGATAAGGCATGGAGACAATGACTAAATCTTCAACAGGGCAATGCAGGGCTCCTTCTGCCTGAGCCTTTCTCTGGGTAGATCACTAATTGTGCTATCTGAACAACCTATAGCACAGGTGAAACCTTTGGTGGCTACAAGTTCCACATTGTACTGGGCCAGAAGTCAGTGGTTACTGAGCCCATCCTCTGAGAGGTGGGGGTTGGTAGAAAGCCAGTTCTGTGACTTTTCAGAAGAGGCAGCAGGTGCCCAGAGTACAGTACAGGAAGACCTGAGCCAAGTGTATCAGAGCTTCTTGGTGCCCACACTTATCCTCTTCTCTTACCATCTCACTGCATGTAGGTCCAATTTACAACTGCCAGCACCCACATCCTTTTCCCTGTGTGCCTTTCCCTCCAAGTCCTACTCTATCTATCTGTATAATTGGCCTAGAATGATGGCGAGTAAATGCCCCTGGAAGTGAGGAACTTCCTCACCCTTAGATGCCCCTAGTAGGAGTAGCTTCTGTTGATCCAACTGTAAACTTTCTTGATAACACCCCTTGGGGGAGGGTGGCTGTTCACATTCTCCTATACATTCCTGGCTTCCTAGTACCTTCCAAATAGACAATTTCCATTCAATTGTCTCAGAG
Source organism: Pipistrellus hanaki (assembly GCF_964339955.1). Lineage (NCBI taxonomy): Eukaryota > Metazoa > Chordata > Mammalia > Chiroptera > Vespertilionidae > Pipistrellus > Pipistrellus hanaki. Next base: position 710,137 of record NC_140524.1, on the reverse strand, counting down.
TCTGCTTCTGGGGAACACAAACAAAGATAACAGAAGGAACTCTTATTGGCAAATTATATCCTGAAAAACATTCTTCACTATATAATCTCTTGATTCTGGGAGGGAAGCATATTTAAACTTCCAAAGATAGGTATGCTGTAGAAGTAAGACAAGCTTAGAGAAGCCTCATAAGAGGCTTTTAAAACCTAACTGAAAGCAGGCCTAAGACACTGAATTTATGAACACCTCCAGTACCTCCCAGGCAAAGGTGACCCGGTCTCTTTTACATGAAGGTTCTTCTTGATGCTTCAGTCTTCTTTTGCCTTATCCAAATGGAAATTACTTTTCTGCTCCAGTTAACATCAGTTTCTGCTTTCCGGGTGAATAAACATAATTCTCTGTGGGAGAAAAAGAAGTATCCAAGTCAACTCCCACAGTTGGTGCAGGGTGCCCTCACATTTACCCAGGGCACCCTCTCCTAGCAAGCTAGCTCCATACCCTTTGGTTGAATAAAGCCCTAAATCTGCCAATAGCAGGAGTCCAATCACTATCTCACCTCTGCAGGCCCAGGTGCATTTCTTACACGGGAAAGCTTCCTGGTTTTCACCTCAAATGAAGTTTTGTGCTTTCCCCTCACCTCTACAACAACCATGCTTGTGTGTGTGTTTGATTTCCAGTGTCAGTGCACACAAGGACTCTAGTTTTACCTATATTCTACCACTAAAAATTGACTATTATTCATATTTGTTATATAGTCTTCATCTTTAAAAAATAAAATAAATAATAACCCGAAGTTAGTATAATATTTTATGCCAACTATACTTTAATAAAAAGCATTAAAAAGAAGAAAAATAAAACATAATAAATAATAAGGCCCCATTATCTTTCTTACCTCTCAATGAAGATCAAGAGCTTATCACACATTATTCCAGTGTATTTTTTTGTACCTGTACACTGTATGCTCTCAGTTCTTCATTTAGACCTTCCAGATTTTTTTTTCCTATTCTATGTTCCCCTTCCCACTTCTGTGGGCTTCTGCTTCTAATGGCCCACAATGTAGACTCTTTGGAAATTACTCATGGGTTCCTGGAATCACTTTGCCTGCAGTCACAGAGTCAGACATGCAGAACATTTGTATCCTCCAAGGGACCCTTTAGTCAATGACTGTGTGAAAGAACGAAAGTCCAGAGCTCCCCTTCTGAACCAGATGAAGCTGCTGGAACTTGGCCTGAAATCACCCTTGTTTGGCTTCTGTCCATCCTTTATCCTGCTCCCCTCCTCCCTCATTGGCTTCTTAGAGGTGGGTGAGGGGTGGTGCTTCCTTCAGAAATCACTACAGCACTCTGAGAGCACAAGGACTTAAAATGCTCTTAGTTCACATGTGTGCACCTCTTCCTGCAGAGGAGGGACATTCTTTCTAAGGTAGATGCTTAGTACAATTGTTGGCTTCTAGGGCACACAGTTTCCACTTAACACAAATGTGCTTTTACTAATTCACAGCTCCACTAACATTGGCAGACAGTCCCTGTTTCCCCACAATATTGAAAACCCGTATCATTGTCAAAGTTAAAGTTTTGCTAATTTAGTGGCTGAAAAGTGGTACACAATTATTTTACTTTGACATCTTGACACATGTTTGTTGTCCTTTTAGTTTTCTTCTTCTGTAAATAACCTGCTACTATCATTCTTCAGTTGTGTTGTTTTCCTTTTCTATTTGATTTGTAGGATTTCTAGTATATTCTAGGTGCTATTTTCTGTTACAAAATTTGAAAACACTGTATCATTTCAAAATATAAATATAATTTTAAAATAACACTTTAAAGATTTTAAATAATGCAAACTAAAAAAATTAGAAAGTAAACATTATTTATAATAATTTCCAATATGGCCTCAAACTTCAACCCCACCTAATGATAATAAAAATAAGCACTGTTAACAGATAGGCTTACATCCTTCCAGAATGTATAATGAATATATAAATATATAAATACTTTTGCATGAAATAATTCACAAAATATTATTAGGCATCCATCATCAGTCAAGTACAAATGTTAGCAAAATATATGAATCATTAAAAATATAGACTACACCAAAACCCCTCCCTAACTAGCTTTTCTCAAGACTCAGTTTATTGTAGATATCTTTTTACATTAAAACATATAAATCATCTTGACACAGTGTAATATTCCATTGGAAAGCTCCATCATATTTTATTAAACCAATCTTCCACCAACAGAATTTTTGTCTATTTCTACATTTTGTATTTTATAAAGACACCCTTTAATGAACAACCTTAAGCATACAACTTTTTACAGTTGGCTGATTCTTTCCTTAAATTTCTACAATTTGAATTTTTGAACTAAGAAGTGCCCATATTAACACAGCTAGTGTGGCTCAGTGATTGAGTGTCAACCTATGACCCAGTATGTCACAGTTTGATTCCCTGGTTGTGGGCCCCATCTCTGGTGAGGGTGTGCAGGAGGCAGCCAATCAATGATTCTCTGTCATCATTGATGAGTCTATCTCCCTCTCTTGTTCCCTTCCTCTCTGTGAAATCAATAAAAACATATGTTTTCTTAAAAAGAGGTCTGAAAAACCTACCCAAAGGTATTAAGTTTCAAATATAAAATGGACTTCTTCCAAAAGTATTTTACCTATGTGCTGTTCTCACAACAAAAACCTCTGTCACCCATAACAAGGCTTCTTGACCCACCTACACCTCCTTTTAAAAATATTTTTCTTTATTGATTAAGGTATTACATATGTGTCCTTATCTCTCCATTGCCCCTCATCCTCTCACTCATGTCTTCACCCCCTGGTTGTCTATGTCCATTGGCTAGGCTTATATGCATGCATACAAGTCCTTTGGTTGATCTCTCCCATTTACCCCTCCCCTCCCCTGCCTTCTGTCTGAGGTTTGATGGTCTGATCAAACCCTCCCCTGCTTCTCTGTCTCTGGATGGGTTTTTGTTCATCAATTTATGTTGTTCATTATATTCCATAAATGAGTGAGATCATGTGATATTTTTCTCTGACTGGCTTATTTCACTTAGCATAATGCTCTCCAGTTCCATCCATACTGTTGCAAATGGTAAAAGTTCCTTCTTCTTCTTCTTCTTCTTCTTCTTCTTCTTCTTCTTCTTCTTCTTCTTCTTCTTCTTCTTCTTTTTCTTCTTTCTTTTTTTTTTTTTACCACAGTGTAGTATTCCATTGTGTAGATGTACCATGGTTTTTTAATCCCCTCATCTGCTGATGGGCACCTACAACTCTTTTTGTTCTGATAACTACATACATTTCTATGGCATATAGAAATTCTACACTGGCCTTGATGGGTTCTCCTTCATAGATACATATTCTTAGTTTCACTTGTTTACTGAAATCTGGATCTATACAGACATGCATGTGTGTGCACACACAACAAGAAGAGGTGGCTGTAGAATGTAAACACCCAGCTTTTCATGCCACAATTCAGGAATCACTTAGAATTTCTAGTTAATGCATTGACCCATATCTATCCCACTCTTGAGTTGATTCTAAAGAGACATTTTTAAATCAGTGGTCAGAAAAACTTTGGGAAATAAATTAACAGTGTATGTATGCACATAAGTCCTTTGGTTGATCTCTTCCTTTTATCCCCACCCTCCCTTTGAGGTCCAACAGTCTGATCCATGGCTCCTTATCTCTGGGTCTGTTCTTGTTCATCAGTTTATGTTGTTCACCATTTCCCCCAGATGAGTGAGATCATGTCCTACTGGAAATATACTTATAAGAATAAAAAATGAGACAAGCTATAATTGTTATGCTGAAAGGCATATAAAACAATGTAAAAAGATGAAGGTTTTAATTTCCTAATGTGGCAACATGTTCTAACTCATAAAATATTTCCTTATCAAGATCATTGTTTTAGAGCCCTCCTTTCAGAAGGCTCAAAAGGAATTAGCCACATGGGATATTTTTGTTTGCCTCTCTGTGTGGTCCTCCTATTATACTTCTAGGTCTGCTTAACTAAAGATACAACAAGAAGAACAGGTTGAAGATGGATAGGAATATGATATTTTAAAGTAGAGTAGGGAAATGCCTGGGGGTAATGCTGGCCTCCAAAGAAATCCTGGTTTATTTTGAAATAAACATGCATGCTCAATTGATAAGTGTTTTAGGAGTAACAGTTGTGATTCATTGCAGGAAACAGAAACTCTTGTGTTATGCAAAAGAAGGAATTTTGATATCATTGGAAGGTAGAAGGAGTAATTTCTAAGCTACACCCCCATGAATGAGTCATGAAAGAAAACAGTTCCAAATACAACCTCACCAGCTCCTACCAAAGTAGCACAGCCTCTGAGTTCACCACTGGAATATTGACTTTAAGAATAGAGCATTATAGCTATGATCCAGGGATCAAAATCAAGGAAAACCCTGCCCCTGAAGCAGTGCCTTTCAGCAGCCTGGAGAGTGGATATGGGAACCTCACATACCATAATTCTCCAAAGGATATATATATATATATATATATATATATATATATATATATATATAGCCAACATGTATATGAAAATATGCTCAACATCACTAATCATCAGGGAAATGCAAATCAAAATCACAATGAGATAATCATCTCACACCCATTAGGATGGTCACTAGAGAAAAAACAACAACAACAGATAATAACAACTGTGAGTGAAGATGTGGAAAAATTAGGACCTTGTTCACTTGTTAATGAGAATTTATAATGGTACAACTGGTATGGAAAAGAGTATGGGAGTTTCTAAAAAGATTAAAAAAATAAATTTACTTTTGTTGGATGGAGTGTTTTATACCTATCAATTAGATCCTGTGGCTAATAGCCTTTTTCAGTTCTACATTTTTGCTGATTTTCTGTGTAGTGGTTCCATAAATTATTTAGAGAGGGGTATTGAGATCCCAGTTATGGGTTTATCTATTTCTCCTTTCAACAATTGAATCTAAAAAGAGGAAGATTAAAAATATGAACAATAAAATGGCAATAAATACATATCTATCAACAATTGCATCTAAAAATCAAAATAAACAAGGAATCTAATGAACAAAATAAACTGATGAATAAAATAGAGGCATGGGAACATGGAACAGGCTGAGGAATCACAGATGGAAGGGGAGAAGAGGGGTGGGAAGAGATTAACCAAAGATCTTATATGCATACTAGAGGCCTGGTGCACAAAATTCATGCACTGGAGGGTGAACCCCAGCCCAGCCTGCAACCTCTCTAATCTGGGACCCCACAGGGGATATCTGACTGCCAGTTTGGACATCCCTCTCACAATCTGGGACTGCTGGCTCTTAACCACTTGCCTGACAGCCTGATCACCCCCTAACCATTCCCCTGCCTGTCTGATTAACACCTAACTGCTCCGTTGTCAGCCCAATCGCCACCAACTGCTCTCCTCTGCAGGCCTGGTTGCCCCCAACTGCCCTCCTCTGCCAGGCTGATTTCACCCCCAACTACCCTCCCCTGCCAGCCTGATCTCACCCCCAATTTCCTTCTCCTGCTGACCTGATCTCACACCCAACTGCCCTTCCATTCTGGCCTGATTGCCCCTAGCTGCCTCTGCCTGCCTGATCACCCCTAACTGCCCTCCCATGCCAACCTGTCTTGCTCCCAACTGCCCTCCCATACAGGCCTGATCTCACCCCCAATTGCCCTCCTCTGCTGGTAAATTTGATTTTGATTAGTCAGTTTCTATTCCAATCAGTGCCAAAAGCTTTGCCTCCTAGGCAGCCATTGGCTCCTCACAGTTGACCCAGATTTAGTTCTGATTGGTCAGTTTCTATGCCAGTCAGTATCTCTAGGCCTATCAATGGGCCTGATCAGAAAGGTGGGGTTGATCATCAGCCCTGGTGGAGGTCTGGAGAGAAATGGCGGTGTGGCTCTTGGCCAGGCTGGGAGAGAAAGAGAGGCAAATTCTGATCAACAGCTACAACAGAGGCTGTGGATCAGACCTTACCTCTCTCTTTCTGCAGGCCTCTCTCCAAGCCTGATCCTCAGCCCCCTAGGCAGTAAGTGCTGGGTCTGAGCACCAGAAGCCATAGCAGTCAGGACTGACGTTCAGTTGGTCAAGATTTGGTCCTTACTGGTTGTTACAACCCAGGGTTTTTATATATTAGGATACTATTGTAACATGCATTACCTATGGACACAGACAATATGGTAGTGAAGGCCTGGGGTGGAGGAGGAACTGACTAGAAAGGGGGTAATGGGGGGAAAGAAGGGACATCTGCAATACTCTTAACAATAAGTATATAAATTAATAAATAAACGCAGAAATTAAAATATATAAGAAAATCTGCACACACACAAAGTCAAAAGATGTTTTTCAAAAGTGATCTTTACTGGGGCAGAGGGCAGGGAACAGGGGGTGGCTAGAAGGGGTCAATGGGGAAAAAAGGGGGACATATGTAATACTTTTAACAGTAAAGATTAAAAAATTCACTGTTTCTTTCCTCTATCACCTTCATTGTGCTATTGAACCCATATGATGAGCTTTATAAAAAAATAATTTTCAATAATTTTCTCAGTTGTAGAAATTCCACTCAGTTCTTTGTGTTTTACATTTCTTTGATGAGACTTTTAATTTTTTATTTGTTTCAAGAGCTTTCTAATTATTCATTATAGCATATTTACTTTCTTATTATTCATTGCAGCATATTTATCATGGTTGTGTTAAAATTCTTGTCAGAAAATTCCAATATCTGCATTATCTTGGTATTGGCATCTGCTGATCATCTCCTAATTCTAGCTGAGGTTTTCTTCTGGCTCTTGGAATTGTGAGTGATTTTCAATTGTATCCTGGACAATTTACATATAAGACTGTAGTTTCCATTTACATTTCCTTATTCATTACTGCCAGGCCATGATGTAGTTAGGGCTTGTTCATAAACTCAGCCTCTACTGATTTCCACTGTAAATAAACTCAGGGCTTCTCCACCTCCCCCTGCTCCTGAGGGGCAAGATTGGGGCCAGCAGCCACCTCTCTCACCTGCCGCCGCCAGTGATGGCCCTGCTTGCACCCACTGCCTGCCCTGGAGCTGCTGCTCACACCCATTGCTGATGCCAGAGCCACCACTCGCACCCATTGCCAGTCCCAGCCCCAGCCCCACTTATACACACAGCCAGCACCTGGCACTGGTCCCAATCACTCGGCACCTTGTGAGCAGCAGCTGCCAGCATCAATTGCCCCTGAGGGTTCCTTCACCTCCCTCTGTTCCTGAGGGGTGATCGGGACAGAACCACAGCTTGCATCCGCTGCTGGTGCTGGTCCCAATCGCTCTGCACCATCAGCATGTGGGAGATGCAGTGGTGGGAGCGGGGCTGCTGGTGGAGAAGAGACTGGGGGGACCACGGTGGGAGGGGCAAGGTGGGGGATGTGGAGGATGAGCCAAGACCCTCCCTTGTGCCCACCACAGCCTTGCAGCCCACAGTTCCTTTCAAGGTGCACAAATTTGGGCCCCTAGTAAAGAACATATCCTGAAAGATCACTTGTAGAAGAACCCTTTATCAATGATGGGATAAGAGTTAGTGGAATTTGATTCATTATCATGAAGGTGATTCCCATTCGTATATCCACTGTGCTATGATCATTAGTGATATTATATCTATAAGGGTTGAAAAGGAGTTTTAAAGCCTGTGTATGGCAGGTTATATATGTGAAAAAAATCATCAAACTTAAGATTTATTTATTTTATTGTATGTAGGTTATATCTCATTTTAAAAAAGTAAATTAAAAAGATATGAAGAAAGTTTATAACAGCATAATCCTTTAAATAAAAATACAGATAGAATAAAGGGACCCAGACACTGTTGATATGAACCCTCCACTAGTCTTTGGTACCCTATTCTGGCAGCAGAAGGGTCATGCACAGCATGGTCATTTAAGAGTGTGTGGCATTCCATAAAGGTAGAAAATGGAGCTAACTCAGAAATCTATCATTATCAAAAATAGTCCCATGTCTGGACAGCCAATCAGTGTGTAGGCTGAGACAGCCTGGTCTGCAAAATGAGGAATCTGTAATACAAATAAATAATCATTAGGCTCACAAAGGCATTGCTCAGCCATCCATCTGTACAGTTGTGGGTTGTTCCCAACCAGGAAGCATTAGCAGCATGCTTGTGATTCCCTTATCTCTCTCTCTATAAAAGCCTAAGCAACCATTACAGCAGAATGACCAGAACAACCGGAACAACCAGAATTACAAGTTGCTATGACACACACTGAGAAGGCAGGCATGCAAGCAGTTAGGGTGAGTGAGTGGTTAGGGGCGAGTAGGCAGACAAGTGACTAGAGGTGAGCAGGCAGACAGGCAAGTGGTTAGGGGCAAGCGATCCACGATTGTGAGAGGGCTGACTGCAGGCATCAGGCCTAAGCCAGCAGTCAGACATCCCCTGATGGGTCCCAGATTCTGAGAGGTCACAGGCCAGGCTGAGGGACCCCCAACCCTGCATGAATTTTGTGCACTGGGTCTCTAGTTATAGTAATAATTCCCTAGAAGATCACAGAAAGAATGTGGAAAATTTCCCCTCCCAGCCTCCATTCTCTTCTATTGTCCATGCATTCTCTTTTTTAAGCCTGTTCACTTCTTCCTTCTCTTCTTTTCCTTCCAAGGACCCACAGTGATGCCTGCAATTGACTTATCACCTCAACACACTTTTCTTTTCTTTTCTTTTCTTTTCTTTTCTTTTCTTTTCTTTTCTTTTCTTTTTTCTTTTCCTTTCTTTCATTTTCTTTTCTTTTTTAAGCTGAGTCCTAAAGTAGCATGTGTCTGTGGTTAAATCTACTGGGGTTTCAACAACTACCCATAGCCAGGGTAGTTGAGCTAGTGGAGTAGATAGCCCATTGTGAAAAGGGGTGCTTTCTGTTTTCTGCTGCACAGCACTGTGCCCTGTAACTGGCAGCCTGTAATTAACTGCCGAGTTGCTTTCTATCAAATTGCAGCAGGAGGAAAGAAATCTCTGGAGAAAGCAGTAGCAGAATAGAAAGAACACTAAGCTCTGTCTCTAACGATCAGAATGTGAATCTTGGTCTTGACTTAACTAGTTGTGGAACATTAGGCCCTGACTACTCAAAGTGTGATCCATGAACCAGAAGCATTGGCATCCCATGGAGAATTTCAGCACTCATCCAGCACCTACTGTATTCAAATCTGCATTTTAACAAGATCCCCAGGTGAAGTTTGAGAAACACTGACTTCAGCAAATGTCTGGGTCTTATTTTCCACATATGAGTTAATGTAGAGAGAAAAATTAGACAATTGTCTAGCATAGAGCAAGTGCTATCTAAGTAGTTCTGAAACCATGTTAATGATTTGTATATTGGGTGTTTTTGTTTTTTTTTTAATTTTGTCTTTAGATTAACACAGAGCAAATTGATATGGAGTGGGATTCATATATTTGTATGAATTTTAACACATATTTTGATTCATGTAACCACCACCAATGTGGTATATATACAATAGAATATTATTCAGCCTTTTAAAAAAAGGAAATTTTGCCATTTGCAACAACATGGATGAACTTGTAGGGCATTATGTCTAGTAAAATAAGCCAAACTAAGAATGACAAATACTGTATGATATCGCTTATATGAAGAATCTTTTAAAAAGGTCAAAACTCTTATAAACAAAGAGTAGAATGAATAGTGGATACCAGAGGCTATGGGGATACAGAGCATTTCCATTACCTCCCCCCCCCCAAAAAAAAAGCACTCTTTTACAAAATTCCTTTATAGCTAGCTGCTCACTGCTTCTATCTCTAATTGCTGGCAACTACTGATCTGTTTTCATCACTATAGTTTTGTCTTTTAGAGAATGTCTTATAAATGAAATAACAATATGTTATTTTTTGAGACAGTATTCTTTTACTCACCCTTTTTGAGTTTATCAACAGTACACTCTTTGTTATGACTAAATATTCCATTGCATAGATGTTTATCAATTCACCTGTTTTTTCAGCTTTATTGGATTATACTGACAAATAAAATTGTAACATTTAAAGAATACAGTGTGATAATTTGACATATGTACATATTATGAAAGAATTTCTACTGTCAAAATAATTAGCATATTCATCACCTCACATATTTCTTTTTCTTTTGGTGAGAACACTTAGTTCTACTTTCTTAGAGAATTTCAATTATACAATAAGTATTATCAACTGCAGTCACCATATTATACATTAGATGCTCAGATCTTATTTATCTTATGACTGAAAGTATCCTTTTAATAATTTCTCCCTATTTTTCCCACCCCATAGCCTCTGGTATCCACTATTCATTCTACTCTTTGTTTATAAGAGTTTTGACCTTTTTAAAAGATTCTTCATATAAGCGATATCATACAGTATTTGTCATTCTTAGTTTGGCTTATTTTACTAGACATAATGCCCTACAAGTTCATCCATGTTGTTGCAAATGGCAAAATTTCCTTTTTTTTTAAAGGCTGAATAATATTCTATTGTATATATACCATATTTTCTTCTTTATCCATTCATCCATTCATGAATACTTAGGTTGTTCCAATATCTTGGTTATTGCTATTGTGCTATAATACATATATATTGTAGGTCAGCTTGATGGTGTCCCATAATTCCTTTAGGCTGTGGTCGGCAAACCACTGCTCATGAGCCACATGCAGCTCTTTGGCCCCTTGAGTGTGGCTCTTCCACAAAATACCATGTGCGGGCGTGCACATACAGTGTGACTGAAACTTCATGGCTCATGTGCAGAAGTCGGTTTTCAGCTTGCAAAAGAAATTTCAATTGTTGTACTGTTACTACCCTGTTTCCCCAAAAATAAGATAGTGTCTTATATTAATTTTTGCTCCCAAAGATGCACTATCTTATTTTCAGGGGATGTCTTATTTTTCCATGAAGAAGAATACGATACACATTTCACATTTATTGTTAAATGAAAATAAAGGAAATTTATTACCTGTATACGGTACGGTAGTATGGTAGTTGTCAACACAAACCAGACAAACTGTGAATCCTACAGTGTCAAGAATTTACCCATTTATTCAATGACAATCATGTCATCATCTTCTGGAACATCATCATAACAATCCAATTCCTGAATTTCCTGGTGAATTTCTTGTGACTCCATTTTTTTCAGAATCAGTGGACCAAATCTCTCATGTTTATCAATAGCATTCTGAGACAGAGCCTAGGGGGGCCTTATTTTCGGGGGATGCCTTATATTCCACTCAGAAGGAAACCTGTAAATAGGTCTTATTTTCGGAGGATGTCTTATTTTCGGGGAAACATGGTATTTGGCTCTGTTGACTAATGAGTTTATCAACCATTGCCCTAGGAGGCTATCTTCACCCTTTTATTCTTTTTGTTCCTTAGATTGGATGAATTTCACTGCTCTATCCTCAAGTTCACTGATGTTTTTATTCTGTGAATTCTAGTGTTCTGTTGAGCCTGTCTATTAAATTTTTCATCTCAGTGATTGTATTCTTCATCTCTGTGATTTCTTTTTGGTAATTTTTTATATTTGTTGAAATTCCCATTTTGTTCCTGCATTGTTCTCCTGATCTCAAGTGATGATTTTTATGGCCATTATTTTGAACTCTTTATTGGATAAATCATTTATCTTCGTTTTATTAAGATAAGTTTTTGGAGAGTAATACTGTTCTTTTGATTGGAATATATTCCATTATTTCTTTATTTTCCTTCACTCTCTAGGTTGATTTATGTGTATTAGAATATCCACATCATCCAATCGTAACAGACTGGTCTCATGCTGGAGATGAACCTCAACAATCTGCTTGGCTCAAGGTCTTGGTTGCCTCTCAAACTTTTGTGATTGTCCATACTCCCATCTTTGTTCTTAGTGGCATTCAGTAGGGAAGGATCACAATCATCACCTAGATGTGTGGTAATTAGGAGCTGGACAATTAGACAGCAGCTGGGAGATGGGCATATTTGCTTGCTCTTCCTGAACTGAGCCTGAGTATATAGCTACAGAGGGATGTGCCTGTGTTTGTTTAAAATTTTTGTCCTGCTGAACTCATGAATGCAAACCCCATTGGCTATTAGAGCTAGGTAATTTGGGGGCACTCCCTTGGGTGGCAGCTATAAAATTTGGGGTACTGGAAGTAAGAAAAGCTCCTTCCAGGGAAATGCTATAAACTTGGTTTTATTATTAAAGAGAGCTACAGGGAGAATGTGCAGGTTATTTAGGCCTTTGCAGAGGATTGAAGTTAGCACCACTGGGTTTAATTTTCTAATATTTTGTTGAGGATGTTTGTGTCTGTTTATAAAATATATTGGCCTGTAGTTTTCTATTCTTATATTGATTTTGTCTGTTTCTTGGTATAAATAATTCTGGCCTCACAAAATAAATTTGGAAGTGTTTATTCTAGAAAAATTACCGAATACCACTAAGAACAAAGATGGGAGCTTGGACAATCACAAATGTTTGAATTGTACAGTGAAACTATCTGGGCCTGGAAATTTATTTTTTAAAAGCCTCTTAACTAAAATTTTTAATTTTTTAGTTATGACAGGATTATACAATTTATTTATTTTATCTTAGGTGAATTTTGGTTATTTGTTGTTACAAGGAATTGGTCCATTTCATCTATATTCATAATATATCCTAATTATCCGTTTAATGACTTTGGGGTTTGTAGTGATACCCTTAATTCATTCCTGACATTGGTAATCTGGGTTTTTTTTCTTCCTTGTCAATATTTGTAGAGATTTATCAACTTTATAAATATTTTCAAAGAATAGCTTTTGTTTTTATTAATTTTCTCTATTGTTTTTCTGTTCTCAATGTTGTTATTTCATCTTATCTTTATTATTTTCTTTTTTTTTCTGGTTGAGTTTGGTCCTCTTTACATCTTTTTAAAAAAGTCTTTATTGTTGAAAGTATTATATATGTTCCTCTTTTTCCCCCATTGATCCCATCTAGCCCTTTCCCGCCACCTTCCCATATCCCCCCCACCCCCACCCCGAGGCCCTCACCACCCTATTGTCTGTATCCAGGGGTTATGTATATATGCAGACATATTCTTTAGTTGATCTCTTCCCACCACCCCCAACTTCCCTCTGAGATTCATCAGTCTGTTCCATGCTTCCATGTCTTCTGGATCTATTTTGTTAATCAGTTCATTTTGTTATTTAGATTCCACATATGAGGGAGATCATGTGATACTTGTCCTTCTCTGACTGGCTTATTTCACTCAGCATAGTGTTCTCCAGATCCCTCCATGCTGTCTTAAATTGTAAGAGTTCCTTCTTTTTTTATATATATAGCAGTGTAGTATTCCATTGTGTAGATGTACCACAGTTTTTTTATCCACTCATCTGTTGATGGGCACTTGGGCTATTTCCAGATCTTAGCTGTTGTAAATTGTGCTGCTATGAACATAGGGGTACATATATCCTTTCTGATTGGTGTTTCTGGTTTTTTAGCATATATTCCTAAAAGTGGGATCACTGGGTCAAATAGCAGTTCCATATTTAATTTTTTGAGAAAACTCCATACTGATTTTCATAATAGCAGGTCTGTACTTGCTTTCCAGGCTCTAAGGAATAATCCTTCCTTGCCTCTTGCAGTGTTTGATGGCTGTTAGCTTTTATTTTTTTTCCTGATTATAGCACTTCATTGGCTGCCTCTATCTTTATATGGTTTTCTCTATGAGTTTGTGTCTTCTCCTCTTACTAGTATATTTGTATCTCTAATCTTTGTGCTTTTTTTTTTATAAGTACACTCAGCATTTGATTTAGAGAAATCCTGACAATCCAGATGAGCTCATCTTTAGATCCTTAAGTATGTCTGAAAAGACCCTTGTTCCAAATAACTTATATTCACAGCTTCCAGAATATGAACATACCTTTTGAGAGCCAACATTCAACCCACTGTACTTAGCATAGATTATATTATGTGTTCCATAAATACTATATTCTTCAGACACTTCCTCCATTGCAAATGATATAAATTAAAGTCAGACTAGCTTAAGCAAAAAGGGAATTTACTTGATCACATAACTGGCAAGTTATAGGGTACTTCTGGCATCAGACATAAATTGGATCTAGAGACTCAATAGCATATTTCAGTCTCTCCATCTTTCAACTTTTCTTCCTTCTGAATACTACTTTATTTTTGAGAAACTTCACCATAAAAAAGATGAGAGACCCTCATTCTTCCAGCATCCCTATAGCAATTCTCAGTGAAGAGTTAGATTATTTCTATTTAAGTCACACAACCATTCTTGAATGAATCACTGTGAGCATATGAATGAAGGTATTTGATTGGTCAATTCTTCCATAACACCCCTGTGGCTGGGGTATGTGGTGATGGAGGAGGGCAGGGAACATTGTGATTAATATTTTACCACAACCACATAGAATGGAGGTGAGTCAGTGCTCCAGAGGAGTAGACTGTGAAAGGTCAATAATATATGGGCACTATAACTTCCAAGACTGTGGTATTCAGAGACACAAGCGCATTGCTGATGGATGACTTAATAGATTTTTCTTATGTCTCTTCTATGATCTTTTCATATACTTAATTAGCTCAACCCAACAGACTCTATTTTATTCATTTATGAAGTGGGTAATCTTCAGACTCTCTAGAAGTTAAGTTTTTACAATATAGATGCACAGGGACAGAGTTTTTTCCTCTTTATAGGTTTGGGTTTGCAATGACCCAGAGACCCTTGACTGCTCCCAAGATGCTTTGCTGCAGGTAGGAGTGGCAATATTCACACCCTTGTTTTATAGAGCAAACAGTTCCAAAAATCTAATCAAGATTCTAGCCCAAGCCTTCCCTGTTTCCCAACACCCCATTCCTTTCATTCCAAGCTTTCAAAATACCTTCACAAAGGCACTCCCTTGCTGCAGCCCCAAAATCAATACTACACAGGTCATCCTAGTGCCTATCCACAGAGGTTTATTAAGCTTTGAAACAGAAAATCTCATAGTGATATGGTCTCACCTCCCTTATGGCCCCATATTGAGGACTTCATTGGTAATGGCTCAAATGCATTTCAGGAAGCTGGATATCCAGAAGGGCTTCTCTCCTTTTCTCTGACAGTATTCCCCACCCAGTCCCAGTAACCCTCCCCAATTCTTCTATTAATCTTCCTTACTTCTTTCAGATTGAAACCTTCCAGAGTAGCTTATTTTCTGAAAAGACTTTTGTCCAAGTTCCCTTAATTTTTTGGCTCCCTTGTGGTGTTATATTTTCTGTTGGTTCTCTTACCCTTCATCTGATTTATATAGTATATGTGTCAGCTGCTCTATCACATATCCTATTTGTCATATGGGATAAGCAGCTCTATGTGATGTTAAGGTAATTTGTCTCACAAAGAGTGAGTAACATACCTTTACTCTCTGTCTAATGCACTTATGAGTCCCAGGACACTGAATGCACAGCTCAGAAGTTCAGACATGTTAACACACAGAGGTAGCCCTCAATGAATTGGGAATGGAAATGGTGAATTAATGTTTCTGACTTCCATCTTTTAGATGAATATTACTGGGAGATGTTCTTTATACTTCTTAGGACATCTTGGACAAACTGGGCCCTAGAAATGAACCTTTATATTGGCTTTCTCTCCAGCCCTGTCTCACACTCTTCACTTTCTCACTCTTTCTCTTTGTAATCACTTTTAAAACAAACTACCTGTTCTCAAGTATTTATTTCCAGTCTCACTTACCAATCAAAGAGGGTATGATCCCAGTGGCTTTTAGTCCTAACTCTCTCTTTTCACAGGGCCCAGTGACAGCACCTAAGGAACTGGCTATAGCTGTGGATTGCAGAATAGTTAAGGAGGAAGAAGGGTGATGGGTAGGCCAGGTATCTCAGTGAAGAGGCGGGGTGAGATGGTGGAAAGGTTCTGTGCTATGTTCTGCCAAAAATCTTACTGATTGCATCACATAACTGCAATCCAATAGATTTCAAGTTCTAGCTCTGTGATTTCTTGGTGGTGTCACCTAGGTTAATCTGAATTTGTCCTCTCACCTAAGAGTCATACTCTGACCTGGTGAAAAACACTAACCTTGTCTGTGTCTTGCTGAGTTCTGTTTATGAGCTACAAAGCCAACTAAGTTGGTCTTCATGGTTGTTCATGCTACCAGTAGTGATAGAGCTTTTTATATTACTTGCTTTTTCTTACAGCCACCTCTTTTTAAAATCCTAGAACGCTCCTCAAAATTGACTGTTTTCTGGGTGCCCCAACCAGACTCCTCCAATCCCCAGATCTCATTTTCTTCTAGAAGTATTCTACTGCACACCAAGTGAGTAGAAGTCCATGTTCTCTGATTATTTAGCTGTTCCTGCCCTTGGTGGAGGGCCTTCACTGCACTCTTGCTATATTCACAAGTTGTCTGGTCTGACAATCCCCTATTATCTATGAAATAAGCCCTAGAAATATTGGCCCAGCCCAACATTCACAGGTTATTTCTGATATATTTCATCTCCAGGGCCCAGAGGATAAACTCTTTTCCTTTGTGTTTCATTTTGACATTATTCTGTCTCTTTGTTCCCATTTTTGGGCAGTGTGAGGGGAGTATGCATTAGCTTTTATGGTCTTTAATGAAGCAGGATTTGACAGCATTTCATATCAGGTATCATCTTTTGTGTGTTTGGGGAGAAAGACTGAGAAATGTTCCTTTAACTAGCAGAAGAAAAGGCAGATAAAGACAAGAAGAAAAAAATCTGATAACTACTTTTTTCCATTAAAGTCCCAGCCCTTTTCTAAAACATGCTATTCGTCTATATTTCAAATCAGTTGGGAATCATATCTTTCCACAACAGCATTTCCTTACTTCCTGGAAACATATATCACAGGATGTATAATAAATGTTTATGCTAACCATAAAGAGGAAAGTAACATTTCATAAAATTTACCATAGACCCCAAGGTGAATTTAATATAGGAGTCTGAGTGACGAATCCCAAAGCAAGTGAATTTGGGCTTAAAGCCCATTCTGAACTGACTCCATTATGCATGGTTGATGTTCAGGAAAAAATTCAACAATACTTCCTGAGGTCCCTGCATGAATAAATTGGAATGAGGCTCTCACATTAACCCTGTACTTTCCTATGTGTCTTTCAGATGCCCCACTTGAAGGATTATTACCCAGAAGCTGGTGTGTCTTTGAAGCACAGAACAAGAAGACACAGCTGAAAGTAGTCACAAAATGTAGTAAAATAACAGGGACAATTTCAATTACACAAAAACAACTGCTTCTTCCAGAGACAAAGATGCCAGCCTTGGTTCAACATGGAATGGGGGGGGGCATAACCATTGAAGTCAGAACTGCTATAGACTATAGCTTGCCTTCATGGCAGGCCATTTAAAATGGCACAGGTCTTTTTTCTTCTTCTTCTTCTGTTCAGGACAGTGTGGCACACTTCAACCAAGAGTCAGGATCAAGCAGGATTTGGTTGCTTGTGGAGGTCACAGAGGTCTATTTTTTATTGGCAAATCAGTATACTTGAGATTGGGCTCGAGTGCTTTTCTAGAAATTATAGGAGAAGCCACACCAAGATAGCTGGAATCAGGAAACTATTTTCCTATACTTGTTCTGCTGGTGCTGTTTAATTAATGGGCAGGAGGAAAGAATGCAAAGACTAAGATCTGATATGAGTGATTTCCATATGGCCTGAAACTTCAAATAAATATCTCCTGAAATACTGAGAGCACCTTGAGTACAGCCCTGTAATGTGTCAGACTGCCTGTGTCATCATGATGTGGCCATCTGAATAAAATCCGTGGAACTAGGCAGATCTTGACCAAAAGTTGACACACCTTGAAATTCATTCATTCTCACTCTCCATTCCTGCTCCCTGGAAATACACCCTCTCCATTTCTATAATGGGGGAAACAAGAGCAACTGAAAATAGCATCTATCT
Organism: Pipistrellus hanaki; assembly: GCF_964339955.1. Lineage (NCBI taxonomy): Eukaryota > Metazoa > Chordata > Mammalia > Chiroptera > Vespertilionidae > Pipistrellus > Pipistrellus hanaki. The sequence continues at coordinate 692,262 of NC_140524.1, read as the reverse complement.
GGAGGGAATGAAATTATAGCTCATCTATTGAGACCTGCACACTGAAAATGTTCTTTCTCACAGCCAGGAAGACAGTGGGACTAGGCTACGGGCAACATTTAAGGAAGCACTTACTCTCAAGGGTTTACTCCACACTTGCAGGACTCTGGAATGCATGCTTCTTTAAATTTTGACTCCTAGGCACCTTGTCTGCCTAGCTAGGGAAGGATCACCACCCTGGGCATTAGGAGATGTGGGAGCAGCTGCCCCTCCTTCCAATGAATTGTCAGTGGCTGACCAAGCCCAGAAAGGGCTCAAAGAGACCTCAGAAAACAAACGGGCTGATCCAGACTTGGAGAGCCACAGCCCTGGCAAGAAGTAAAATGATATTTTTTAAATCCACAGCTATACCTACTAAGCGATATTAAAACTCAATGCTGTGTAGTAAAAGAACTCAAGATGCCAGCCCTTCACTGAACCCAACTGAAAACACTTTCCTAACCAATGAACAATGGAACTTGTTTTTACCACCTGTGTAGAGTTTTGGAGTCGCCCATCCTATCCCAAGGGCTAGTTTGGTATCCTTAATTAGCACAACCACCAAGGACTTCCTCTTTTCCCACTTAACTCAGGCAATAATTCATTGGCCTGTGTTGCTTTGCCTGGCAAACTAAGAAACTCAGCTTTGCAGATATATATTTTTAAGCTTGAGTGGTCTTTGTTTTACTCTTTGATGATGTTAGGATCCCGGAATGTGCTTTCTCTTCCTAGTGAATTGGAATTTGGAGAGAAAGAAAAGTTCTGGCCACTCTCCATGTGGATCCAGTGAAGCAAAAAGCCCCCCTTTCTGTCTCATCTTGACTTGGACAACTGAGTGCTGTTAAGGAGCTGGCAAGGTCTAGCCTTGGCAATCAAATAACTATCCAATTAACTAGCGACAAACACTGAAGCTGCTTCCTACTCCCTCAGCCAGTCCTTTAGTGTGCCTTCCACTGCTTCATGCCTCTGATAAATCCCAACCAGTGGATCTAAAACCAGAAATCTTGGGGCTTGAGGGTCAGGAATGAATACTGTTCCTGTTCTCCATAGTCCGTGTTCTTCACATCTAATTTTGAGGACCACTAACCTGAAATAACCCCAAATCTCTAGGATTCCCCAAACAGATCAGATCATGAAAGGTATGGTGAGTGCTTGTTAGAAATTCATGCTTGCTAAAAATTAAAACGCGCTGTTTGTTTTCAAGACCCTATTTAGATTATATGAATCCATAGGGAAGAAATGGAAATGTTCCCTGCTAGGCAGGTACAGGAATTGAAATACCAAGAAAAAGTCTTCATGTCCTACTGGTGTTTGGTGTGGGAGCTGAGAACCATGACACAAGGAAGAGGCTATACGTGCAGAGGTAGAGTGCACAGGCGCTGGAGCCAGACTCTGTGTTTGAGTCTCATCTCTAGCTCCTATTAGCTGTTGTAATTTGAACAAGTTGCTTAGCCTCTCTGTAAAATGGATTGATGACAGCACCTACCTCATAGAGTTGTTGTGAGGATTCAATGAGATAATACATGTGCAGTGGTTAAAACAATGCCTGGGATTTAGTAAGAGCTGTGGAAGTGTTATATCTTACCCCAGGGGAGAAGCCACTAACATCCTGCCATAGCCGATGCTGGGGCAGTTATGCCATGGGAAAGCCACTGACCACACAGCAGATGAGAAGCCAGGCAGTAGGAAGCAGCCCCAGGCACTGGTCAAATTCATTCATTCATACTCTGCCCACAGCTCAGTCAGCATAGGAGGACCATGGCAGAAAATATGCTTTCTCAGCAGGAGCCAAGAAGATGATAGACTATTTCCTAGCAGTGGGACCCGTGCCCCTGCAGGGAAGAGAATTGGGCATGCCCTATCTCACTCCCAGGCTTGAGTTTCCTTCCTAAGACCTGATATCTCAATCCTTCCAACTCCCTCATTGCTTCCAGAGCTGCTGCCTCCACCACCACCATCAGGATGAGGAACCTCTTGTGTTTGGCTGGGAGAACTGCCAGGAAGAATCTGCACAGCAGTGAGCACCAATAATGCTAAACAATGGATTAATTACACTTATCGCCTGTTTAGCTGGAGCTCCCAGGGTCACCTGCATGTGTGTGGTCACAGCAGACAACAGGTGTGAGATACTAGTGAACACATCAACTGCCCTTGGTGCCACTCTCTGCTCCTCTCTTCCTTCCCCCTTTTCATTCCACCTCCCGAGCTCCATTAAAGTCCTCAGGCCTCCTTCCAGGACCTCAGAGACAGGAAAGGCTTTTGTCTTCTCTGTTTCTACCCTCCTTTTTAAAGTGGTTTCATGCTGGGAGTGCTGCTTGTTTTTAAACCCCTTTGGAACCATAAATGGAGAGCTTTGGGGGATGATGTGAGATTTATTTCCAGGAGGGCATCTGGCTTGGGTTTAGGGCTGGCCTGGACTGATCTTAGCCCACCTGGCCAACCAGGGAAGAGGCAACAGCTGCTTTATTCTCGTACGAGTGCCAGCTTTCCCAAAAGGAGGTCAGCCTCAGAGAGACCAAACTGCTAATTAGGTCGCATTCTGCTTCCTGCTGCCACTTTAATTTCCACCCCAGAAAACCTTCAACTGCCAGTCGAAGACCATCAGCCTCTTTTACCCAAAGGCAAATGTCTCCAAGGCTTCTGGCTAGCCAGCCTTCTGTTGGCGTGAGCAGCAGCAGTAGCAGCAGGCAAATAGGAGCATCCAAGGGAAAGGGCCATCTTAGACAAAACTGGCTTAGAAAATTTCCAGTCTGCCAGAGTTTGGGTGTTTTTAAGACAGGCAGCCCAGTGAAGATTATAGAAGCTGGATATTGTGAATGAGTGTTGAACCTTAAGTCAGGGACCATGGGCCTATTTTTGATTTGACAGTAACAAGTCAGCTGGGTGGTCTTGGACAAGTCCCCCTGTCCCTTCAGCCTGTTTTCTCATAGATGAGGTGAGAAGGTTGAATTACCTCCTCCATCTCTGAGCCTCTGTGATTGTGATAATTTATATCTTATTTTAACAGAGGACTCATTTTTATATTTCTGTTTCCCCTGCACCAAACATATTTGTCTTCTTCTTCCCCCTCCTCCCAAAGACTGAATCCCTCAGATTATTGTCATCTTCAGTCTTCTTTTTCCAAGTGGGAGAGCTGAAACAGAGTGAATATCTTTTGCCCAAAGTCTTTCTGAGGGCAAGGTACAACTCCGGGTCCTTCATAGCTCTGTGTAAGGCATTGTAAGCAGAACACCATAGCAAGGAAGACCCCAGAATACAGATACCTCTTCCTTGCCCCTACTCACATCCTGCTCTCTCCCCAGACATCGGTTCTGTTCATCTCAACCTCAAATCCACTTCCATGACCCTTATCCAAAAAAGGCTCTGATATGAGTCTTTTATGTCACTTATGTTCATTGAAAACACTTTGGTTTTTTTTTCCCCTCAGGTAAATTTGCATTTTCAGTCTCATGTGGTGGGGAATTTGACATCTAGCCCTCAGCTAGCAGGATTGCCAGCTGCTGAGCCCCCCTGTTGTAACTGCTCCCAGCTGATGGGAACCTCTTTGTCCAAGGTCACATTGCCTTCCAGGGTGGGAAGAGGAGGCTGTCCAGACGTCCAGACCCTTTGCCTCAGTTTGGGACAATTCTGCAAGACCTTCTCAGCTCTGAAGCTCTGAGAGATCAGCTGAGGACTTTATCACAACAACATCATATTACAAGGACAGCCCTCCAGTAAACTTCCTGCACGCCAATCTCTGACTCAGTGTATTTCTTAATAAACCCAACCTAAGACACCTCAATTCCTTGGTGGGAAGGGAAGGCAAGAAAAGCTGCATTCTTGAGTAAAATAATTATTTCTCAGTGGGTGGGGCATATTTAGGAACAGCTTCCTTCTTGAAATCCCATAATTTAGCAGTTACCTTCTGGCAAAGCAAAATGGCAAACTTTTGAGTCCAGTTTTATATCTGCCCTAATACAGGGGAGAGCACAGGTGGAGAATCCAGTCTTTGAGTTCCTTTTCTGACAGAACACACAGGTTTGCGAAACTCAGAGGCAGAAACACCCAGAGAGACTCCCTGAAGTACAAGCTCTGAAGGCTCTGGACCTGGTCCAGGGGCGTCTCTCCCCTCTCCTCTCGCATTGCTTCCTCCTACCTGAGTGGTTCAGAGAGTGCCTTGCATCACACTTTAACCCAGTAACATTGCATCATTACCTGTTGTTATCTAACTAGTGGTACCAGCACCCTTGAAAGGAGCTTGTGGAATCTTTCCTTTGAATAATGCTGAGAGACTGCAGGAAACATCTCCTAAAATCAGAATGAAGCTCTGGCAATAATTCATCATCATCCCTCCTGTTTACAGCCAATAGCAGGATGGTCTATACGTAGGATATTCTGTCAGCAAATTCTGTGGTCCTCTAGCCTGTGCCAGCCTCCATGCCACCAGCTGAGACCTGAGAAATGAGTAAAATCTGGACCCTGCAAAGAGCACAAAGTCAGAGATTTAAAGAAGTAATTACAAACTGGTTTGACAAATGCTATATTATGGTTGTGCGACCTGCTGGCTAAGGGACTCAACAGAGGAAGGTTTTTCCAGGCTCCATAGACAGAGCTTTGGAAACAGGTGCCATTTTCTCACTTTGCTTATGGGTTAAAGATTATGAGACAAATAGTACCATTTCTCCCCAATGCATGCTTATTTGCAATATGCTAGGTAATGAGAATGGTATAGTCCACCAGCCTACAAGGATCACCTACCCAGATAAAGGGAGTGTGCAGGTGTGCCTGGAGTTCTTGCTGGGTCTTCTTTCCTCCCTGTACTGAGGCCAGAAAGAGTGTACACCAAGAGAAAGAACTACTGCTGCCCTCACACAGATGGTCTCCATGTGAACCCACCTGGTTATAAGTCCTAAACCAGCCCTAGACCTACTTTAATGGTCTGCTGGGAAATAGCTCCTCTGGTTTGTTCATTTTGTGCCCCTATCTGCCAGACATTCTGATCAAGTGCAGGGACAGTTGTGGAGAATAAGACAGCCCCAAAACTTAGGGCTGGAATGTAACACAGGAAAATAAATGGGTAGTGGCATTATGGTGAGAGCAGGGTACCTACTCCAGACTTGGACTGGGGGTGGTGAGATCAAGGAAGGCTGCCCAGAGGAGATTTCATCTAAGCTAAGACTTGAAGGGTGAGGGGTGAGCCAGAAAAACAATGGTAGTGAGGGAGAGGTCATGGATCTGGAGACATTTTGTAGTTAGTCTCAGTGAGTGATTAGAAATAGGGAAGGAGGAGGAAGCAGGTAAGGGCAATGCAGGTGTCAGGCTTGCATGATGGGAGGATAGTGGAGCAATTCACTGTTATCAGGGACAAAGGCCAGGAGTGGGTTTCTAGGAGCAATGGGTGAGCATGTTGAAAACATGCTGCCATTGAAAGGGCAGTGGGACTCCAGAGGGTCTGAAACTCAGGAGAGAGTTCTGGACTGCAGGTGGAGATTGAAATGTGAGAAGGTAGGGAGATAGCAGTTGAAATCCTGGAAGTCAATGAGACCACCTGAGAGAGAAAAGAAGACCTTGGACAGAATCCTGAGCAACCCTTAAGAAATGGTCAGAAGGGGAGGAGGCTGCTAGCAGCCAATGAGGTCACAGTGGTTTGGAAGTCACTAATTCCAAAAGCAACATAATTTTCAAAGTGGAGGGTGGTCATCAGTACCAAATGCTGCTAAGTCAGGTAGCCTGAGAAATGGAAAGGGACCATGATAGGAGCAGAGCCAATGGCATGTAGCTGACCTGTAACGTAGAGCAGGGAGAAAGTCTTGAAGAGAAGTAGGGACAATTCAAGGCTATCAGGATAGTCACAGATACTCTAATGTGAATAAAAGACCTTTTAACAATGCAGTCTGCTAAGAAGGTGCCAACGAGCAAAGAAATTCCTTAGGGCAGTGGTCAGCAAACTCATTAGTCAACAGAGCCAAATATCAACAGTACAATGATTGAAATTTCTTTTGAGAGACAAATTTTTTAAACTTAAACTTCTTTTAATGCCACTTCTTCAAAATAGACTTGCCCAGGCTGTGGTCTTTTGTGGAAGAGCTACACTCAAAGGGCCAAAGAGCTGCATGTGGCTCGTGAGCCGCAGTTTGCCGACCACTACCTTAGGTCAATGGTTCTCACATTTGAGCATTCACCGGAATCACCTGAAAGGATGGTTAAAACACATAGCACTTAGCCCAGTTCCACAGATTGATAACTCTTTAGAGTATAGGCATCTAGCTTTGTTTCTGTGCCCATGGTAGAAAGAGCTAACTAACCAGTCAACATTCACTTTTCTCCTAAACTTGATTATGGCCTTAGAACCCTTATCATCTCAAGGAAGTGTTCCAGATAGTAATTAAGTAGGGTTGAACGTTAAGATACTACCTAAACCACCACTAATGCTGCTATTGCTGATGATAATGTTTAATATACCCAATATTTTAAAAATGATATAATTTACCTAGTTGCTCAGGCCATTTTCATTATTCTGCTCTTTCCATTCTGCTCTAAGTTCATCAGAAAATGCTGTCAGTTCTAACTTTCAAACATATGCTGAATGTAACCACTTCTCATCATGCCTACTCTTCCTACCCTGTTCAATTCCAGCACCATCTCTGGCCTGAGCCCTGGGAGAGCCTCCTACTAGTTCCTTCTGCTCTTACCCATTCTACAATCCACTCTCCACGCAGCATCCAATTAAGTGGTTTAAAAAAATAAGTCAGCTGTATCTGTTCTCACTCTCCAATGGCTTCTGAAATCTTTACAATAAAATTGAATCAAACATTTTTATAGTGGCCTACAAAACTCAAATGATCAGGCCTTTGCTTACCCCTTTGCTCTCATCTCCTTTTACACACACACACACACACACACACACACACACACACACTCATCATGTTCTCCTAGTATGCTCCTGCCTAAAGGCCCTCACACTTGCCTGGAATGCTCCATTTCCCCCATCATCAGATAGCTGGTGTGAAGGCCTCATTTTATTTAGGTCTCCTCTTATAGTCACCACCTCAGGAAGGTCTTTCCAAGCAACTATCTCAATCATTCCCAAGGCCCCACTCTCCTTTCTTTTCCTTTATAGAAATTATTTGATATTATTTATACATTTATTAATTTACTTTTCCTTTCCCTCACTAGAATGTAAGATCCAAGAGGGCAAGAATTGGATTTGTTCTTTATTCTCTCAGTGTCAGGAATACTGCCTGGTCCCAAATTAATACTCAATACATATTTAGTGAATTAATGAATTTATTAACTGTTTACTATTGTATGCTAAGAACTTTCGAGGATTATTTTACTTAAATTTCATAATAACCTACAGACTAGATAGTATTATTATAATTGACCCTATAGTATTATTATCATTGTCCCCATAGATTTATTATTATTGCCCCCATTTTATGAGTGAGAGAACTGGGTCTGGCAGACTTAAGTACTTGCCCCAAAACTTACATGTAAGAAGTTTTAGAGCCCAGATGAGAATCAAAGCCTCTTTGCTCCATATACCTGTGCGCTATCCCTGACTTCTCACCTGAGGCAGGACCAAATTTTCTTTCACAAGAACATATTAGCAAGCTTACCTTTTAGCACAGGTTATTTTCCTATTATCATCTGGCAGAGCACAAGGTGGCCAAGAGCAGCCTATGCTTATAGAAGAAATATTAGGAAAGGTCCAGATTGAAAGGTTCTGCTCAGGTAAGGAGTCAAGAGAAGGGCCAGGTGGGGTACAAAACAGAACTGTGTGACTTAGAATGAGGTTGACATTTCAACAGGACAGTAAAAGATAGGCTATGCTAATGACAGAGCAGAGTCTGTCATAGGTTTGTTCCATGCCAGTCTGGGCCATGTAAGAAGTAACATTGGAATACCTCAGACTGGATCCAGCCATGGTGGAGGAGAGTTGATGGTCATTGTTATTCAGCAAATACTGACTAAGTAGATGCTCTATGCCTGGCCATGCACTGTCAAAACACATGCCTCCAAGTGTATTTATTATTTTTAAAAATGGAGATAGATGCCTCTGCATGTATAGATATTTATTTAAAAATGACATGCATGCATTGCAGTACTTATTTACTCTGTATATTATAAAACTTATATGCAATAGAAATGTGAAAATTAGATGAAACAAATCTAAATAGAAACTGAATTATTTTTTATAACTCCCATGGATTATTTTGTTTATATTATTTTTAGAGTCCACTAATTGGTAAATCAATTATTTCCCACTAGAGAGACAGTTAGTAGTCCACCAACAATTTATATTCCCCCATCCATAGTTGTAGCATAGCTGGGAGGAGTTACCTAGACTGTCAAGAGAAAAGACCACTATTTAAACACATTTAAACCAAAACTGAATTATATATATATATAATGTCTGTATGTGTGTACACAGCTGTCTGACAGACAATAAATATCATAGAAGTATGCTAAATGCAGCATATGCAAAACTAAACTCATCATTATTCCCTCCAAAACTTTGCCCTTCAGGAAAGTAACAGATAATGCTGGAAAATCATATTATGTCATAAAGCAAGGAAGTGCTCAAAGCCTATTGGGGATATTCCAAAAGGACACAATAATTGGTTTAACGGAGCCCCCACTGACCAGACAGGCTTACCACAATTAAAACCTTTAAAAGAATGATAGTTATATATATTAATGGTGAGGGGCGGTGGAGAAGCAGAGAGGGAAAGCTATTCTTTACAGATGAATGCCAGCTAATACATGTATAAGGAATAATAGATTTAGGAAATCAATATTTTCTAACCAACAAAAGAGTAATTGATTCAGGCAAGGATCATTAATGGATGATCATGGATGAAACATTGTTAAGAACAATATATTTACATATTCACATAGTATCGCCCCCCCCCCAAATTACTGATTAATTACAAAAGGAAAAAGGTGCCTTTTCTGTGGTAAAACCAAAATTAGCATCATTAATAATAGGATAAACAGCTATATGCACCTCCTGATATGACACAGCAGGAAAGATATAATATTACATATGTAGAATTCTCACCCAAGATGTACAGCCTGATCATGAGAAAATAACCAGCTGTACTCAGATTGCAACTCATTCTACAAGGCAATTGGCATGGACTCTTAGAAAAGGTCATGTCATGAAAAACAGAAAAAAGCACATGGGACTGTTGTACATTGAAGGAAACTAAAGAGACATGAAATTTATGATCTTCAAGATCTAAATTTTTTTTAAAGCTCATAAGCACGTACTTGGGGACAACTAAATAAATGTAAATATGGACTGTATATTAGATAATATTATTGAATTGATGTTAAATTTCTTGAGTAATGCAGTTTTGTAGGAGAATGTCGTTGCTCTTAGGAGATACATGCTGATGTGGCATGTCATGATATCTGCAATTTACAAATGGTTCAGTTAAAAAAGATGTTTCTGTGTGTGAATGTGCATACATTGAAAATGAGAGAGATAGACAAAGCAGATGAAACAAAACGTTAACAATTGGTGCATGTAGATGAAGCATATAAAGGTATTCATGTACTATTCTTTCAGTTTTCTGCAGGTTTAAATTTTTTTATTTAAAGTACAGTATGGGGAAACAAGCAAACTTTGTCCCTGCTCCTGCTAACACAAAGGTTATCAGGGACCAGATTAGAAAAAGCTTTATTTGATTAACCTAAGAGTTTGAACTTTTTTCTGAAAGCTAAGGTATATCATGGAAAGACTTTAACAACAGGAACAACAAAAAGACGTGATCAGATTTGATATAGGAGGTGAGAGAGAAGAAAGAGCACAGCATGTCATCATTTTCTGGCTTTTTCTTTGTTCCTATCTGCCTATATAAATATATTTTAAATAGTCTATTTTCTAAATGTCTATCTTCTCAGGTTGAACCTTAGCATTTACATTCCCATGACAAGTGACTTGGTTTCAACATATATCTTTGCCCGCTGGAAGATTGATCTCCCTTCCTCCACAAGACCTCACCCAATTTAGTCTGCAGCTGAGGCCAGAGTGATCTTTCTAACTAACACAGGAGCATGCCCAAAACACTTCTTGTTTAAAATTTCTCAGTGACCCTTCTGGGGGAACATTCAGTCTCTTTAGCTAATCACTAGTAGACATCCTGTCTGGTGCCTGTGTGCCAACCTCTCTAATTGCCCTTCTTACCACATTACCTATCTGTCCTATGTTCTAACTAACCTGTGGGCAGTGCCTCAGACAGGCCTTCTTTCTGCACACCATTGGGTCCTCACACAATATTTTTCTGTCTAAAAGGAGTGCATCTGCCCCCCTTCTCTCTGCTTGGGCTGCCCATTTTAACTCAAAACTCCTCTCCTCAGGAAGCCTTCCCTGACTCCAAATGTCAGCTACTTACACCTCTTATACTTCCCTGGCACCCACTTATGAACTCCATCACCTTTCTTTTTACTTGTATCTTTCTCTCATTAAATTCTAAGGTCCTTGAATACAGGGGTCATACTCTATATATTATGATATCTGTGCCTGGCAGATGGTGCTACTAAATAAATGATTATTGAAAGAATGAATGAATACAACATGAATGGGAATATCAATTAGCTCTGCTGGCTTTCCCCTTAACAGTCTCTGCAGAGCCCCTGGTCCTCTCTCATCTCTTAAAGGGTTGGCATGAAAAGCTAATAAATAATGTATTTGGAGAAGGGACTCCTTATCAGAGTCACAGACAGATTAGACTTACACTTGAGAAACCCCAGATGGCTCCTCCTGGCCCCAAAAGGCAAAAGTTCCTGTTTTTTTACCCCATCACCTTAATCAGACTGTGGTTTTTTTATACTTCTTTACAGTCACTCTTTTGTAAACTCTCTTTGCCAAAAGGCCTGAGACCAAGATCCAGGGCCAAAGGCACTGCATCCACCCCAGCCACTGAGAACAAGCCACCTTTGTATAACAAACACCGATGAAGGGTTGGATTTAGTTCTAGCACCTTCAGAAACAAGGTCACCCTGAGAAGTTCACCCTGAGGAGTTCACCCTGAGGAGTTCAAATTTTCACAGGGGATAAGGAGCCAACAAACAGCTACACTCATACTCCCACAGGAGAATACTAAGTGGCCACATTAAATAAACCCTTTGAGTGAGCAACATGAGAAGTCACCCTAGAGCCTGCTTGGCTTTAGGCTCTGGACTCATCTACATCTGCAGCCACCCAGCCTCAGCTGAGATGGTCTTAGCCAGAGCCTCCCATGGTGTTTCACACATGGATATCCAGCCTTTATGTATCTGGAATGTACTTTTGCCTCCTGGAGATCCAGAGGACATGCATCTGAAGTCTATAAATATTGTAAGACCCCACTTCCACATACTCTTGCAGCTGGAGGCTTCTCCTAGAGCAGACTCAGATAGTTTTGGCAGGCTGCTTACTGGCTGTTCAAAAATATGACCTAAAACCAACAGCTAACAAAGACACTCAGATCTCACTGCTGCTTAGAGACCTTGTCTCATCTGGCTTCTCCCCTACCCTCTCCTTTGCTGCCTCGCTGGCCTCTGACCCTACTGATCCTTTAGCAACTGCCCTATTTCTTGTCTCTTGGTCTGAGTTCACCACCAGAACATTCAAACATGCTTGTATTTTCTCCTATCCTACATTGCCTTTGATTCCCTGGCATCTGGCTTTCTCTTTCTACTTAATTATTAGCAGCCTCCTAAATACCACACCCCATGGCATTCTCCACAAAGAGCTTCTTGCTATTGAATCCCTATTTGAAGTGTTTTCCAATTGGGCATCTTTGGTGACCCAAGGATTACCATTATAGTTGTCACCATTATCACCATTATCAATAAATGAAAATGCATTCTATTTAAATATCACTTAGCTGACTTTAAGGCACTTTTACATGTATTTGTTCCTGGTGACAATCTTATAATATATAAATCAGCATTGTTGTTCCTGTTTTAGCGATGGAACTGGATGTTCAATGAAGTAAATGAATTCAGGTCTGAGAAACAGCACTGGTTTGGTCACAGAAAGGTTTGTCTTCCTTTTTTTGTTTTTTGAGTTGTATGAGTACTTTATTTATTTTGGAAATTATCCCCTTATCAAATATATCATTGGCAAATATGTTCTCCCATATAGTGGGTTCCTTTTTCATTTTGATACTAATTTCCTTTACTGTGCAAAAGCTTTTAAGTTTCCTGTAATCGCATTTGTTTATTTTACCTTTGTTTCTCTTGCCTTATGTGATGTATCTGCTAGGTAAGATGTCTCAGATTTTGCTACCTATGTTTTCTTCTAGGATTTTTATGGTTGCATGACTTACATTTAAGTCTTTTATCCATTTTGAGTTTATTCTTATGTATGGTGTAAGTTGGTAGTCTAGTTTCATAATTTTGCATGTGTCTGTCCAGTTTTCCCAATATCATTTATTGAAGAGACTGTCTTTACTCCATTGTATGTTTTTGTCATCTTTGTCAAATATTAATTGACCATAATGGTATGGGTTCTCTTTATATAGTATCCTGAGATCTGCAAATAATGATGGTTTTACTTCTCCTTTCCAATTTGGTGTTATGCCTCCCCAGACAGATCTTATCAGCTTTACCTTTAAGGGATATGGCTGGCCTTCCATTAGGTACAGTAAAGTGGAAGAATCATAGGCTGCGAAGGGGAGAGAGACCTTTCTCTAAGCCCTGTGCTTCTGAAGCCTGCTTAAAGAGACTTGAAGCCTCAGACCTGTTGGGAATTGCTTAGGATAGAAATACATGGGTTGGGAAGAGGCCACATGTCTGCATACCTGTGGATATGCTCCTATGCCAAGAGGGAAACTCCACCACCTTGCTTGAAATGAGGCTAAGCCGCACCTTTTGTTTGGAACTCCTGCTTTTCATTCAGACAACTCCACAGAGCTGAAAACCCTCTGCTCTGATGGATGAAAATCAGCTTTGGAATGGGAAAGTACATGGAGTCACTGGGGAATGAATATAATCTCCAAAATACATTTACTGCTCACATTCAAATGAAGATTAAATGATTCTTTTAATACTCATCAACTCTATTAAACTTCATAGGAGCAAAACCTTTTGAAATAAATTAGCCAGAGACTTGCTGGAAACAACAGGCTTTTGAGGCTGCTCTCCCCTCTTCCCTTCCCTGTCCTCCTGTCAGCCCAGAGAAGGGGCTTGATGAAGAGAAGGAGGGGGCAGCACTGTGAATGTATGATGGCATGTAATTTCTCCAATGATTCTGCAAGGTAGCTACCATTAATATTCCAATGTATAAGGAAGAGCATGGACAGTCAGACAACTAGAAAAAAAATGGTAGAATTAGCTCTCAAATCTGATTTCCTAAAGCACTGTACTGCTCTTCTGTTTGAATCTAAGCATGGACATTTTGGCAATTATAGCTCAGTGATCAATCATGTGGGTTTCAGAGTCTGATCACTTGGTTCAAACTCTGTCTCTGCTGCTTTCTAGTTGTGAGAGCTCACAGAGATTATTTCATTTCATTTGGTTGCCTCATCTGTAAAACTGAGATAATTGTCAAATACAGAGAACAGTGCCTGACATGCCATAAACTGTCAAAATCAATGGAACCACAAAAAACTTTTTTAGATGGTGCACCCCAGAAGCAGACCCCAAGAGAAGGATTTGAGTGCAAAGAGTTCATTAAGAAAATATCCAAGGAAAATATTCCAGGAAATACTGGTGGGTAGTGGAAAAGTGTAACAGGGAAGGAAAGGAAATTGACAAAGGATACATTAACGATCAGGCTACTATTGTAGACCATTAAAACTCAATCCTTCTAAGCACCACTGAGAGAGGGTGGAGAGTTCATGCCTCAGAATTATCCCATTAGCTGAGAACAGCTCCTGGAGGCATCAAGTCATTGGCACTTCTGGCCTGCCTATTTTCCAATGAAGAAATTCCATTAGGTGAAGAGTTTGGGGAGCTCACAAATAAAGTCAATGCAATGGTGGGTTTTGAAGAAATATGGGTAGGGTAGAGACAACTTCTTTACAAAAACTTTGAAGGTTCAATTGATGTTTGTGTTGGCCATTATGGGCTTGCCCCTTAGAACCTAAGGGACCAGGACCAGAGAGCACCCATATCCATATGATTTCCTGACAAGCAGCTTCCACATTTAATAATGGCCACATTTAAGATCATGCTTCTTTTCAATATAAATATCATAGTATGTATAGTGTGTGTGAGGGAGGGCAAATAAATGACTCATTATTCCACTACCTTGATAAGAATGTCAAGTTTTTATTTGTTTGCTTGTTTTTATGAATGTGCTACAGAGGAACACATTTAACTATATCTATGTTTTTATTATTTAAAGCCTTTCACAATTTAAAAAGTTTTTTTATTCAGTAAGCAATATGATAGCTGTAAAAATTATATAATATTACCATTAATATGGTGTCTTTTCTATTAGCACTAATCTAATCACATTGTAACAAAACCTTCAAGAATATTACCAAGAAATAATTTCTTTCTTTGGCTTCTGAGCAAAAGCAATTCAATCATGACCTATCAAAATTATATTGGCTAGAAATGTAGGAGGAAGAAGAATATAGAAAGATGTAACTATTTAATTAAGCCCCAATTCCCAGAAGACTGATGGGTTCCAATGTCCAGGGGTAGATGATGATTATTATTATTATTATTATTATTTGCAATGGATGAGAGTGGAGAGGAAAAAAAGGAGGTAGGGCCAGGTTGTATTCATTCCCTTTCTTTTTTCAAGCACCCAGTCAGTATTTATGAAGTACCTATTATATGCCAAACATAGTGCTATGCATTGAGGCACTCACAGTACAAGGATGAACACTTGTTATTTTCACAATGCAGTATCAGTGCATCCTTCATTTATAGGAAAAACTATATCTCTGCTGCTCTCAGCCTACAAAGTTTAAGATATTTGCCTCCACTTCTGGACTTTGTGAATGGGGACTTGTGACCTCATTTAAACCAATTAGATTAGTCAATCCTCCAGAGCATGATTATTGGTTAGAGATTGGTACATGATTCATGCCAGGCCAATCAGGACCAAGAAGCCTTGAGTCTGGGATTTTTACCCTAACAAGGAAAAAGAGGAGTCTTTTTCTCTTCTTGGCAGGAGTTCTAAGAATAAGCTTAAAGCTCCTGAGAAACAACATATAAAGCCAATGAGCACAGGAAACCTGAGAATGGAGCCCACACAGATAGATCTTAGATATAATGTCCAGCAATTGAATTAAGCAGCACCTGAGGATGGATTTTTCAGTGACACGAACAAATAAAATTTCAGTTTTTTAAGCCCGTTTTCTGTTTTGCTTTGTTTTGGGATATCTGCAATAAAAACATCTGTCATATAATAGAGGGGTGAGTTATGATGAGGACAGCCTATCTCTTGGAATCCCTCTTTCTATCTGGGAAACTAAGTAAGTCTAGGGAATGTGTCATTCAGCTGCATATTGGTGGATTAATAATAGGAAGTAGTCAAGTGAAAAAAAATGGAGAAATGGCTTTTAAATATTATAAGGTTTTTAATACAAAATCTTGAAATCCTAGATAGTTTTTATGCTAGTTAGGGAGTTAGGATCTTTTCTTGAGCAAGATACAAAAATCCATTCCTGAAGTAATAGCTGATCCCTTGATAGTCACTAGTAAGTGTTCCTGCTGGCCCTTACTTGAGCTGGGGGTCTCTGGGGTCTTGGGAACCAGGTGCAAGACACTTGCCTCATTCGTGTATTCTCCTTAGCAACTCACTGCATTACTTTCTTGCCTTGTTGACAGTTTCAGTGTCACAAAGACATTTGACTCAGCCTATAAACTCTACAGAGGATTCAAAACAATGGCTGCTATTGTACTCACAATTTCAAGACCTTTGTTTCTATACTACAAGTTCTGACCTCATTATAAATTACCTACATTTTTGTTTCAGACTTTTTCAAAGGTAGCAGAAGCCCAGTTATTTCTTTCTGTTTTTTCTAGTAAGACTTATGGAGGGGCATGAAACCAGTGGGTCTAGGTTTCAATATTATAGAGGACCTCCTCCCACCTGAATTAAAGAATTGGAATCTAGTACACTTTCCACATGTGTCAACCTGGCAGTTTGCCAATTCCACTCCTGTGAAGTTCACAGGAACTCTGCTGGGGGTAATTGTGCTGAAATCTCACAACTATGATCCCTTTGTAAATTCACAAGTTAATGTTAGCATAGTTTGTTAGTGCTAGAAAGTCTTTGAGAGACCATCTAGTGTAACCTTCCAGGAAACATGAGTGGCCAAGGCTCATGATGGGAGAGGAGGAGGGACTAGCTAGATGGATTAAGGAGAATGAAGCTTGAAATCCAAGCCTGCTGGTTTCTAGGATTTTTCTAGCATCTCAAGGCCTTTTGTTGGCATAAAAATAAGATAAAAGAAAAGAAAAGAAAGAAAGAAAGATAAAAAGAAAGAAAAAAGAAAGAATAAAGAAAAAGAAAGAAAGAAAAAAGAAAGAAGAAAGAAAGAAAGAAAGAAAGAAAGAAGGAAAGAAAGAAAGAAGGAAAGAAAGAAAGAAGGAAAGAAAGAAAGAAAGAAAGAAAGAAAGAAAGAAAGAAAGAAAGAAAGAAAGAAAGAAAGAAAGAAAAAGAAAGAAAAGAAGGAAGGAAGGAAGGAAGACAGTCTGGCTGGTGTGGCTCAATGGTTGAGCATCAACCTATGAACCAGGAGGTCACCATTGGATTCCCAGTCAGGGCATACATCCAGGTTATGAGCTCCATCCCCAATAGGGCATGTGCAGGAGGCAGCTGATCTATGATTCTCCCTAATCATTGATGTTTATCTCTCTCTCCCTCTCCCTTCCTCTCTGAAATCAATAAAAATATTTTTTAATAAAAGAAGAAAAAGAAAGCAAAAAATAGCAGCAATGATACACAGGTGTCATGTAGTCTGCATTTCTTGTTCAACATTTTTGGTGGATTTTTAAGTATATGCAATGAGCTAGTTTAGCAATTATGTCCTAACAATAAGAATATTTCTAAAACCTGTGTGATAAGCTCTGTTAGAGGATACATAGCTGGGACTTGGATGCTTATGGTGAATGAAGTCAGGTGACATTCCCACACCTCACAACTATGTATACATTCACTGTTTTCATAGGAGCTAAGAAACTTCCTGGGGAAAAAATCTTGGGATTAGGTCACATGGACAAATATCATATTTATCCAAAAGGAATTTGGTAGAAGCATTATCTTATGGAGAGAAACAGATCCACGGAGAGGGAATTCATCATGAGGAAAAAAACTGAAGCCCATTCAAATAGAATCTATGTATCTGAGGCGATGGTGATTTTGGGGTACAACATGATGATTAACACTGGTGGGACCTTGTAATTCTGTGGATGTGGATGGCCCCCAACCCTTATCATGGGGAATTTAAGCAACTATAACTAAACTCTACACACTGTGTGGCTCAAGCAACCTTGCTGTGGAGCCCTCACCCCAACTGTGTATAATACTCCTCACTTTGCAAGACCCATGACATGGCATTTCTACTTCATTATATCAAACCTCTATGGAGTTTCCAAAGATAGCTGCAACAATCACTCCCTTTCACCAGCACCTGCATAGCCCCTTGGACATAGGATATGGGGATGAGCATGGAGTGGCACTTCAGCGGAACTGTAAGGAAAGAGATAGCAAGTGTGGCTTGGCTTAAAAACAAACTCTCCAGCTCCACATTTCTTCTCTAATTCTCTCAGGAATAAATAAGTAATCAAATGTGTAAATAACATAGCATAAGTTACTAAATATTTTACAAAATGTTATTTTACACCTACCTTGGGTCTCCAACCTTTTTTTAGGAATATGGATTTCTATCAGTAGGTTCTATATTTCTAAGGTGTAGCAGGAAAAACACAAGATAAGGAGTCCAAAGATAGGGTCTGAATACCAGCACTGTTATTAATTAACCATATGACCTTGGGTTTGTCAGAATCCCAGCAATTATTAGCAGAGGTACCTAGAAAATTCTAGAGTGTCATAAACATGTAATGTGTGCCTCAAGTAATTAGTTAATGATATAGCCAATTTAATATACATAACTTAGAGTAAATTCAAATAACAATAATTATATCATTCTAATTTACTTGACTTCGTCTTTTGTATTTTCTCAAAGAACAGAGAAACTGTTAAGGAAATTATAGCTAGCATCATGGGGACTAAGCATGACTATCCATTCCCTGTCAAACTGATATGAGGGGATGTGTAGAAGAGCTTGATGCTATGTGATAAACTAACTAATGGCATCCGAAACATCTTTTTTATATTGAAACAAAAACACTCCCTTCTGGAAGAGAAAGTAACATATGCATGATTTTTCCCTATCACCCATAGACTTGGGGAAATGTATGCAAAGACTCAGGGTTATATATTCTTTCTCCTTGGCTGCTATAGGTCCTGAGGTGGAAAAGTTTGTGAAACTCTGAAACCATGCTCCATAAGTATTAGTTAAAATGATAATAGATTTTTACAATGCTCATAAGTTATAGGTTTACATTTGCTCTTATTTCCCTTTAAATTTCACATGATAATAAATTATAATAACAAAACTTTAAAGAAAGACAAGAGAAGAAAAAGTGGTGCATGGGCTTCTATATTGCACCTGAGTGAAAAGATCTTAGGAACATTTCTATCATACAACACTTAACTTCCAGATAAAAGACAGAAAAAGTGATAATACAAGTGAAATTATAAAATTTTCTTCATGCTTATAATAAGATATAATCTCTATATAATTTCTACATTTTGTGATGTTGAATAATAAGGTTTTTTTATATTTTGTCTTCATTTGTATGCTTGGGTCTCCAACATTTATTAACTTTAGAAAAGAAGCCTGGAAAAATTCAAGACTCACTTTTTCTTTTTAAAAATATTTTTTCACTAATTTCAGAGAGAAAAGCAGAGATGAGAGGGAGAGAATCATTGATTGGCTGCCTCCTGCATGCCCCACATGGGATCGAGCCCACAACCCAGGCATGTGCCTTTGACCAGAATCAAACCAGGGACCCTTGAGTCCTCAGGCTGAGGCTCTATCCACTGAGCCAGACCAGCTAGGACAAGATTCACTTTTTCAAACGTAAGTTCCATTAAAGAAAATTTGATCAAATTTTTCCTTATATGGATCTTAGGTGCACAAAATTAGATTAATCATAATCTGTAGTTCAGGATATCCTCTGCCAGATTTTATTTTCCAAAGAGAGCTGAAACAGTAACTCTCTCATATACTCATCAACAATGTGACCTGGACACTCCTCACACATATAGGTAGGGGCCTCTGTTTCCTTTCCTTTAAAGTAGGTGGGCTCTCTGACTTGATTGTGACCAGTAGAATGTGTCTAGGCCAGGAAAGGTGATGCAGCTTCTGCATTGCTCTCTGGAACACACAAACCACTGTCTTGAGCTATGGTGCTATAAGGAAGCAAGTCCTGAGATTATATGAAGAGAGAGAAAGGAGAAAGGAGAAAGGAGAAGAGAGGAGAGGAAAAGAGAGGAGAGGAGAGGAGAGGAGAGGAGAGGAGAGGAGAGGAGAGGAGAGGAGAGGAGAGGAGAGGAGAGGAGAGGAGAGGAGAGGAGAGGAGAGGAGGGGAGGGGAGGGGAGGGGAGGGGAGGGGAGGGGAGGGGAGGGGAGGGGAGGGGAGGGGAGGGGAGGGGAGGGGAGGGGAGGGGAGGGGGAGGGGAGGGAGAGGAGAGGAGGAGAGACCTCAGTTATTTCAGTCTCATCTACTATCTGACTGCAACTGCACGAGAGAGCCTAAGCCAGAATCACCCCCAGAAACAGTGAAATATAATTGCTGTTGTATCAAGCTATTAAGTTCTGGGGTAATTTTTTAAGTAATAATTTTAGTAGAATGTGTGCTATCATCATTGATTCATTTATGGCTTTGTGGATGGCTCGATTGATTTGAAATAGTATAGTAATCTTATGAGGCCTCATTGGCAACCTTTCTGGATTTTTTTTCTGATAGAATTTTGATATTTTTAACTGGTTGATGTTATAATTCACATATTTATAAAATTTTAATAAATATAATGCCTAACTCTGCCTCCCCTCCTCTACTGAAATAAGTTTACCCTAGAAATGTGACTTTCTTATAAATTTTGATATAACCATAGGAGTGCATCATGCATGTGAATTCTACTCATTCTTGCACCCAAGTGGCTAAAAGACTAGGAACTGCTGACTTGATCCTTTTGAACTTCAGTCTCTCACATGTAGATGGATGAATAATACTTGCCCTGTCTCATGGGCTTGTTGTGAGCAACTATTTTGAAAATGGTAAAGAAACCATTTATAACTAATAAATATTTATTATCATAAGGCTGTATTATTTTCACAGTTTCATTATGTATATTTCATTGTCCTGTCTCCTTCCTCGCCTGGGTGGGAATCAAATGTTCTTTCACTTCCTTCAAATTAGTAATGTAGCAATACTTCGTATTAAATATGTCCCCCCCACCCAGAAGTACCAAAATCTGGCCTGGTGTTCCCACACAAATGAAGAACAAATAGGATCATGCCCAGCTTGGATCCCATTGTAGGAGAGGTCATTACTGAAAGACCAAGAAGGTCTCATTAGAAGGTGGTTTTGCCCTCAAGGCAACCCCATGGCATAGTCCTTGAGGACAGCTTTATAAAATTCTGTAGTGCCAGTCCCCGAGATTTTTAGAACTAACATCCAGATGTCCATCTGCTGCACAGGCACTGAGAGGGCTATTTTTGATGATGTGATGTTCCTAATTTCTATTCATAGGTTGAGTATGTTCCCTTGTTACCTTTGGGAATTAAATCTGGGGTCTTGGGTGTGGAAATCCCCAATGAATCCATGACATAACACTTGGTCTTCAAATATCATATTCAGCTCAGCCCCTAATTGCCCACAGAACTTCTGTTTACCATGCAAAGATAAGAGATCACATCAGCCATTTTTACCTATAGACTGAGACCTCCTTGCAGAAGACTGGCAATTTTGCCTTGGGGGATATTTCGCAGCTCATTATTTTTTCTCTTTGGATACAGTAGCCTACTTCTGCTCATTAGGCTCCTTTCACTACATCATGCCTTTCTTTAATGTGGCTGGTCTATTAAGTAACCCTCACCTGGCAAAGCCCCCCAGTGTCCCTAATGCAGCTCTGCTTTTCTGCTTTCATGATTCAGTTTGGACGTCACTTTAATAAGTGTGGCATCGGCACCAGCATCCCACATCCCGCATCTCATGAGCCACAGAGCCCGAGAGGGGAATATCACAGAACTTGGAGGACATGCCATTTAGTGTTCAGAGATTCCTGAAGGCTTTCACAGAAATGGAATGCAGTACACCAGAGGAAATGCTCGGAACAGAAATATTGGCATCCCATTTATTCAGCGTTACCAAATATCAAAAGGCAATTGATTAAATATTGATCTGACAACTCCTTGAAAAGGAGGAGGCTCTTCTCACAATCTGGCAAGAAAACAGGGTCAGGAACACTAAATGTGGGTACTGCAAAAGCATGTTTGCAAACTCTCCATGTCTTCTTGCCATGATTAAAAGGCTTGTTAGTCATGGGTGAAATCCTATAGTGGGTATGTGCTTGAGTGTCAGCTCATATTAAGCTGCATGAAATTCATCTTTCTTCTTTAGTTAGAATCCCTCAAACTGACCCAACCTATGCAGTTTCCTTTGTGGTCAGATCAGCTTTTTGGGACTTTTTCTGAAGGTCAGCTCTTGAACTAAAACAGATCTTATAAAGGCTAGTGTTCCAGTCTTTGTTTGTTTGTAAGTACAGAAGCCCACTTGAACCAGCTCAAGTAAGAATTGATTGATTAAAACACAAATATGCATGCATATATGTATATATTTATATGTATATGTGTAAAAGTGCATGCATACATATAAATATATGTATAATGACTGGCTTAAAGCTGAAGAGTTTCAGAAAACAACACTCCCCTCACCCTTTCTCCCTCTGTCTCTCTTTCACTTATTCCTTCCTCTGAAGGCTATCTTAGCCTCTCATCTTTGCCTTTCTTTGCCCCTATATAGGTTTTTCTTTTATTTCTCCACAAACCAGATCTTCTTAGCTCACCCATAATTGGCTTAGCTTTGGCTCTGGTTTGTCTTGCCACTGACCCCTCCCCCTGCCCTCCCAATCAATGGCACATTAACATTGCTGTGGGCTAGA
This sequence comes from Pipistrellus hanaki, assembly GCF_964339955.1. Taxonomy (NCBI): domain Eukaryota; kingdom Metazoa; phylum Chordata; class Mammalia; order Chiroptera; family Vespertilionidae; genus Pipistrellus; species Pipistrellus hanaki. The sequence continues at coordinate 670,073 of NC_140524.1, read as the reverse complement.
TGGCAGTTGTGAAATGGTTGTCCTTGTTCTTGTATATATAGTATTGGTCATAGTTATTCATATTGTCATCACTTCAATTGAGATCTGTGCTTGCTGACACTACACATGCTAAATTGAATTGTTGCTTAAAATGTCTTCAGAAAGATTATACTATGATTTAGCATTGTAATGAAAAGGTATCATGTACACAGAAAGGTGTATAAATAGAGCAATGGGGCATACATTTGATATTAGCCTAGCAAATATTCATCAGTGGAGGAGTGACAGCAATTTCATATTTTCTTGCAAAACAACAACCAAGTGTTTACAACTCCAAGAAAGGAAGACATCAACAAGTAGATGAAGCTGTGTTATGCTTTGCTTCTGAGATACAAGCAAAAAGATTGCCTATTTCATGTTGAACAATGCAATTGAAAGCAGGAGACATTGCCAAATCCTTTAGAACAGAGAAAATAAATTTCAAATATATGAGAGGCTGATATGACCAATTCAAGGTGTGGAACACAAACATGGTTAACATAGTTAATATCGGTTTGTCATTAAATGCTCAACTTCTAGCAACAAATATTTCAATTAAGATAAAATTAATACTATTAATTTGATCAAATGGGAAAGCATCAGAATCAAAATTTGCCAGTTGGGTGTCAACATCTTGGAAGAAAAACCTGGATACAATAGGAGAGCACTCTTTTAAGAAATTTCACATTACATGGTGTTTTGAGGGGCATAGAGAAACATCATCCATGGAAAACTATAGGTATCAGCAATTCTGAGTAGAAAAGTATTTCAGAAGAGTAAGAAATCAACCGATGTCAACTTAGGTGCAATGAAACAAAGAAGGTCCAATGAAATGTGAGCAGAAGCTATATAACTATGGCCTCACTTGCTTAAGGGGAGATCCCAGGAAACAGAATTCCACTTTTTCTCCCATCCCACTGGCTGGGTGGCAACAAGGCTACACTACCGAACATGGTAGTCACTAGCTAGCTATATGTGGCTATTTAAATTAAAAAGTTAACTAATACTTAAAATTCAGTTCTTTGATTGTACTTATCACAATTCAAGTGTTCAATAGCCACATGTGGATAGGGGTTACTATGATGGACAGCACAGATATAGACAGAACATTTCCATCATCATCCAATATTCTATTGGATAAAACTGGAGTAGAGTGACTTTGGAAGCCATGCATTGAAGACATGCACAACTGCTGGACACTGAGCTTTTCCTTGAGCTGGAATATTCATCTTTTTAACAGTTAAAAGAGAAATAACATTTGTTCTTCATGCTACACTATTGGTAGATATTTTAGAACATAATGGAGCAAAAGTCAATTTAAAGTTGCTTGTATGGAAAATAATATAATAATTAATAAATAATATAAGAATAAACTATTTTATGTACTCACAACTGTAAACCTACTTTTGCCCCACACTGTATTTAGTATATTTTATTTTTGTACATTTAGAACATCTTCACCTTCTGTACTCATACCATGGGTTGACTTGCTTATTGTCTCTCTTCTTCAATAGGCTCTGTTAGTGAGGTTTAGTGTTTCAGAATTTGGCATAGTGTCTAATACATAGTGGGCCCTTAAAGCTCATTTATTTAATTATGTAATTAATCAATATGAACACATAGAAAGAACAGATACAATTTAGAAGATCCCCGTAAAGATTTCTTTCCTGAAGGAAGGAGCATCTAATTATTATTTCTAATGACAATATCCTTTGAGACTTGAAGGATGAATCAGAGGAAACAGAGGTATAAAACAGGAGGAAGAATTTCCAAATAGAAAGAAGACCCCAAGTGGAGGGAGCATGGATCTTTGGAGAGAGTGGAAACTCAATAGGTTTAGAACTAGAGAAAGTAGGAGTTGAGAATTAGGGAAGAAATTGTGATGAGCTATGTAAGCCATACTAAGATTCTGTATTCATCCTGAGGGCAGTGGAATGGATATTAAATTATTTTAAGCTATCTTACATTTTTTTTCAATAAAACAAATGTTTGTTCTATTAGAGCATTTGAGAGTGGAGATTCTTTGAAACCTTATATAAAACCATTTCTGCACTTAGCCAAGACCCTCTTGGAAGGTTACTTTGTGTCTAACCAAAAGCTCTTTGTTTAACCAAAGTATATTTATTTTTTGTTGTTCAGTGGACATAATACATATAGGTTATCATTCTCTTTGCTTTTCCCACACAGTAGAAAGGTCTTGGGGAATAGGCTAGACCTTTGTGTAATAAGTTAACTGGATTTATGTCAAGCATCTTTTTTCTTTTCTTTTTTTTAAATTGTGGTAGCTTGGATGAGGAGGGGCCTGATACAACCAGTATGAACTAGGTAATAATGAAATCCCATTGCACTTAAAGGGAGATAGGAAAATTGTTCTGAGTCTTCTCTTCCTTGGAACAATAATTCCAGGTCCTATTACCTTCTTTTATAAGTGATGGTAGGATGATGCGAGGAATACAGACACATTTTCTACATTTTCCTTTATTAATGAGGTGATTTTAACAACTTGTATATATTCTAAGTGCCAACCCTATCAACAGCCTTTTCTTTCTACCTCTCGCACTTCTCTTGTGAGTTCCAGATTACTATGTCTGGCTACTAATGTACATCTTCATCTGTAAGAACCACAAGCTCCTAGAATTTAGCATGTTTGAAACCTGTTTATTATCCCTCCCATACCCTTCCCACAAATATGCTCCTCCTTATTATTTCCAATGACAATATCCTGTCTACCTAATTACAAAATCCATAGACTTGTGAGTTGTCCTTGACTCCTACCTTTCTATAGACTCTTCAGCCTCTCCATCACTAAGCTCGGTTTTGTCTGCTTCCTAAGCATCCTTCCCACCCATTTTATCCTCTCTAAATCTAGTTTGCTGCCAGAATTCATACCCATATCATTTATCATATCTGACCCCAAGTTCTTAGAATCTGGAGTGATATTCCTAAAATCCAAATCTAATTATGCCACTCATCTGCCTAAAATTTCTAAATTATTTTCTACTAATTCACACCCAAGAACGGAGTACAAAAGGCCCTTCATGATATCACCTCTCATTTTTCCCCTTAGATCTCCTCATGCCACCTTTCCAGTTACTAACAGACACTGTAGTTTCCACTTCTCCTTGTGCAGTTGTTCTCTTTGACAGGCATGTACTTCCACCTCTTTATTCACCTGGAAAAATTCTATCTGAACTGTAAGGTTAATTTTGGGTAGCTTTTACTTAAGATTATAATTGGTAATTTCTAGGTACCTACCCTCAATACTTAGAAAATACTAATATACCATGTGAAATTACTTGTCAATTTGTCTCTCTCCCTGACTAGAAATGGGGCTCTCACATTATAAACCACCCAACAGATGTTTGTTGAATGAATGCCTTAACAGCCACAATAATCTGTAGATAAAATATAATGTATTATTTATCTACCTATATTATTTATTTTCTCCTCATCAACCCAGGATAGATTGGAGGTAGTTTGTATAAACACATCTTATATAATAAGGTGTTCTAAATAGATGCAGAAACCAGGTAAAGAGAAAATAAAAAGAACAATGAAATAAGATCTTTTCCAATAGATTAATAGGTGTGATAGATAAAATATTATAAGACAAAATTAAGGAAACAATGAAGTTCAAAAATTATTTTAAAAGTATCTGCAGAACAGAAATGAAGCAGAAGCTCAAAACCATAATTGGACAAAACTAAGAGCTTGCTTGGCAATATATCAGAATAAGGAATCAGGTTTAAGTTGGAGGAGAGCAATAGGGTTTGGTAACTGTGGGTTAAATTTGGAGTAAGAGTGCCATGAAGCTACTCATGGGTTTCTGTGACTGGACTGATAATACCTCAATATCACTATTTGATGGGTGCTTTGAGAAACTGATATAAGACCTGGAACCCAAGTGGATCAGGTGGAGGCAAATTGAAAACTGCCTGACAGGGAGAAATGACCACATAAAAATTGTAAGAAAAATACTAACACCAAATTCCCATTTAAGGTAAACTTGAAAATTCCAAATACATAAGAAAGACAGTTTGATTCTGGTCAAGAGCATGTACCTTGGTTGCAAGTTCCTCCCTGGCCCACGCCTTGGTCAGGGCATGTGCAGGAGGCGACCAATTGATGTGATTCTCTCACATCGATGTTTCTTTCTCTCTCTCTCCCTCTCCCTTCTCCCTCTCTAAAAGAGCAATGGAAAAATATCCTTAGGTGAGGATTAACAAAAAATTTCTTAGTACCTTGACTATGTGTTAGATCCATCAATCTGCATATATGATAAAATTGCATAGACCTAAGTGTACACATACATAAAGCAGTGCAAGTAAAACTGGGAAAATACAAAGATTGTTGGATTATAGCATGTCAATATGGTTGTGATATTATCCTATATAATAAAAGGCTAATATGCAAATAGACCAAATGGCAGAATGACCAGTTACTATGATGTGCACTGACCACCAGGGGGCAGGCACTCAATGCAGGAGCTTCCCCCTGGTGGTCAGTGTGCTTCCACAGGGGGGAGCGCTGATCAGTCAGAAGCCTCCACAATAGCACTAAGGATGTCCAACTGACAGCAGTCAGACATCCCCCAAGGGCTCCCAGGCTGCCAGAGGGATGTCTGACTGCCAGCTTAAGCCCGATCCCCCAGGGAGTGGGCCTAGGCCAGCAGGTGGATATCCCCCAAGGGCTCCCCAACTGCAAGAGGACACAGTCCAGGCTGAGGGACCCCTCCCCCCTGAGTGCACAAATTTCATACACCAGGCCTCTAGTATGACATAATGTTATCATTGAGGGGAAACTGGATAAAGGGTATAGGAAAACTTTTTGTATTGGTGTGTGTGTGTGTGTGTGTGTGTGCGCGCGCGCATGAGTGTGTGCGTGTGTGTGTGTGTGTGTGTGTGTGTGTGTGTGTGTGTGTGTTTTATAATGGCACATAAATCTTGTTAGTAAAACATTGTAGTTTCTTTCCTGGGTGCCTGACCCTGACAGGAGACAAAGTAAGTAGCTGGAGGCAATGGAAGAGGCTGTGGCCTTGGGAAAGTAGCTTCACTTCCCTTGGCCTCAGTTTTCCTCAGTAAAATGGAAACTTAAAAAACTAGAGGGAAGGAAAGTGAACACTTATAGAGAATATACCTCTACCTATGTCTCCTTTCCTAATTTTTTTCAGCAACAAAATGATCCGTGCATTATGAGTCTCCATATTTCAGATGAAGAAATAGAGGCTGAAAGTAATGCCTACCACAGGACAGAGCTAAGGTAGAGTACACAATCTAGGCACTTTTTATAACCACATGCTGCCCAGAAGCCTCACCAACATTTTGAGGCTCTAAATCCTACAAGGTAGCCTACCTTAGTGGAAAGTGAGCTGGGAAGGGAATGACCAACCTTTTAAGCAAAAGTAGGCAAGAGTTGTAAAGGACTCAGCTGGATCCCAAAACGCACATATAGTTGCACCAAAAGCTGCAGATTTCACAGGGTCAGTCTCCCTCGGTTTATACTGTGGAACTCCAAAGGATATCTGCTAACTTCCTCCTGGTTGGTTGTCTGTTCTCTACTGTTGTCTGCAGTAGAAACCCCAAATGATCCCCAAAGGCTGAGCATACTCTCCTTAGGGAGCAGGCAGGGGATCAGGGTCAGCAGCTGTGAGCCATGAAACATGGGTAGCAAACATGGATGAAAACATCCAAGGGTGTAACCTTGGTACTGGGGCCAGGCCTGGCCCATGAGGAAAGAAAAAAAACTGTCTCCTTATGTTGGAGATCACATTACACAACAGACACTACTTCCTAATACTCAGCAATCTCCTTGGTGCTTTCCTCACAAACTATACTGGTTGACTACCCATGATAGTCAAAGGCAGATAGTTCAGTAGTTAGAGCCTTGAGCTGGTGATCAGGAGACATGGGCTTCATCCAGATCTGTGACTTTCTTCTGGATGAGCTGTGCTCCCCCTATGGGATTCAATGTCTTCATCCATTCTTTGGGGTTTTGGATTTGATGGGCCCTGAGACCTGTGGAAGCCCTGACAGCTTTCATGTTAAGGTTAGCTCTAAGACCTGCATTCAGGGTCTGCCTGAATTCACCACAACTCAGAAACATTATTGGAACAGAAGTCCTGGTTCTTATTTCATTTTTCTTCTGAGCCTGCTTATTGTCCAACAAAAATCACTTAGTAAATTTGTGACTGTGATGTTAAAACTGTAGGCTTCAAATCCAGAGGAGGGATAGTAAGGGAAGGGTGGGGCTCACAGAGCCAGAAGACCAAGGGCCATCCAGAGGGTCAGGAAACCTTGAATTCACAGGACTATCTCATAAACACAGCCACCATTCCTTATTTATTCACATTCTCTGCCCTGTCTGGGTTCCGCGTGGTCTCCACTTCTTGTTAGCTTTTCAGCTGCACACTAGGCCCCAGCTGGCAGTAGCTAATTGCAATCAGCAGGTGAGAAATGTAGGTTCTCCGAAAAGGAATTATCTCTAGAGCTAGGAACCATTCTGGGAAATGTAACAGACCTGGGAAGAGAGGGGGAGATGTTTAAAACCTGAACTTCTGTGAAAAGCATTAATTGAAAAAGACAGCACTGCACACCAGGAACCCATGACTGGCTCGCCTGAAAATATAATGAAGCAACTTAGTGTGGAAGAAAAAACAGGGGAGCATTTCCATTTCTGCAAAAGCAGCTCCTGCCTTGTGCACAGGAGCCCCACCTGCCTTCTTTTTCCAGGAGATTCAGAGAGCACAAGGGTTTGCTCTCATAATTTAATCTTTTACTTTTACATTTTTCTGCATGAGTAAAATCACTTCGCCAAGCTAAAGACTTTTTATTTATTTTTATGTATTTGTTAAAGAAAAGACATAAAGCAATCTCCTGTGAAAGAGAATGACTTGAGGAAGAAAGTTCAAAATCAGTTCACAATCTCTTGAGGTCACTGAATACCCAGGTGTTCACTCAACCTAGTGCCAAGAGAGGGGGTGGGATGTGGGTGCAGCCATGTACCCCAAGGTTGCTCAGCTACTTGGAAAAGCAAGCCCTGTGTAGGCAGCAAAGTCCTGGGAGCTCCTGTGTCCTCAGCCCCCAGCTGCTCTCACTAACTCCTGTCAGAGCATCTGGGGAAAGGAGTAAGGCCCCAGTGGCCCTATAAGTACCTCTATCTGCTCACCTCCAGAATCAGTGGCATCTTTCTGTGTGCTATCAGAAAAGGGAGTAAAAAGCATACCAGAAGGGTGACTTGAATTTCATTTTCTCAATATGTCCCCCTATAGGGAATCCTGTGTGATGTGGCATGCTGATTCAAAGAAAATTGTCTTTGCTCACTAGGGCTTAAGGCTAGTCGTGGGCAGCTCACAATGCACTGGGCTGTAGCGTGCCCTGAAAACCACCTGGGGTAATACACAACATGTAGTGTGGAGGGGGAATGGCCCAGGAACCTTTCTTGAGAAGCTGCATGATTAAGGCAGGTCCCAGGACCCCTGCAGACCGCCGTGTCCTCATCTTTAAAATGAGTGAATTGCATACTGCCTGTCTCTACATCACTTCAGTTCTCAGATGCTCAGGTGATAAGATGTAGCTTGAACACAAAATATTCACTCCCCCAGATAAATGTTTACTGGGATTTTGGGGAAGTGTGGGTGGCTTTGTTTTCCCTCCTTTTGGTTATTTGTAGAACAAAGGAGGGAGAGAGAGTGATTAAGCTCTGGAGCCAATCTCAGAAGGAACCACATTCCCTGGTGGAGGACAGACACTCTGAGGAGAATTTTTGTCCACTTGTGAGAGCCCCTCTCCCCATGGGCCAAAAGAATGTCACAGTAGAGATTAAAGTCTCCAGGGGAGAAGATGAAGAGGCTTTAAGACCTTCTGGCCTTGGAGTCAAACTCCAGGCTTTGTGATCAAAAGACAAATAAGCAGGCATTCCCACTAGTCTCTCAAACCTGCTGAACAGCACAAATGTTTCCTCCTTCTCAACAAGCTTACGTGAAGAAAACGATGAAAACCAAACCTTAAAATCCCACACATCTCCCAGAAATAACATGTCAAAGTTTGAACATAAACCACAAACAAAATCAGCCCAGTTCTTCATGTCAGCTTCCCAAACCTGACACAGGGAAGGTTTAGGATATGAGCTGCAGCATTAGAAGCTGCTGAGTAGCTAGTGGGTCAAGAAGGTAAGCAGAGAAAGTCCATCTGTGATCTCCTTTCAACAAACAGTAGGCTAAGTGGCACTACTTTATGGGACGCAATTATGGAGTTTTGTTTCAGGAGGTCTCAGTTACAAATACAATGCTGATAGTGCCCTGTGGAATGAGGCAAGACAAAAGCCCCTAAATGAGCAACCATTTGAGATATAGTATGATACAAACAGAGCAAGTCTCTGTCAAAGAGAAGCTTACATTCTCTTATACAATGTTAAGGAGTGTTCCTTAGTGCTCAAAATATCAAAAATTAAAATTTAGACACTAAATTCTAATTTAGTTAGTGAATCACAGCATTCGTGCTGAATTTTTATCCTTGGTGGTTCAGTGGAAACACATCTGAGATCTCATATTTCATGTTGGCATAAAAGTTAGGCCTGTGGCTTTCTTGGGGCAGAAATAATCTAGATTAGAATGTAGCTTGTAATATCTTTGTCTAGTGCAGGGGGTCTGCAAACTTTCCCATAAATAGTCAGATAGTAAATACTTTAGGCTTTGTGGATCATACAGTCTCTGATGTAGCTACTCAACTTTGTCACTATAGTGTGAAAGCAGCCATAGACAGTACATAAACAAATGAGTATGGCTATGTGTGTGTGTTTTTTTTTGTTTTGTTTTTGTTTTTTTAATACATTTTATTGATATTTTACAGAGTTAGAAACATTGATGAGAGAAACATAGAGTTAGAAACATTGATCAGCTGCCTCCTGCACACCCCCTATGGGGGATGTGCCTGAAACCAAGGTACATGCCCTTGGACGGAATCGAACCCGGGACCCTTCAGTCCACAGGCCAACACTCTATCCACCAAGCCAAACCGGTTTTGGCTTAATAAAACTTTATTTACAAAAACAGGAACAGGCTGAATTTGGTCTGTGGGCTGTAATTTGCTGATTACTAGTACTGGACTAGTACTTTTCTAAAAAGTTGAGCTTGCCTATGTTCAAAACATGGGCAAACTGTGGGCTTAAATTATATATTACATACAAATTATACATGATCTAACACAGAGAAGGGGGAAGCAAGTAAAGGAAAACAGTGGAAAAAGAGAAGAAAGCCAGTTTTTGTTTCATAAGCCAGGAGAATGTGGAGAAATGCCAGGAGGAGGAGAAGGCAAAAAATGCCTTGGAGGGACAGCATACACTTGGAATAGTCCAAAACAATGAAAGACCACAAGACCAGAAATCAAGGGACACAGACTGCAGCCTGTTCACTGCCCTTATCAGAACTATCATAACACTTCTCTGAACCTAAAGCTATCGTTCTGCCCAATTCTAGCCTCATAAAGTTCTCAAAATCCACAGCCAGGCAATATTTTGACACAGCAAGCTGTGGAGAGGGTGGGAATTACAGCCACCTTGTGGGTGTCTCTCCAGGAGGACAGATCCCTATCTTCTTTCTCCAGCACATTATACCAAAGATGTAGCTAAGCTTATGCTTAAACAAACAATTTAATCAGCAGCCAAAAGTTTCCTTTTATCACCCAATCTCCCAGCTAGACAGAATAATTATTTTCCATCTTCTAACCACTGAAGTGTTAAGTATCAGCTGATGCCAAAAGAATAATAGGAATTGCTGAATCTTTTACTAGACTTTTACTAACATAATTCCCATAGTGGCCAGTTTTTCAAAGAACCTGCAACTAAATGTGGCTCTCAGAATGACTGTGTTATAAAGAAGTAGTTTGTAGTGTGGGGAAGAAGGGAAAGGTTTTATATCTAATACAATTGTGGCCAGCTTTCTGATCATTAGCAAAGGAAATGGTATACAGGCCAGATTACAAGCAACACCATCATAAGTACAAATAGGGAGAATATTTCTAGACCCCCATCTGATGACCGGTGAATTAGGACCCTCTCAGCCTTATTTCCTCACTTGCAAAAGGGCACTAGTAATGTTTACCGTGTGTAAGATGCTCTGCAAAATAAATCAGATAGTGTAGAAATGCATTTCACACAGTTTCCAATATGTAGTGGACACTCTTTAAATAGGAGGTATCTTGATATTATTGATGACTGATATAACTTGATTCTTACAAAAGAAAGGTCACTCCAATTTGGTATGAGTATTGCAGTCCTTTAAAAAGATGTTTCTCTTGCTCTTTATCAATTTTCCCATAGTTATGGGCCTTCTACAAAGGAGTTCCCCTTGCAATAGGCTTGTGACTGGTATATATATTATCTACATCTGAGAAAAGGCACTGTGGTGGACCCCACCTCTTGGTTGCCATCCGTTTAAGGCAGTGTGGAATTACCGAAGTCCATAGCAGTTAGGATAAGTTGAGACTCTAAAGTCTTTTGGGTAATCAGACATGCCATCCACTGAGTCACAGGTTTCTTTTGGCAGGTGTACAATGGAAACACCTTTCCTGTCATTGTAGCCCTTCCCAAATCCACTCCCTTTCCCTGCCTGTGTCCCATGCTCCTCACATGCCCATGTCCCTCACACACAGTTCATCCATGTGGCTGGCAGGGATGGGAATGACTTACCTCACAACCAAAGCCTTTTCTGCTCCTATCATCACTGACTCTCCACCTCAGAGCCCCTTAATAGACTCTCAGGATGCCTCTCAGCTATTCTCTGTGACCTCAACCTTGGCCCCCTTCATTCCATTCCATCTTCCACAAGTGTCATGGGCCCTGTTATGAAAACCTAGATCTGTTTCTGGCACCACCCTGCTTAAGAAACATGGGATGTAGAATAAGGTTGACACTTTTGAGAAAGATCTGGAAGGCCTGTTCTAACCCAACTCCACCCTACTCTTGGTAGGCTCACCTTCAGGCCTTTGTTCTTACTGTTCTCTCTTCCCTGTCATCTGCTTGTCCAACTTCTGCTCAAATTTTAACCTTCATATCAAGTGCCACTCTATTTTTTTGTGTCCTCACTTTGTCAGTACCAATTACCCTTCTTCTATATTCTTATAGTAACTTGTATGTAACGCTGTTCTAGTACTGTCAAATATTATACTATATAATAAAAGGGTAATATGCAAGTTGACCCTAATGGTGGAACAACTAGGAATTACCGGTCACTCAATACAGGAGCTTCCTCTTGGTGGTCAGTGCACTCCCACAGGGGGGACTCCACTCAGCCACAAGCCAGGCTGATGGCTGTGAGCGCAGCAGTGGTGGCAGAAACCTCTCCTGCCTCCTCTGCAGTGCTAAGGATATCTGACTGAGTGGGCCTAAGACAGCAGGTGGACATCCCTTGAGGGGTTCAGGACTGTGAGATGGTGCAGGATGGGCTGAGGGACTGCCCTGAGTACATGAATTTTCATGCACTGGGCCTCTAGTTATAAATATCTGCTGATGGTTTATGTTACTCCTAGACTGTAACCTCAATAAGAATATGAGCTTTAACTTATCCATCTTGGTATTTCCAACATCCAAAATACTACCTGACTTGTGATGGTAGGTGAGCTTTGCTAATGGAATAGAATGAATTGAAAGATTAAATTGTATGGATTTGTCAGGGGAGGAGTAGCTGATGCAGGCAACACACAAGAAACCCAGAGACATCATCAACAAAGTGTACTAATATTTCTTTAATGGTTTTAATTTTTCTTAGGATAACCTTTGGAGAATTAGCCAAACTTTCCTGTTACTCAATCCCTTTCCCACAAAATCAATAACAATCTCTATTCTCAGAGTTGTCAGTCATTCTGCATTTATAATTTTGAACCATAGATATAAACCATCCCTTGCCCATTTTTTACTCAACGTCCATGAGGTTCATGAGGCTGTCTTTTTAAAAACAAATAAATCTATTGGGGCTCTATCTTTTTAGCACTTACCTTGCCAGTCCTCATCACCTTCCACCATATGAAGCAGGGTTATCAATTGTTTTTATATTTGAATTCAAGAGACTCCCCATTTTAATACAATAATTTTCTAAGGGCTCATTATTACAGCCTCCTACATAATAATTTTGTTGTTTCCTGCCATGAGGCCCAAGGATAAGTTCCACACTCATTGCCGGGGAACATAGGACTTCTGCACCCTGACCTCCTCCATGCCTCTCCAGCTTCTGTTCTCATCACTGCTGGGACAACCCTGAGCTTGACTACTGTTCTCTGAGGAAGCCAGACTCTGTTGTGCTGCTTTGCTCTCCAACATGCTGTTCCTGGAATGGTTCCCTTTCCTCCTCTATATAGTAAACTTCTCATCCTTCAAGGCCTATTTCAGCTGTTGCCTATGTGGAGGCATCTTACCTACAGGTGTATCTTTTCTCTCTTCATGGAAAAACAATGTATACTTCCACAATTGGATTCTCCTTACCTCAGTTTTTTATTATTTTTCTATGTTTCAAATTAAACTAATTTTTTGATATCTCATACAGATTTGATTATTCATAATCATTGGCCAATGGTATACTCTTATAAGTAGTCCATATACACTCTATAAGCACTAGCAAAGCCACTACCCAAAATAAAAGTCAAGACCTTTATAACAGCCTACATGTCATCTTCCCATTAACTTATCCCTATGCCTTCAGATTGTCTATTCCAAGGTTTCTCTTGGGTATCTAGATATGTAAATGCTTGACTTTAGAAGGTAACATCAAACTTCTTTCTTAAATGGCTGTTCTTAAGGACTCTTGGACCCCATCTTAAATTTCAGGAAAAAAAGGGGTCAGTGTATTAGAAGAGAAAATTGTATGTGAGGAGATTGGTGAAGAGCCATAACTCTGCAGTGAATGCCTTCTTCTCCACTTTTTAAGACAAGGATTATGGTGTTACTCTTTAACCCCAAGTCTAGTGAGGGGCCTTCAAGGTGCTTTGCAATATTATTCCCTGGGAGTCCCAGGGAACCTCACACATAGGTAGGAAAGCTGAAGTGGGCTGTGGGTTGGAGTTTGCCTTTAGCCCATGCCATCTAGGAACAAGAGAAGGGCCATTAAGTGCTTTGGTCGCCAAGTCAGTAGAGACTGCTGCCTTGGGTTTACCCTTGACTATAGGATATATTAGGATAAGAGATGCAAGAGTGTGACCCATGGATCTGAAGTGGCCATGGAAGAAGGAGAGCTGACATAGAGCAAGCTTGGGCCTTGACCAGAAGTGCAAGGCAATCTTAGCAGAAATAGGCTGAAGGTGTCCTTCCAGATTTCAAACTTAGGAGCAGTTCTATGCCATCACCCTTGATGGTTACACAGCCAGAGGTTAAGAGAACTATAATGGGGTATAGGTCTCTAGCCATTGGAACCTCTGAAGGGTCCAAGAAAACAATCCGGAAGGGAGTTTGCTTTATTCACCTTCCATGACTACCAGGGATGCCAGCTGGGACTTGAGCTTTAACCATCTGAAAATGAGACTCAGGAAGAGCAAAGCCACTCTGTCAAGTTGAAGGTGTATGCTTCCTGGCCTCTCCTCCCTCTCTCAGCATCAACAGTGGCTGCAGCAAAACAGCAGCTAACAAATGGAGGAGGTGGTACTTTTCAGTCTAAAAGGCCTGAGATACGTATGGAAAACAATTAATACTAAGTCAAGCTTGGAATTATGACATTTTACATCTTAGATGGGCTAATCTAATTGGTCAGTTGTGACTTGAAGTGGCCTGCCATAATAATCAATTACCTAACAATAAGTAGAAATGAGACATGCTCAGTTTGCATTCAGGTTTTGGAGAAGATTCCCCTCCCAGAATAGAGTTAAACAAACAAGTGCTGCTTTGTTTACATTGGAGGCTTATGCTCAGCTGCATACTGATTACACAAGCATGTCCTGACCTGTGCACATTCCCTCGCACATACATTCAACTGCATCCAACTAGCTATTCTGGACTTCCAACCAGCCAAGAGGTCAAAAGAGTTCCTTCCCTCCCAGCCTCTTTTGGGCTTTCCTTCCCCTTTCTACTTCTCTTTATCTCTCTCCTCTTCCTTTTACACTTCCCTCAATAAAGCCCACTGAATTTTGACACTCTTGGTCTCTGAGTCTTTATCCTCAAATTCCAGGTTCTTGGTCCTTAGTTTATAAGGAAAGCAGGTGGTAGGGTAATGGGAGGGTTACCTTCCAGGTGATAGATAAGATTAGAAATACACAACAGGATGTGAGTATCTTGATGACAAATAGACTATCACAGAACAGGGTTTGGAACCAGACTGTCTTTTTGTTGGATGCTGAAATCTTGGAGAGCAAATGTCATGTTTTATTTGCCTCAGGTTCTCTAGCAGCTAGCACTGTGCCTGGAACAGAGTAGCCTTTAACCAAAGTTTATTGAAAGGATGGGCAACTGAATGAATAAATTAATGGTCAAATGGATTGAGTGAAAGGCCACAGGGATCAGCATTTAGTCTCATCTGTTTCAAATTTTATTCCCCAGGATGAAGATATAAAGGCTGTACCTAGAAAATATATGGGGCCAAAGCTGGATATAGAATATAGAATAAGGTGACCAGACGTCCCGCTTTTGGCGGGACAGTCCCAATTTTTAACAATTTGTTAAAAAATTTTTTTCCAAAAATTGGGACTTTTTAAAATGCCGCGGGATGCGGGACAAATTGTTAAAAATCGGGACTGTCCCGCCAAAGCCAAAAGCGGGACGTTTGGTCACCTTAATATAGAATCAGAATTCATGATCTCAACTGGACAGAAGGAATGTATGAAAGAAACAAGATGAAATCCAAATAAGATAATGCAAACACCTGTCCTGTGTTAAAATGGGCAATGGTTCCAGTAAGGGGAAACTCAACTCCCTTTGAAAAGCCCCTTGGGGCTTTCTTTTAAAAAAACAAATTTTATTGATTTTTTCACAGAGAGGAAGGGAGAGGGAAAGAGATCTAGAAATATCGATGAGAGGAGAAACATCGATCAGCTGCCTCCTGCACACCTCCTACTGGGGATGTGCCTGCAACCAAGTACATGCCTTTGACCGGAATCGAACCTGGGACCTTGCAGTCCACAGGCCCATGCTCTATCCACTGAGTCAAACTGGTTAGGGCCCTGGGGGTTTTCTTAACTCAATATGAGTCAACAGCACAACATGACTGCCAACATAGACATTAAGAAACAGGCTTGGTCAGGCTATATCAGAGAAGCCTAGAGAAATGAGAACACTGTCAAACTAGAGCATGTCAGAGCCCAATTACCAGGAAGGTTGGAGAACTGGAAACTTTGATATACCATAAATAATTAAATAGGATATTTGTGCCTGAAGTTAAGGAGTACCTTGAAATTGGTTGAAGAGCCATGTTGCAGGAGATGAGTTAGTTCTAGAAGGCAACACTACAGCAGAAATTACAGAGAGGTAATATGTAGCTGAGGATATTATGAACTCTAGTAATCGGTACCACAACTATGGACCAGGCTGTTTTATGAGGTAGGGACACTCCTAGTCACCTTAAGAAGTCTAAAGGAACCTCAAAAATGATCTACAAGGATCTGTTCATGACATGGCCTCCAAAGTTCTTTTGGTCTCGGTGTGCTATGATTCCACCTTTGGATAATTGGGGGGAAATCTGTCTGAATTCAGAAAGCAGGTGAATTACAAAAGGAATTTATATAGACAGTTGCTATATCTGAAGCCAAATAAATACCGTGGCCTGTTAAAAAGCTTTGGGGGAGGGGGTCAGATAGAATGGAGATGAGTTAGAACTGAAATTAGTTAGGTGCCACTATGTTTGCAAGGCTGATTTCGAACCTAACATTCAGAGGACTCTCATAATCAGTTTCAATAAGAACAAACAACATTCATCATGCACTAATAATAGGCAGATTCCAAAGGTTCCTGTCTCCTGGAATTAAAAGCCAAATAACTCAAGTCCTCTAAGGTCATAAGCAGATGAACTAAATGTGAAGCTATGAAACTAAATCAGAAACCAAATGCTTTCAATTGGTGTTGTTCTTCCAAATTTAAAATATATTTTTGGAGTTTTTAGGTTCATACATGCCCTTACCCTCAGGGAGATTAGATACATGTTTGTCATTTCCTGGGTGTTTGTTAGAAATATAGAATCTCAAGATCTTACCCAGACTTACTGAACCAGGATCTCCATTTAACAATTTAACAATTGCATTCTTCTTCTACTCAGGTGGTTCACAGGTGTATTAGAATTTGAGAATCACTGCTGTACATCAGAGTTGACAAAAATGTTTCTTTCTTGCTGTCTTATGTTATCAATAGCCAGATATGGAAATCCAAATATAGAACACGTAACCTGACAAATATGAGCATATTTAAAGAGATACTAGGACAGGACCATTGTCATTAAGTCTGTCCCATCTGGAAAATTGGTTACTGTGACTTTGGAAAGAATACTAATTGCTACTCAAGTAATTCTATTCCAAAGTAGGCAGTTGGGCTTTGTCTGAAGTAAAGAGAATTTGCAACTCAATATTTGATAGTATCTTAGTGGACAAAGAAGCAAGTTTGATCCTTGGGCTCAACCATCACAGGAGTTAACAAATGCTATGGAACCCACCAGTCCAATGTTAGTGGTTAAGATTAGCACATAGACATTCCTAACTGTTTGGTGTCCCCTTGTTATTATTTAAATACAAGACCATATGCCCTGGTGGCACTTAATGCTATTTTATTTTATTTTAAAAATATTTTATTGATTTTTTCACAGAGGAAGGGAGAGAGAGTTAGAAACATCGATGAGAGAGAAGCATTGATCAGCTGCCTCCTGCACATCCCCCACTGAGGATGTGCCTGCAACCAAGGTATATGCCCTTGACCGGAATTGAACCTGTCAGTCCTCAGGCCAAAGCTCTATCCAGTGAGCCAAACCAGCTAGGGCACTTGATGCTATTTTAGAAGAGTCAGCATAAGAAGCCTGTTCCAGGTGTATTATAAAGGGTACCTGCCTTGAAACCCTTTTTGTACTGCCCAAATGTTACATTGTTCTTTTTACTGTGAGAAACAACCCAAGAACCCAAGATAAGTGCAAAAATGTGAAAGCTTAAAATAAGGATAGTCTGGTTATCAATGAATCAGAAAATCCATGATTTTAATTCACATTTAACCAGAAAAAATGAAATGAAATTGCCTTTTAATTTGCTCCACTTTTAAGACCAAATCCTAACACATTACCTAATAAGGTTGCTCATGACCATTACTCACTCAGTAATATTCTCCTCAAATTCCAACATTTAAACTGATTTTAGTCTCCCAACTCTCCATGGTTCAGCCCTGTCTCCAGGTGCAATTTATTCAACAGACAAAACCTAAACTCACATAGTAAAAATCTTGAAATCTCTCCAACAGATACCAGAAGGAATAGCAGTTATCTATGTAATTCTTACTTAATGCAATTATTTTTTTCCCTGTTCCATAAATCAGATGGAAAAAAAGTCTTGTTTCATCTTTGCAACAGAACAATCACATGTGAGCAGATGGAGTCATGGGTACCATGCTCTCTGCTTTGTAGAGCCACTTGTGTGACAGGCAGGAATTGTCTGCAGGAATGAATGACTGGAAACAAGGGCAGGATGAGGGAGAAGGGGGTGGCTGTGGGCTTGCAGGAGACATGGGAGCCACAGAGGGTGCAGACTTATATTCCACATTCTTCTTCTCCAAATGCTGGCCTATGCCATCATGTACCAGATAATCAGAAAATATTACTAGGCAGCTGTTAATCACCATCTACACACTTTTTGATAAGAAAGTCACATTTATTGGCAACTTTCCCTTGCCTCCTCCCAAAGAGGGAGGCTGCTCTCAAAATCCTAGTATTCAACCAGCCTGCCCTAAGGCAGAGCAAACTTATGCCTGCTTTATCTATCAGTTTAGCCAACTGGCAGTATTTATTTAGCAACTACCATAATTGTCTATCCCTTTATATATTTATATATTTGGTCTTGGTGAATGTCAAAATCAAATGTGTAAGATTCCATCCCTGCCCTTGAGAAGGTCGCTGTTTTGTTTGGAGAAGCAGGGAAAGGATAAGATATACTAACAAGAAAAATTAGCAATAACAAAGCAGTAGATAATAAATGTCCAGAGAGTTGTATAAACAAAGAAGGTTATTGTAATTGTATTGATTTCAGGTGAAGTGCATTATAACAGCAATGCAGTTGTAAGGTGGAGAGTAGTTCAGAAATCTGTGAGTGTAATGTTATGGGGGATGTGGGATGTGAACTATGCATAGATAGTTTCACACCATTCAGATGGAGTGTGGTTCAAGTGGGCTATAAAAGAGGGAGTGAGGGAGTGAGGGAGAGAGTGCAATTGAGCTATAGTGGGAGACAGTGACTGTGCTAAAGGCCACTGATCTGTGAAGATTCTTGTCCTGGCTTGTGGCATGGTTCAGAATAAAACCTTTTCAAGGAAGGGCACAAACATTTGAGAGACACTAGGAGAGATCAGGTGCCTAACCTTGATTGCAGGAATTCAGAATATTCCTCTAATTCCACCTTCTGCCTTACTCATCAGCCACCTTATTATTCCAAGGTCATAGGAGTGCTCTCCTTCCACAGGGAGACACAGGGCTGATGACTGTGAGGTCAAATATATCACCAAATAATGCAGAACTATTTGTCATAGGAAGACCTTGGTGGAAAGGGAAATAACAAGAAATGCTACCTCCACATCACAGTGGTGGAAACCTTCATGTGTGAAACAAGTATTACCTCCATGTAGCTAGCTGGTCCTTGCTCAGTACCTCAACCATTCCTCTCAGGGACCCTTCTGGACTGTGTTGCTTTCTTCAGGCCTCCACCAAGCCTCCACAGCCTGGACACTCTGAATATACTGGTATTCCTACAAACCGAGAAAACTAGCCATCAAGGTTGCCCTCACCACCACCCTCTCTACCTACTGATTTAACTACATGGTTCCCACTGCTCCTAAGTCCCATGCCTAATCTCAGAGGATGGAGTCAGCCTTCTTGTATAAGACCAGCCTCTTCCTTACAGCTCCATAAGCCCCTCTCCCTTCTTTTCTTCATCAGTCATTGTGTCATTTCTTTAACTTTATTTTTAGCGTATAGATATGATAAACATGATAAATATGCTGCCAATCAAAAATACACACACCCAAACAAAAACAACAACAACAAAAAACACACAATAAATACACACACAAACATAAACAGATACACACCTTCCTTTAACCTCCTGCAACCACTGTTGCTCTCATTCCCTTATGAAGCAGGAAGGCCCCAGAGGGAAGTGCCTGTGTTGATTTATCTTCATGTCCTCAGTACCAGTTACAGAGTATGGTGTCCACAGGTATGTAATAAAATTTGTTCAAGTGGCTGCTAATAAATGTCAAAGACAGATTAGACTGAGTTTCAGCTTTACAGTTTATTCAGAATTACCTTTCTAAGCACACATATTCTTTCTCTTTTACACAAAAGCCCATATTCTAGAGGGCAGCCCAGATGTCAAAACTGGCCTGGGCTGAGAAGAGCTGAGGTTAGAGCTCCACATTCACTGGGGAATTTCCAAACCCTATTTCTCAATGTCTTACTTACTTTTTAAGAAATCTTTGGGAAAACAATTCTGTTGAGGTCTTCTACTGACTTGGCCTTGTGTTAATTTGTGTTTGCTTTTTTTTTTTTTAATGAAAAGAACATGACACTCAATTATGCAACCATCTTGACTCCAAGGAAGTTTTGTAGGTACTATGAAACTTCCTGACTGAGGACTCTGTTCATAATTGGCTATCCTTTTATATATTTGTAGCAATAGTGGTCATGATATAGACCAAGTTTATATACATTTCTTCAAGATTTGTACACAGTCACCTATAAAGCAACATTGGCATTCTGTAATCCTGTGAGTGCACACTACAATTATTATTATAGGACAGCTGGTATGCTATTGGA
Source organism: Pipistrellus hanaki (assembly GCF_964339955.1). Lineage (NCBI taxonomy): Eukaryota > Metazoa > Chordata > Mammalia > Chiroptera > Vespertilionidae > Pipistrellus > Pipistrellus hanaki. The sequence continues at coordinate 650,095 of NC_140524.1, read as the reverse complement.
ATGTGGAATATTTAATCCAACATGCCTCAGATTGTTGCCATGATCTCAGCTTATCTGCACCATCTCAGTATCAGAATGGAACTCTTTCCCTTCCTTGAATTGTCCTACTTACTGACTCCGACTTTGGATTCTGAGATGATTGACTTATTTTCCAAGAGTGTAGAACCTGACAATATTTTGGGGATGGGCTTCTTTCTTTTCAATGTCTTGGCTACTTGTTCTGGTTCTTACCCCATTGGCTCTGACTCAGGTTGCACTTCTAGTTTTTTATGAAAGAGCCATACATCAACCATCTCAGGTACTTCCTTTCTTCTTCTTCCATATGTCCACAAAAGCTTTCTCACTGTCCTTCTCATCCCTTTATCTTCTGTAAGAAACTGAGATCATGCCCTCAAATGGCCATCTATGCCTAGCAGGTCCAGATCACAAAGGACAGGCCATTCTGGACCTATAAACACTTCATTAGCCCACTGGGTATCTCAGACAATGTGCTTTGAAATGATGTTAGGTCTTAGTACATGGAATGGTAGGAAACATCCTGAATGGAATTAGACTTTATCACTTAACTTGTGATGAGCTCCTGGATAAGCCATCCATTCTTTTGGTCTAGATGATTTCTGAGGTCCCCTCAACACTTATTAATTTGGGTTCCTGATTCAAGAGCCTTCTCCAGGGCTGTGAGAACCCAAATAACTGTTGTCACTGTATTCTCTAATATTCCTTGAAGACTGCCTTTCAAGTTACTTAACTGTCCAATAGAGGTCTCCAATGGGACATCTCTCAAAATATCCTTCTAACAAGGGCTCGCTCTGATCCAGCTTATTTCAAACATCATAGAGGTTTATAGAGAGGAGAGTTAACAGAATGGTCAGCCAAATCTCTGAGACTTCATATCCTGACTAACATGGATATACTATACTACATACAAGTTGTTTAAGACTCCTTGATGCTTGAATTCACAGGACCATAGCTTCCTTTCAGCTGAAGCCAAGTTACTTGGAGCATCTCTTTGGGCTTGGCTAGCCAGATATTTTATTAGCCCTCTATTCCTGTGTTTTAACAGCAGGGAAAATGGCCAGGTCTTTTGGCTTCACTCACAAGTCTAAACTCACCTACATATTAATTTTCTAGAACAAAGTTTGATAAACTTTTTCTGTAAAGGACTAGATAGTAAATATTTTCAGTTTTGTAAGCTATACACTCTTTGTCAAGCACTCAACTCTATCATTATAGCATGAATCAAATAATACATTAAATAAGCATAGCTGTATTTTAATAAAACTTTATTTACAAAAACTGGTCAGGAGCAAGATTTGGCTTGAAGGCTGTAGTTTGTCTCTCCCTGGCCGAGCTTTATACGCCAGCAGCTAGAACCGGGTTATCTGGCTCTTCCATAAAAGCACTCAATTTATGAAACTAAGTTGAATCCCTTTGTGGGTATCTCTTTTGTTTGTATAATCTTGTATGGCTGGATCATTAACAGTGGCATCCATGGTCAGGTTAGGACACAATATTCCTGAAGACATTTAAGGTCAACTAGTAACTTGGCCTTATACATTGATTGACATTTTATTTTATGTGTCAATAGATATACTACTACTTATATATTTATTGATTTCAGAGAGGAAGGCAGAGGGAGAGATAGAAACATCAATGATGAGAGAGAATCATTGATTGTCTGCCTCCTGCCTGCCCCACACTGGGAATCAAGCCTGCAGCCCGAGCATGTGCCCTTCACTAGAATCAAACCTGATACCTTTCAGTCCATAGGCTGATGCTCTATCCACTGAGCTAAATCAATTAGGGCAATATACTGCTATTTTTGATCACCATTTCCCAAGGGTATTCTCCTGAAAACAAAAGTCTAGGGGACTATTGCATCACAATGCTATCTAACCTGAATACATTGCTGTTAGGCTGAATTTCAGCAATGACCTAAGTGACTCCAGTTCCAGATGGTCACCATATGTCCTGATACATGTGTGCTACATGCCTAAGTTAGAAGAAGAAAAAGTTTCCTTTTCTCCTCCCTGTTTCCACCTCTAGACTCCAGAGAAGCTCAGGTATCAGGTTTCTATGTTTCTGTGACATGTTGCTGACATCAGTTCAGAGTAGAGAGGACAGTATTGTAGGAACACAAAGTTTGGAGCTAGAGAAACCTGGATCCAAATTCCAACTTAGTTCAGTGACATCAGGTTCATCATCTGTAATATGGATAGGGATAATAATGTTAATACCTACTTCACAGAACTATTTGAAGGATGATGTGACATACAGGCTGGGAAAGCACTTTGGGAAGGACAATTTAGTTATTATTGTTGTTACTACATCAGATGGTTACAGGCCTAGTCCCTCCCCATTCCCAACTGTTATTGTGCAGGGATGTTTCCAAACTGTCACACAGGGCAATTAGAAAAGAGAAATCTCTAACTGAGACATGACAAGTGTCTGCCAAATGGTCTCTCTGCATAATTTTAATTCACCTTCAAATAATAGCAAAAATATAACTTTCTCTCTATCTGTAGTTCTCTGATAGATGTTTTTTTTTTTTTTACATGTTTCCCATTTTTCAGATAAGAAAATTGAGAGAAAGAGCTATTAAAAGAGTATCCTGAAAGTGTTGATCTAGAATCCAGGTCTCTTGAACCTAAACTAGGCAATCCTCTTGTAAAAAAACAACAACAAAAACACAAAAACAAACAAACAAACAAACAAAAAACCTGCTGTGATTTTCTTCCAGTTCTATTTTTCATTATAAAAATATTTGTTTAGAATACAACTCAGGAAGCTATACGTCTGGCTCTTCCTGTGGCATTTGTCACCCTACTTCTTGCCAGTGTCTTACCTAGAAATTACATTTAACCCAGAGAGACTGATAAGGTTTATGGAAGTGGGGAGGAGAGGAAGAAAAGCAATTGCTGTCATCGCTAAAGTAAATGCCAAAAAGAAAAACCTACTCAGTTTGGAGATTACCTAGTCTTTTGAAGAGAGAAAAGTTCAAGTAAGATTCTATTTCAGTTGTGTGTGTTCGCCCAATCATTGATTTTCGTCTGAAAGCTCTGAAAATGTTTACTAGATCATAATAGAAGCCTTAACAGTGTTCCTCCACATCTCACAAAGCTTTATGATGAAGCAATGTATTTTTGGTTCCTAAACTAAAGGTGCACTAATTGCATCTAGAAAAAATAATGTCCTGCCCACTGGTGGTACCAGGTGTGATGTTGAGAAGCCAATAGCTTCCAGGTGGAACAAGGTTAACACAGTACACAGCTGTTGTTGTCTCATCAATTAGCATGTTTCTAGTGTAGATCAGTTTGAATCCCACTTTAATACCTTAGAACTAGGGATCTTACTTATACCATCATTATAGGAGGATGTAGACCCCAGAAACTAATCTAAGAAAATCTAATCTATAGTATATATGTCATAACATATTATATAATATAGTTTTCATTAATATTATTAATTCAATTTTTGAGTAGATAATAAATTAACATGATTCAAACAAAAATATTAACAACAATATACATGGAAAGACTTTTCATCCTTTCCCCAGTCTCCCCTCACCATATGTAATCACTATTATTACTGTGTTCCACCAAATCTAAGACATCATGAACTTAAAGATATATCATTAATGTATGTACTGTTAAGACAAAAATATTAGAGCTGATTATAATTCTAAAATGCTATATAATGAAAGATACATTCCTATTTCACCAATATCAAAATGAGAAATAATGTATGTCTAAGAATCAATAAAGTAGGGTAGTCTCCTTGTATATGTTTCCTGATTTCTTTATGCATATACAAATATGAGTAGACTTCTACATCCTAAAGATAGCAAAGAGTATATAATCATTTCCTCATTGCTTTTTTCACTTTAAAGTATATATTGGAGAGCTCATTGTATCAGTATGTAGAGATTACTCTTATTCATTTTTATGACTGCATAGTATGGAGGTGATATACTTTATTTAACCAATTATCTATTGTTGGACATTGGGCTGTGTCAAATATTGTGATATTCAAACAATGCTACAATTCCTCTCAGGTACATCATTTCACAAGGTCAAGCATTTCAATAAAATAAAGTACTATAATTGAACAGGCATTTGTAATTTTGATGAATATTGCCAAATTGTCTGCCATAGAGGGTCATGGCAAATTTACTCTACCACAATTAAGGTATGAGCACATCTTTTCTCACAGCTATGCCAATAGACAGCTGTAGTTTGTTATTTTTCTATAAATCTTATAGGTAAAAGTAGGGCCTTGGACAAGTGTCCTAAGCTCATAAGCCTTGGTTTCCCTACCTGTAGACTGAGAGTAAAAATAATTACCGTTACTACTCAGGAATGTTGAGGGCTAAATGTGATCACATTGGTAAAATGCTTAGTGCCTTGGCAGGCACATAAACATAGTCAAGTAAATGTTGACCACTCTTTGCTCAGTGAAAAAACATCAGTAAATATAATTTTCCATTTGCTGGTGTCTTGATACCAAATAATTTAGATGATTCTAAAGTTTTTCTGCTTCATTTCAAAAAAAAAAAAAAAGGCAAACATACACATGTGCAGGCATGGGGGTGGTGCATGCACACACACACACACACACACACACACCTTTTGGAAGAGGTTAACTATTGTGACCAGTACAATTAGCCCCTTTCCATATGATAACAACCCGATCTAAGAAATTCACAACCATTAATTAGAGGCAACCGGCAATCTTGTGAGGGAGGAAAATTATTGCTCAGACTCTACCCTTGTCTGAACCATGTTGCTCTGGGGTAACCTCAATCTCAGAGCCTGGGCCTGAGCAGGGCCAGAACAGAATGGAGCCTGTCAGCCTCCAGCCCCTTCACACTGCTTCTCCCCTATTCCAGGGCTCCAGGGGGCTGACTGGAGGCCCTGCAGTTGTATGTTCATTATTAAATCATTTCTCATAAAAAAAGAGACTCAAAGCTCCACACACCATGGTTTTTAAAATGCTAGTCTCTCTTCAATAGAAATTGAATTCACTGATGTAGCCCAGGGAAAAGCAAGTTTCTTCCTTCCCTCCAAATGATTCTTTCAGGGTAATATAGCAGTTAAACTTTCAGGTACATAATAGCACACTGGTCTATTAGCTAAGGCGATTTTATTCTTCAGTTTGCAGCTTCTTACCTGACAGTTGTCACCTAGACAACCATGTCTCCATGAACTCAAGAGGAGACCAGGGGGTGTCTTCTGAGGAGACAGCCAGCCTGATACATCAAATCTTCTGGTGCGAAGGAACCATTCTTGGCTTTGTGATGTGGAACATACTAAATAATGCATTCAACTGTTGTCTATTAATCATTTCCATCATCACCACCGCAGGCCCCTCCTTGCCTGTGACCTTGAAATGCTCCCTTAGCTTCAGGCATTTCCATTCTCCTCTTATCAGCAAATCTGGTTTGGTGTGAGTGTGTGTGTGTGTATGCGTGTGTGTGTGTGTGTGTGTGTGTGTGTGTGTGTGTTTAACAACTTTCCAACCTTACAGCTTCCTAGCTATGCTTTTTATTTGAAACAAAAGAACTGTAAAGGCAGAAAGTTCTATGTACCAATGTGAAAGGAAACTCTAATCAGAGGAACCCTCAGCAGGCTCCCTTGACTTAATGAGAAGGAGCCATCATGGTCTGCCCCTGCCTGGGAAGGCCTGAGCCCCAAGGCAGGATAGGAGAGCCATTCCTCCTGGCCTACAACAACAAATGCCACCAAATCAGAGAAATAGAGCAAGGACAACAAAGTGGCAATTACAGAACAAAGGGCCAACATCATACTTTCCTTGCACTGGAAAGCAGTGTGGCATGAGGATTAAGGGCATCAGTCACTAACTGTGGTCCTTCCCAGGATTAGAACAGGAGAGTTTGGAGGTCCTGTGGTGGCAACTGTGAGATATAAAATGAGGTCTGCATACTTGGGCATCACAAGCAAGGGGGTAGATACTCATGAGGTAGGTACATTAGTGTTAGGGAATGCATCTAAGTCCATGAACTGACCAGTCATTCATGCATTCATGGAACAAATATTGAGTGCCTCTGTTTTTCTGAACTCTCTTCTAAACCCTGGGGATATAGCACTGAACGGACCACACAAAGATCCCTGCTCTCATGGAGCTTACATAGTAGTAGAATACATGTTGCTAAAGATTATTTAAAAATTGTCAAGTTGTAGGTTAAGTGTTTCCTAGAGGTGTTTACAAGATGAAGAATGTGGGGGAAGGAATACACTTGTTTTGATATATCAGTCCATCCCAAACATCATACATTCAAAACAAAGTGAACTACCCTGTCAGTTCTTAATCTTGGCTTTCATGGCTACCAAGGCTTCACAAGATAGACCTTGACCTTCTATTGCACAGCTGTAGTGGACATATTGTGTCACTCTTTATGGGAATTACTCAGAGGTGAAGTAGAGCTTGCGATGGTGGGAGTATCTACACCCTGAAAATCAGCTACATATCAGAGCCTTGCATTGTTTGTTTGTTGGAAATCTGGTTTATCAGCACATGTCTAGAACAATCCCTTCCACAGGTCCCAGAAATCCTGCTTGGTCTATGATGTTTGTGTAGGATGACACCATCCTCTCCAACCCAACACATAACCTAAATCTGGTCCATTTTCTTAGCCACATCATCTGGTTCAGGGATGGGCATGTGATCTACAATAGGCCAATCAAAGTCTCCTCAAGTTTTTAGCCAGACCTTTTAGGGAAAATGCTCTTTTCTGAAATCAGGATAAGGATCATGTAAACCTAGAGTTTCCATCTTGTACATTATCTTCTTAGCCAGACAGACAATAAGGCCAACACAAGAGAAAGCAGAAGTAAGAGATGGACAAAAGATCAAATGCTGGTAGTACTATTTGTGCACCTGAAGCTACATTACTTTTAATTTTGCTTAAGCTAAATTTTGTTAGGATTTTGTCACTTGCAACCAAAAGAATTCTAATTTCAATACATTACCTTCCTTCATATCTTCCTGTCTTCATCCATAAAGTGATTTTGCTCTTAAGCAGAGAACACCAGAGGGTTTCTTTGGGGTACCGGTGAATGCAAAACAAACCAGGTGGAAGGGAGGTAATTGTTTTAATGTGACAGTATCTCCACCTGGTTTGTTCATACTTAACTGTGGGCTGGTGGAGACACCTTAGCTAAGAAACCTATAATTGTTGGGGAAGTCAGGGCTGGAATGACCTTTTCCCAAAGAGAGAGAGGCCCACTCTCTAGGTGTGTGAAAGTTTAAACTGCGCTGGCTCACAAAACCAGCCAGTGCTGTGAGAACCACACCCTTTCTTCCCAGGAAATGCGAAGAGTAAATACCTGTTCCAGGCATTAGGCTGCCAAGCTTTACAACTTCCAACACTTAGAAACCTGTATTTCTCCAAGGACTTGGTTTGGGAGTAATTTCCTAACACATTACAGCTCCTTTGGATTGGTAAGGCCTCTGACTTCTTAGCAAGTAGGTAGGGAGGGATTAATCAAATAAATTTAAGTGAAAGACTTTGCAAAACTAGGTGAAATGGTTCAAATCTGAATTGCTACAGCTTATGCTGCCAGGAATTAAGGATATTTCAAGAGCAAGTGTCAGAAGAGTGATATGGCCTAGGGCTGTGGTCAGCAAACTGTGGCTTGCGAGCCACATGCAGCTCTTTGGCCCCTTGAGTGTGGCTCTTCCACAAAATGAATTGAACAACAAAATAAGCAGGGAGGCATGGAACAGACTGACATACCTCGATGTGGGGTTGGGAGAATGAGAAGAGACCAACCAAAGAACTTACATACTTATATGCATAGTTGGGGGCAGGGGGAAGGGTACAGGTAGGGAGAGAGGGGAAAAGGAGGGTTGGGAGATATCTGCAATATTATCAATAATCTCTTTATATAATACCCTAATATGCAAATAGACCCATGGTTGGCAAACTATGGCTCACAAGCCACATGTGACTCTTTGGCCCTTTGAGTGTGGCCCTTCCACAAAATGCCACGGCCTGGGCAAGTCCATTTTGAAGAAGTGGCGTTAGAAGAAGTTTAAGTTTAAAAAATTTGGCTCTCAAAAGAAATTTCAATCGTCGTACTGTTGATATTTGGCTCTGTGGACTAATGAGTTTGCCAACCATTGGTCTAGGGCACATGTGTCAAACACACGGCCCGTGGGCCAAATCCAGCCCGCCAGGCCTTGCAATGTGGCCCGCACCGCGCTGTCATCACTGCACTCCGCTGTCAGTTTATGACATTGTCAGTTTATGACTGTTCAGTAAACCATTCGGCCCGCGATTTAGGCTGGATTTTAGATTTTGGCCCCTTCTCTGATTGAGTTCGACACCCCTAGTCTAGGGGAAAACCTGAATTTGGAGTGTGAGTACCTGCTTTTGAATTCCAGCTCTGTCACTGCCAAGCCAGCTGGCAGCAGGTATCCTATATAATAAAAGGGTAATATGCAAATCAACCAACCAGCAGAACTACTGGTAGCTATGTTGCACACTGACCACCAGGGGGCAGATGCTCAATGCAGGAGCTGCTCCCAGCCAGCAGGGTTCAATTGCCTGATGGCAAACAGGAACTGGGAGTAGGTGGCTTTGGGGGGTGGGAAAGATGGCCATGATCACAGGCCAGGCCTAGGAACCAGAGCTGTGCACGAATTTCTAGTAGTGGTTATAAATACAGAAACTCTGGGGCCAGACTACTTTGGCTTTACATCTCAGCTCCACAGGTCCCAGAAATCATGTCATACTTACTAGCTGTGTGACAATGTGAAAGTTAAGTAAACTCTCTGAGCTCAGTTTCCTCCCCAGTAAAGCATTAATAATGGTACCTGCCTTGTAGGACCAATACAAGCATGAACTGAATTAATCTCTTTGAAAGGTTGATAAGAGTGCCTGACACCTAGGAGCTTCATGTTTGCTTTTATTATCTGGGCCTCAGTCTTCTGGTCTATAAATGGATTCCTACCTGACCTATATTATGAGGTTTCATAAGGACACAATGACAGAAAGTTATTAGAAGAGAAAATCTGGTAAAGCATAATATATATTTAGGTTGTGATTAAATCAGCCCAAGCTTTTGTGGCTAGCTGTTCTGCCGAAAAGACCCAGGATGAACATTTAGTCTTGACTTCAGAGGAAGGAAACAAGAGCTCAGGGAAACACACCCTCTCCTCTACAAGAATTATACATATGGCTAGCAGCTGGGATTTATGCAAAGTATTCTTCAAATTAGTCTAAAAGCCCCACTGTTTGGTTATTGTCCCCCGTGCAATCATAAAACCACAGTTCACAACTGCCAGCAGGTTGTTACATCCCAGATTTTGCTCACCCCAGCCCCTTCTCAGCTGCCTACTCATGGCCACTACAAGTTCCCTGGCCCCTGAGCCACCTGTGTGTCCTCTGGTTAGCTCAATCTGCTGTCAAAAAGGAGGAAATAATTAAATGAGGGACATGTCAATCCCACCACAGGCCCTGGAAAAGTCAATAAAATTTAGTCACCAGAATGGGAGCTGATTTTTAAGCACTCTACCGTAAATCGTGACATGCACAAAAGATGTCAGATTCAGGCCACAATATCAACCAGCCCAGTAACTTGGATACTCATCATAGTTTTCCTTCTATGGGGCAGAAAGAAGGTAAATAAAGTACTATTTACTCCAGTGAAATGTGATGTGAGAAATAAAGAGAAAACATCTTGTTTCACCTATAACTCTATACCCTGAAGAGATTAGAGAAAGGGACATTGGCAGTGAAGAGCAGACAAATGAAAAGGAGGACAGGATAAAATATTGTTCATAGACAGTTAGACCAAAAGAGCCCTCGGAGGATGTCAGCCATTAAACAGCACTTGAATTAACCAGTTTGATGCTTGCTTTCTATTTCAAAACCCTCTGCCATTCTATTTCACTAATCCAGTATCTGAATTAATTTTCTCAGCTGTCACAGACCTTTATCCCAGAAGGAATGCAGGAAGGAGGGGTATTCAGGATAGAACCAGAACATATAGGAACCAAGATACTTCCTGGCTGACCTGACCCACCCTGCCTGCCTGGTTGACCCTTTCTTTCCTTCTGTTCATTTTTTGCTTTGTAAATAGTGACATTTCCAAGAACTCAATATTACTAGCCACTTAGTGAGATATTCTAATTAGAACCTAGTATGACCAGCCTCCAGATTTGGCCAAGAGTGTTGGGGGTGGTATGGAGTGTGGAGGAGAGGATATCTTTGAAAAGGTTTCCTTTTTTAAACACATCAGAGACATCATACAAGAATCAGAGTCATATAAATGTGCTGAATTGTTCTTTTCCCACACTCTTGGCTCTTTTTTTTTTTTTTTTTTTTTTTTTTTGCATAAAGGCCCAGGAACTATTTGTTTCATTTCATTTTCTTCCCACCCACCCAAAAAAAAATACCAAATGTGGCTTTTTAAAGAATTTCAATAAAATAATGAATACAAAATGTAGCGCATAATGCAAGGCACAACTGCTTCAAAGTTAGTCACTAATATTTATTAAACACTTATTACTAATTTTAACCCTCATAGCTTTTCTGGGCAGCATGTTCTAATGTCATCAGACCTGTTTACAGATGAGAAGACATGCCTGAGGTAGAGAGAAAGAGAGATCTGAATACTCATTCAGTATCTATTTTCTGTCAGCTCTCCATGTCAACAATAGCTTAGATTTTTCAAATGCTGAGCAGATTTCTAAAGCCTTAGCTCATTGGATACTCAAACACATCTCTTGAGGCAGGAGTTCTTATCCCCAATTTAAAAATGAGGAAATAGAAATTTGGAAGGATTAAGTGATTCTCACAATATTATAGAGGCAGAAAGTGAAGGGCAAAAATCAAACACACCTCCAGATCTTCTTACCATATCTCTGCTGCCTCAGAATAACAAGTATTTGCATATGGCAAGGTCTCATAAGTCCAAGTAAAGTCTTTAGGCTTGCACCACAGGAAGTACTCTTCTCCTCTGCTTCCAGAGACAGGTGTAATGGCAGCTTTATTGGCTATATTCACTCTAGTGGTGATGCAAGGTGGCCACACATAACTGGGTAGGTTGTTTAGTCTACTACTTCACCATGATATAGGGCACTATTCACACTGACTATATACCCTATTTCCCTGAAAATAAGACAGTGTCTTATATTAATTTTTGCTCCCAAAGATGCACTAGGTATTATTTTCAGGGGATGTCTTATTTTTCCATGAAGAAGAATATGATACACATTTATTGTTAAATGAAAATAAAGGAAATTTATTACCTGTATACGGTACGGTAGTACGGTAGTTGTCAACACAAACCAGACAAACTGTGAATCCTACAGTGTCAAGAATTTACCCATTTATTCAATGACAATCATGTCATCATCTTCTGGAACATCATCATAACAATCCAATTCCTGAATTTCCTGGTGAATTTCTTGTGACTCCATTTCTTTCAGAATCAGTGGACCAAATCTCTCATGTTTATCAATAGCATTCTGAGACAGAGCCTAGGGGGGCCTTATTTTCGGGGGATGCCTTATATTTCACTCAGAAGGAAACCTGTAAGTAGGTCTTATTTTCGGAGGATGTCTTATTTTCAGGGAAACATGGTAGTAGATTAAGTATTTTATTAAGATAATTTTCCAGTGGATGGCAGAAACATGTCTTAAGGAAGGAATGGGTGCCTGTTCTTAATTCATACAAAGGCAATGTAAAGCCTCCTTGGGCCCCAGATAGTATCTATTTTAAATTCTTCTTACTCATACTTGTAAGATGGTATCAATCCATCTATCCTCTTCTGATCTGATTAAGGCATAAAGTGGGAGGTGCTCTTCACAAGAATTTATTTATTTAAATTTAACAAAATGCTTACCAGGTACCTACAATGGGACAGATATTGTACATGTTGGGTCTACAATGCTGAACAAAGTAAACACAGTCCCTGCCCTCTTGATTATTGAAGTTCAATAAGTGTCTATGGAAGGTACTATAGGTTGGTCCACTTTAGTTGGCTTAAATACATTATAAAAGCTAAACAGAAATAACAACAAAAACAACTTAACTTCAGATACTTTTGCAGCTAGAAGTTACCATGTGTTCCACTTCTGGCCCCAAGGAATAAGTAGTAGTCAATTGATGCCAACTTTTTCTCTTCCCCCTCTTTCTGACTGGAATACATATGCTATGCCTGAGTAGCTGCACTCATCTTGCAAGCATTAGGACTAAACATACTTGTTATAGACACCACCAGAGAAAGAAGAGAAAAGGAGTCTGAGTCCCATGTGGCATAATTGAGCCATTGGACCTATGCTGAATGGCTTCTTTAAAAAAAATGATTTCAGGGAGGAAGGGAGAGGGAGAGATAAAAACATCAATAATGAGAGAGAATCATTGATTGGCTGCCTCCTGCACACCCCCATCCCCTGCACTGGGGATCAAACCTGCAACCCAGACGTGTGCCTTTGACCAGAATCAAACCAGAGACTCTTTAGTCTGCAGGCTGACACTCTATCCACTGAGCCAAACCAACTAGGACTGGCCTATCTTTCTATGGTAGATAAATAAAGCCTGATATGTTTAAATTAGTTGAGTTTTCTATTACTTGCATTTGAACACTACCCTAATTGACACAAGGAGCCATACACTAACTTATATAAAAATACTAATAAATACCATACTAGAAAAGTACAGGGCATCATGGGAAAGTAAAATCAGGCATCTGATCAGGGCTAGAGGTGAGTAATGATATTGAATCTCGAGAACTAGGGGCTAGAGAAAGATGGCTCTTGGTAAGGCGAAAAAATTGTACAAAGGTCTTTATTTAGGTGGGAGGAAGTCTATCCATCAAGGCAATAGAAAGAATGGCAATGCACCCAAATGGCATGGTATCAGTCTCTGGCAATCAAAACTATGATTTTAACCTCTTTGTTCAGTTTGTTAACCAACTGAATTGGTTAACCACAGCTAGCTAACCACTCAGGCATCACCAAAAGGGAAGGGATGTAAGTGGAAGTTTCCCCAGGCCTGGCAGAAGTGGAAAAAAAATTAGTGTTACTCTTGATTACTCAAATCAGTAGAAGGCAAGAAGAATCCCCAAAGGAAAGTCAATATAAAAGCACTGCTGGTAAATAGCCAAGTAGATGAGTGTCTGGTATTGCCTAGACACTCAATATATGTCTGGTGAATGACTGAACATATGATACCAATGAAAATAATCTCAAACAATAAAATGATGTACAAATCATTATCCCTGTCTATAATATACTAGAGGCCTGGTGCATGAAATTTGTACATGTGTAGGGTAATTAGGCCTGACCGGCTATCAGAGCCCATCAGGGCCTTTTGGCTCCTGGCTGGGGCCTTTCATTGTTCTGTGCCACCCTCTGGTGATCAGCACATGTCATAGGGAGCAATCGAACTCCCAGTCTCCAGGTCAAACTCCTGCAGGGACAATTTGCATATTAGCCTTTTATATAGAGAGATTGTACTACATTCACTTTTATGGTACACACTACTAAAGATAACAAAGAAACCTGTTTATATTCTTGCTGAATACAAAGCTCAAGGGTCTGTTTTCTTACCAGTGAATCTTAACTTTGCTCTCTTATTTATTTTGTTGTTTAATGTATTACAAATGGTAGTACGTATGTCTCTTTTTTTCCAGTTTACCTTCCCCCAGGCTCCCCTACACCCAGCACATGCCCTCACCCATCTCCTTTGCTCTGGAAATGTGGACATCTTCTTCATTAAAGACAATTCCTCTGAGCGCTAGCTTTTCTTTTCTCAAAGAACTTCCAGTATCCACATGCCTCTTTGAGTCATGACACATAGTCAGTTTACAGATCAACTGAACCTTTTCACACTCAGCAATAGTTCCTGCTATCAAAGCTCCATGAGCTTTGAAAATTTCAGTTCTTCAAGCTGGCCCTCACATCAGAAGGGGGTTACTTTTCTCTTTAGATTTCAGGTGAAGGCATAGCACAGAATCATATAATTCTTGAATGCCCTGTGTATCAGGAGTTGCACATTTGAACTTCATTTAAGTCTCCTAACAGCCCTGTGAATTGGCCTTTATTATTATTTTTTCACAGATGTGCATTCTGAGACAGAGATTTTAAGCAACTTGCCAAGGTCACATAATAAGTCAGTGCCAAAGATGAGACTCAAAACCAGGTCTGTTTGCATTTGGAATTGTGTTGTACTTTCCCTCTATCAGATTCTCCCATATTTCAGGATTACTTTCTTTAAAAAGTGTTTCTGTTAAAAACCTGCTAAAGTATTCACTAGCTTAACCAACACAGTCACATCTTCATTTCTGCCTCTTGGAATACTGTTTCTCTCTTTTCCCCATATTTCATCTCCTCTTTTCTCCCCTCACATCCCGTCTTATTTTCAGCATCTTCTTGCTTCCTTTGAATTCCATTTTTGCTTCATTTTTTCCTACCCCCTCCTCTAGATTTTGTCCACAAAAGTCCCCATGATCTCTTCGTAACTGCCTCACCATCCCCACACACTTACACACTGTAGCATTCATATGACCCATTGCGAAGTACTTGGCCTTAATGCAGAGATGAAGTCCCCAGACCAGACATGTCCTGCTGGGTCTTTGAATAATGTTTAATCTCCTATTGCATGTCACAGTTCCAGCTGTCCAGACAACATATAGAACAAAACTGGTCTTCATTTCCCAAATGGACAGTGGACTGAATGTAGGATCTGAATCTATAATTTCAAATGCTACCCTAAGGGAAGAAATAAGATGATCTCTGGGACCATTAACATTCATCTGGGAAGTGTCAGTCTCTTCCTGCTCTAGCCTCACTTCTCATCATTCTTCATCCAGCCTACCCCCAGGCAGCTGGATGCCATACACAGTCTCTTTTAGGCCACACAGCACTGTTCACTAATCCTGAATTGCACCAGCCTCCTGTATATTCCTTCCCTCCACTTGAATCAACCACCTTATCCCTTACCTATTTAATTCCTATTTATCATCTGTGTTTTATCCTAGCTATCACCTACCCCAGGAAACATTTCTCTACACTCAAACCACATGTTGGAGTTTGGGGTTCTTGCTCTGTTCTCTCACACTAAACCATAAATTTCTGTTCACTGGTCAATCACTGCCAGTGGCTAAAGAATTCTATGAGGCAAATATTTTGTCATATCGCTCACTGTTCAATCACCCAACATTGGGGATAGCCACAACTCATAGTAGACACAGAGTGTCTATTACTGTTGTCATTGTAGTAGATTCTTTTTCTCTCTGTTTTCTATGTAATTGTAAGCTCCCTAAGGACAGAGTCTAAGTATTTTTCATCTTTGGATAACCAGGATTAGGGATAGAGCCTGACACAGGATAGGGGGGAAAAAGTTACTTCGCCAAGTCCTCTTAACTTGTAAAAGTAGCTGGGGAAAGAAGTGGGGGACCCTTCCTCCTGTCTTTAAATTGTTAGACATACTAAGTCTTGGGCTCTGCTCCAAACCTACCAAATCAGAAACTCTGGAGTAGGACCCAGCATTCTTTTATAACAAGCCTTCCCAGGGGATTCTGATGTGTGCTACAGTCTGAGAAGCCTTGGACTAATGGTAAGCTTATTTTGAGTTAAGAAGAAGGCAGATTTTCACTTAGTACACAGAAAATTTCTCCACAAGTTTACCTAACAATGAGAGAGGTTACTTCACAAAGCTCCAGTAGAGGCAGGGTAACCTCTGTTGGGATTTTATGCCTTGATTATTATATTGTTAGTTCATCCAGGAGACAGAGACCAGAGTAGCAAAAGCCCTACATAAATTTTCTACTGATCTTTGGTTTGCAAGATTTTGGACTGGGGGTGGCTGAGAGGGACACTCCTGACAGACCAGTTCTACCACTCCACAAGCCTGGAGGCTTGGGGTTTGGAGAAGGCAGTGGGGGAAGAGTGACACAATCATAAAGAGGGCACACATGTTTTTTATTTTATTTTATTTTGATAAAGCCTTCATGGTTGCAGAAGGAAAGTAACCATGCAGTTGCAATAACATCAATACCAAAAATTAATATTTATTAAGCATTTACTATGTGTCAGGCACTGTGCTGACTTACTTTGCAAAGATTTTCCTTTTTGATTCTTTTAAGAACCTTATAAAATGTTAATATAATTTCTTATTTTGGATGAGGAAATAAAGTGATAAAGAGGATAAATGGTTTCTCAAAAGATTATACTGTTAATAAGTGTCAGAACTGGGATTTGAATCAGGTAGTTTGATTTTAGAGTTTGATTTAATAATTTCTACTCTGTGCTACAACATCACTGGCAGTGAAGGTATTAAGAGGTTAAATGCCCAGGATCAAGAAGGTCTTTGGCCCCTGAAGACAATGGAGTTGGGAAAGAAGAGGGAGCTCTATCCTGTGTTAATCAGGATGGCTGGGATATGTTGCAGTAACAAAACCCGTAAAATCTCAGTGCCTTAAAACAATGAATGATTATTTTCTGCCCCCACAAAGTCTATCACTGGTATTGCTAGGTTGGTTGTTTTTCTGGGAGCTCATCTCCCATCTAGGTCAGACACAGGCACCTTCCACTGTTGGCTCTACCCTCTGCTGGAACATTGGAGCCAGACCTAGGAGCCAGGTGAATCACTTCCCCCCACATTACGCTGGCCAGAACTTGTTACATGATCTCTAATAAATGCAAGGGAGATGGAAAAGAACCCTTTTGGGGTTCCTGGGAAGAAAATGAAAGGGTGGTGAACACAATAGTCACCCCACAGAGATAACTTTTCTTCTTATTCATGAAAAAGTGAACTTTTTAGTCTCTAGACACAATCTCTAAACTGTTTGGATCCTTCACAACTAAAGGTAAAAAAATTTTAGGCCCATTTACTAATAGATGTAGGTTTACATAGAAATCACGTGATACTTGGTTTGCTTAATTTCTTTATTTTTTAGGTGAATAAAGATAGGTGATAGAGTTTCATTACTCTCTGCTTCCACCCAACATATTGTCTTGACACCCACTGGTGCTCTTATGCCTCACTTTAAAGATACCTGATCCACAACTTTGAGAGGATGCAGTTTTCTATGTTGTAAGTAAAGTTTCCTGGGGCACAATGATTTACTTGAGATGTCCCAGCATGATTAGCAGAAATTAGAAGAGGGCAGCCGAAACCGGTTTGGCTCAGTGGTAGAGCGTCGGTCTGCGGACTGAATGGTCCCGGGTTTGATTCCGGTCAAGGGCATGTACATTGGTTGCGGGCACATCCCCGGTAGGGGGTGTGCAGGAGGCAGCTGGTCGATGTTTCTCTCATTGACGTTTCTAGCTCTCTATCTCTCTCCCTTCCTCCTCTCTGTAAAATATCAATAGAATATATTATAAAAAAAAAAAAAAAAAAAAAGAAGAGGGCAGAGAGGGGCTTGCTTGGAACTCTTTTGTGTCTTTACCTGTGGAGGATTCTTATGTTATTTCTCCCTCCCTAGGTCTGGTTCTCTTAGGTAGGTTGCAAATTTGGCATGAAGTCCTTCCTATTAGGTGGAATTAACTGATCACCTAACCTACTCTAAATCTAAGGTTCTACTATCCATGAACATATGAAGAGGAGCTATAGTAAGGTGGGAAAGACAGGGATTGCTGGCAGCCTGGCATGACCAGTTACATAGTAAGGAGCACATATGTGGTAGCCTGTACATATAAGCTGATATAAAATTTAAAAAGACAAATGCAAGAGCATAAAATATTAATAATAGCGATAACTAGCATTTATGGAATGCTTACCATATCTGTTTTAAGTTTTAAATTTTACCTGTATTAAAACTGTTTTGTTTTGCCTAAAATAATACTACAATCTTTTGTGGAGGAGGAAACTGAGGCACAGGTAAGTTTACCTGAAACACTTGGAGTCTAATGCCTTTCTAACCCAATTAGGGCCCACTGGCTAGCAGCATTAGCTTTACCTGAGAGTTGGTTAGAAATGCAGAATCCTGTGCCCTACCCATGACCATTGAATCAGAGTCTGTATTTTAACATAAATCTTGACCCCCCCACCCCAGGGGATTCATGCATATATTAGAGACTGAGAAACACTGAACTACTGGGTACAACAAGGTCAGCCCAGATCATCAGTGTATCTTTCCCCCAAGAGATGATATCCTGCCTGTGCTGATGAGAGGTGATTCTAGTTAGGCTTTACAATCACAACTCAAACTTTTCTAGATGTTCTGGTATTTTCTACATGTAACAAAATATCCAGACAAACAAAATAGCCAATTAATTTAAAATTTGCTCAAAAAACCAGCTGGTGGGTGGGTTGGGAGTCATTAACCAGGGAACTTATATGCATACTAGGGGCCCAGTGCATGACATTCATGCATGTATGGGTTCCTTCAGCCTGGCCTGCACTCTCTCCAATCTGGGACCCTTCAGGAGATGTCCACAGGATTGGGCCAAAACTGGCAGTCAGACATCCCTCTCACAACCTGGGACTGCTGGCTCCTAACTGCTCACCTGTCTGCCTGATTGCCCCTAACCACTTCTGCTTGCCAGCCTGACCACTCCCTAACTGCTCCTCTGCTGGCCTGATTGATGCCTAATTGCTCTCTGACCAGCCTAATCACCCCCAATGACCCTCCCCTCTGGCCTGATCTCCCACAACTGCCCTCCCCTGCCACTATCTGCCTCCTCCACCAGGACCTGCCTCCTCCACACCAGGCAGTGGAATTCCAGGACCAGCCTTCTCTGCACTACACAGAGCCACAGGACCCACAGGCTTCACTGTGCAAAGTGGCCGCTAGGCCCCATCTCTGTTGTGCATGGGGCCATCTTGTGACAATGCAATGACACCTAGGCCATTATTATTATAGATATGCATAGTCCATGGACACAGACAATAGTGTGGTGAAAGCCTAGGAAGGGTGGATGCAGAGTGGAAAGGGTCAAGGGGTAAAAAAACAAAAACAAAGGGGACATCTGTCGCACTTTAAAAAATGAAGATAAATTTAAATAAAATAGAAAAGCAATTGAAGCAAGAGACCCCATATTTCCCTATTCATTAAACTTTTCTAACTATTTATTAAAATTCTGTGTGTGGGGTGCATGTGCATGTAGGGGTGTGTGTGGATATATGTCAGTGTGTGTGTGTGTGTGAGAGAGAGAGAGAGAGAGAGAGAGAGAGAGAGAGAGAGAGAGGATTGAGGGGAAAACAGAAGCTAAAATTGTAAGAGGGAGGCACAGACACAAACAGAAAACCACTGAAATCTGGCTGGACAGATTGGTCACCTCCCCTACAAAAATGATGGATGAATTGACCCATAAAAGCAGTGTCGAACCAGTCCACACTCTATCAACAACATTGTAATATTAGGCTACTGCCTGCTAAGGCAAGGTTGACCCTTATGATTCTAGTTGTACCAGGAATGATAGAAGAGGAAATGTCACCAAGAGATAAAAGGGGGAAAGGAAGCCACCAACATGTGACACACACCACTGACAATCTGAACCAAGATTTGTAGTTTTAAATACACTTTGGCAAATAATATTTACTATATTGGCATCTTCATGAGAGTGAGACCATGACATTTACTTTGTATCTCCTGCCTGGCATAGCCTGGGCCTAGCACATAGGCATAGCACTTGCATATGATAAAAATGTATAAATGGAATATTTCATACAGTGGGGATTCAGAAGAGAACTAATTATCTAAGGTTACTTAGTCATTAAGCAAACAACCTGTGATTTGGTTGTTCTCTAAATCCTGTTCTTATTTCCTATGCCACTATCCACAGTGTAATAGTGTATAAAGAAAGGGCCACAAATTCTTTGCAGTTTCTCCTCTAAAGAAATTGAGTCTTTTATTCACCCATCACCCATTGAATTGCAAGCTTGGTCAGTTGACTTGCTCTTGCCACTGTGGTACTGACAAATATGATGTAAATAGAGGCTTGAAAAATACTTGCAAATTGAGGCTTGCTCTTTCTTACAGCTGACAATACTTCCATTACTATGTGAAAAAACTCAGGATAACCTACTGGAGAATGAGGGACTATATAGATTATATAAGCTCCAGCAAACCCAACAGTCACAGCCATTGCCACTGAAGCTCCATACATTTGAGTGAATCCATTCTAGACCATCCAATTCTATTGAGTCATCTCAAAGCAGAAGCCACAAAACCTTTAGCAAGTAATGATTGTTGGTTCAAACCACTAAATCTGAGGTTGATTTGCTATACATCAAAAAGTAACTACTACAAATAGCATTATTCCATCATCAGTGCTTCTGGTGTTTCATGGTTATTATTATTTTATGCTGAACTGTCCTTTTTCACACAACATGAATTCCTCATACAATCACATAGCCATATACTAGAGCACACATACAAATATGCACAGATACTTATGCATCTTTAGACTTAAAACTCAGGGAAATGAAAGGGCACAAACTTTAAAAAAAAACTTTTTAAGTACATAAATTTGGCTTGAAGAGAAGCTAGTTTCTCAAGGAAGACTTTAAAACATTACTCTGGGTGTAATTTGCAGTCAACTCAGGGTTGGCCTTTACATCATTGTTGACTGGTCTTTGTGGGGAAGTCTGCAGTGGATTAGCAAAGAAAGGAGATGGAAAAACAATAAGGAGTAAAGGATTCTCATCTGGGAGTCTGGCCATTTCCAAACCCCCGGCTTGCACATAGGACCGCAGTCCCACAGCCTCTGCCAACAAACTGCTATCAACAAGTCAACCTGAGGCATTTCATCCAGGCTAGCAGGCACAAAGGACACCACCCACCACCTGAGTAAGCCAACAATATATGTGCATGGGGATGTGAGCTGACTGGCCAACTGTGGATAATTATTCACAATTCAAGGTTATAGTAAAGAAAATACATCTCTTTCCAGGGTATGGCATCCCTTGGATTGGCACCCATCAGGTTCTGCCTGGGTTTCCAAGGGAGAGTTAACAGCTGCCAACTGGCAGGAGCCTGGGCCCACAGCTGCTGTTTTGCCACCCTCCCGTGGTCTGTCACTTGGGCCATTTCTAAGCTCTTGTTGCAGTCACAGAACATCTGCATTTAACCAACCACGAGGGGCCTGCTAAGTTACCCAGTGATACAACAGAGGTGAAAAAACTGCTGGGATGAATATAACAAAAACACAAACAAAAGTGTTGAAGCCTTGAAGAAGAGCTGAACTACAGAGAACTACACAGAAATAACAGCCTGGCCAGCATGGTTCAGTGGCTGAGCATTGATCAATGAACCAAGAAATCATGGTTAGACTCCAGGACAGGGCACATGCCCGGGTTACAGGCTCAATCTCTAGTAGGGGATGTGCAGGAGGCGGCCAATCAATGATTCTCATCATTGATATTTCTATCCCTCTTTGTCTCTCCTGTCCTCTCTCTAAAATCAATTAAAAAATTTTAAAAAAGAAATAATAAAGCTATATAAAAGACCATACACAAGAACCTGAGAGCCCAAAAACCATGTGTAGAACAAAATAGGTGCTCAATAAATACTTATTGATTGAATGAATAAAATCAGCCCAACCACAGAAAAACAGGGTTTCATGTCTGTTCTAGGGTCTTACTGAAAATGCATTTGGCCTGCCTTGCTGAAAACCTGGCTTTTCTTCTGAGGCAAATTTTGACCCTAGAAATAGAGGCACTCCAGGCTACATCTTAACTGTCAGCGTTTATGCCATCAGCTTTTTTTTTTTTTCCTAGTGCCTTTAGTGCAGATGAGATCAAATACAGTAGTGTTCTCCATATTAACTACATTGTTTGATAGAAATAACTTTACATACTAAGGCAAGAGGTAACTTACACAATTATCTGCCTCAAAATGAAGATTTACCAATGTGTTCATTTATTTATACTTCATCTCCCTGGACAAATGATTTAAGGCAGCAATAGAAAAATATAAATGCAATATTCTGTTTTCAAGCTGACAAGCATGGAGAAGGAAGCTTTAAAAAAAATGTTTTCCTGGTATCCTTTTTTTTGGCCTGCAGTGATACATAATATGGTAAGGTGTCATCAGCGACTTCCATCTCTGATGTACTGGGTTCTGTATAATGTCCATGTGCAAGAGATTGCATTAGTGGGAAGGTTGTGGGTCCTGCAGGAGGATGTGAACTTCGAGGAAAATCATAGCTGAACCTCTGGCCAAATGAGGTCATGAGATGGGAATTCCAATTCCAGAGAATGTATGTATTCTGCCTATACAAAACAATTTGGGGAAATGAAAGATTGTGCCATTACAAATTAGAGTTCAGAGGAGGGGCCTCGAAAGGAGGGGAGAAGGAGTAATGTTTGCCAATTTATCAAGGTTAAGTCCTTGTATCTGTCTTCATGCAATCAAAAGTAATCCCAAGTCAAATTTATAGAAAATATTCCTTTATTAACTTTTGGTCGAGAATATGTTTGCATATTTTCAGAAAACAACTCCAAGACCATGTGGATTCTGGCAACACAGAAAAATTGACAGGACTACTCCAACCATGAAGACAGAAGAGAAGCAGTCCAGAGATGGAAGTCGCTGATGATACCTAGCAGTCAGCAGCTGTGTATTACTGCAGGTTGCCCAGGACCAAACCAGAGAGGGTTGGACCTGCATTACCACCATTTGCCCACCATCCAGAACTGAAATATCATTGCTGACATGTACACATAAGGAACTGTTTGACATTGAAATTGGGTCTCAAAAGAACTGGTGGCCCAGAAAGAAACCCTCTACAGACTGATTCATATGCCTTTCAGCATAATGATTATTGCTTGTCTCATTTTTTATTCTTATAAGTATATTTCCAGTAGGACATGATCTCACTCATCTAGGGGAAATGGTGAACAACATAGACTGATGAACAAGAACAGACCCAGAGATAAGGAGCCATGGGTCAGACTGTTGGACCTCAAAGGGAGGGTGGGGATAAAAGGGAGAGATCAACCAAAGGACTTATGTGCACACATATGAGCCTAACCAGTGGTCAAGGACAATAGGGGGGTGGAGGTATAAGTGGGGTGGGGGATTGGAATGGGGGGTTGAGGACAAATATGTGATACATTAATCAATAATGAAATTAATTTTTTTAAAAGAGTAATCATAGGTAGCCTCTAAGAAAAGTTTGTGCTTCCCAATATTCTCTGTTCAATAATTGTACATTTGTAAGTTATTGACAACTCCACTAGTAGAAGAATAGGCAGGGCAGATGACCTCTAGGCAGGCCTGATGATAAAATTGGCTAAAGGTGGTTTGCCTAAATAGAAAGAATAACCTATACTATAATGATGACAGAAGGAAAGAAGGGGCAGAAGACATGTGCAGCACTCAGCCTGACAGTAGTGGCAACCCAGCTAGGGGTGGGCTCAGAATTCCAGAAACAAATTGCCCCCAAGTGCATCTAGGGGTTGAGTTTTATATAGCTAGAGAAAAACTGAGGGAACTGGGCTAAGGATAGGAAGAGAGAATCCTATGAGACAGCAGCTGGTACTGAAAAGAAAGATGCCGGAAAAATCTTCACCCACTTTCAAAGTTTACCTAGGGTCAGCCCAGCCTGGTCACCACCTTTGGTCTTTACTTCTGCCTGAGGAAGAAACTAAGCACTCTCCTTAGTCATCTGCCAGTCTCTAAAGAGCACAATCATGTCTTCTGTAGAAGCCTTGTACTGGAGTGTCTTCCTCTGGTCCTTGCCCAGTTGAGAAAGGTACTGTCTGGCTTGTCCCTGTTGCCTGAAGAGAGGTTATCAGCAAATTGCCAAGGTAACTTCTGGCTTCAGGTGAGACTGGGCTTCTTGTTATTATTTTAAGCTACCAGCCCTGCTTGCTGGTAGCCTAAGACTTTAATGGAAACTTTCCAATGTTCCCTGGAATCCATGAGGTTGTCTTAGGCTATTTTTTATAGCACTATCCCTATCTACCTCTGATTCCCATTTTAAAACTAGTGTCCCAATTGGGCCTCCCACTCAATTCCAGTTACTAGGTAGTGTTAAACATCTAGTTCTCAGTTCATATGTGGGACGGATATAATTAATACAACTGAAGTCTACTGAATGATCATTGACAGATCATATTTCACTCATGTTAATCCTGGTAACCCATTTAAATTTCTCTACCACTCTCATACCTACCTAATCCCTATCTCCAGAGCCTTAGTGGTATGAGCTCTCACAGTCCTCACATGTCTGATACATAACATCAAAATGTTTTAAACACATAGTGACAACAGCAGCTAGACTTTCCACTAGGGGAAGATTCCTCAACAGGAACATTTTTATGAATATCAGCTATTACATTGTGATATAATAAGATAATGCTATTATGTCATATAGGTGTGTTACGTGTAATTCCCCTACACCACCACCACACTATTTGACTCCAGAACATCATGATTTGTTTGTTTTTGTTTTATTTCATTTCTGTATTTGTTCTTAATAGCTTTTTCCTCACTTCTTTGCTATTATCAGTTCTCAACTCTATTTGTCCATATCATTGTACCTGTTTCTAGCAGCACTGGCCATCTCATCTCCTAATTTTTTTTTTTAATGAAACATCTTGGAAGAGGTAGATAGGCTCCAAATGATGATAATTTAAAAATGGCACAGTGTGTGGAATATTATAGGTACTCAAAATGTTTTAAAATGTTTTGAAGTAAATAAAAGAAACTCTCCTGCCATAATACATAGAATGTCTGGATAAAATATAGCATTATCATTCCCCATTTTTAAAACATCTGTCATTATTGTTGAAAGTATTACAGATTTCCCCTTTTCCCACCCACTGACCCCTTTTTCCTTCCCCTTCATCCTAGGCCTTCCCTGCATTATTGTCTGTGGCCATGGGTTATGCATATATGCATATACGTCCTTTGATTAATCTATTCCTACCCTCTCTTCTCTCTGAGATTTGTTAGTCTGTTCCAAGTTGTATGCAAGTGGCCTCAGGCCAATGAAAAGGGAAATTCTTGTAGATGTGAAGTTTGAGTTAATGGTATCTCTGGATATAGAAAACTCAAGATGAGAAATTAACATAAAAACTATTCCAAGTCATGGGAGAGACTATAGAGCCTTGGTGCAAGTAAGTTTGAAATCACTCTGAAGCTATCCAGATCCTAGAGAGAAAAACAAAAGCCAGAGATAGACTTACAGTTAAAATAATGATGAGCTACACAAGGAAGTGAACTACCCATAAGGAATAGCTGACAGGTGCAACAAAGAGGAAGAATGTAGTCTGGCCACTGAAAATAATAGAAAAATCTGAAGAGAATCTACACTAATAAAAGAGAAAAATGCTAATTGACCATACCTTCACTACACCCACAGCCAATCAGAATGAGCATGCAAATTAACCCAACAAAGATGGTGGTTAATTTGCATATGCTGAAGGAGGGAGGATTGAAGACTGAAGACAGCATAGGAGTAAGAGGGAGGGAAAGCAGAAAGCAAGGCAGCTGCCAGAGAGAAAGAGTGGGTGGGGTGGGGCAGGGCGGGGCAGGGCAGGGTGGGGCAGAGTGGGGCAGGTTGGGGCGGGGCAGGTCAGGCGATTCCAGCAGGGCTGGCTGCAGGAATCTTCCTGCAACAGGCCCCTAGTATAAAATATAGATATGAAAATTATTAAAGAGAAAAGAATACATAGACATCACAATGAAATTAAAGAATATGAATAAAGTGCAACTTCACTTGAAATATTATACTAATAATAACTTGTAGTAATAATAATTTTTACAAACTGATGAAAATGTATAGTGAATTTAATAATATAACATCAAAACCTAAGTGAGAGGTAATTTTTGTAAAAATGGGCATCAGAAAGAGACTAGGTGAGAAAAAGGGAAAGAAACAAGGAAACACTTAAAAGCAGGAGTATGGAAGCCATGAAACTACCAGAGTATGAGTCCAGGAACCATTTTCTATTTAAACTTCAATGTCCAATATTTATTCTCCCAATCCTTGACATAGAAGACCTCAACAACTGCTTGTTGAATGAATACAGGGGGGAAATAATCAGATACAGATAAAAGGATTAATGAATTATACAGAAAATTCTTTCATGCAGCATTCTGGACTAGTTTTTCTTTTCTCTGTTAAAGCCTTTGATATACCCAAACTCATTCCAATTTAGCAATGATAGACAGTCATGGGCCAAGTTCATTTATAGAAATCCAGAGGCAAGAGGCATTTTTATAGAAAGCATGTTGTAGCTGGCCCCACCTCAGTTCATTACTTTGTAGACTATGGCTGTACTGAGAGCCATACTTCAGTCCTGCATGGATTTAACCAAGAGTTCGCGAGGACAGAAAGAGCCAAAGCAATAGAAACACAGCTGGGAAAGTCACACAGAACAAAGCAGAAGGTCTCTGGTCAGAACATTTCACAGTTGCTAACAGAGGCTGGAAACCTCCCTGCTCTCAATGGCTTAACTTGTCAGTAGGGATGAAACTAGTGCCATGTGAATGTTAAATAAAATCAAAGCACAATGAAGAAATTTCTATGAAGAAATAGTTGACAAAAGATAAATGGGACATGTTCCAGCATTATCCCAATAACGCTTTCATAGTTTCTTTATAGCTCTATTGAAAGAGAACTAGTAATAATAATAATAATAATAATTAAAAAATATAAAAACTCACCCTGTTATGGTAGCTTTAAATCATGTTTGTGATTATGCTTAATTTAACTATTATATTTCCCTAAACTATTGTATATATTTTCCACTTCAAATTTAGTATTCATTGTTCTCAGTTTATAGTTTAGGTTGTTAGAAAATGCACTGAATTTTTCCAGCCCTCTACATTCAATAATGTTCCCATTGCTCTTAGATTGTTCAAGATGCTAAGCCTTGGAAGTAGTTCCCACAAGTGGAAGTAGCAATATCCTGTTGCTATAGGCAACACAAAACACACTTTATGAGAGGTTAACACTCCAGGATATCAGAATCATATGGTTATGTTTCTGTGACCATTGACCCACTCTGGGAAATGAAACATGTCAGATGGCTTTCTGATTTTTAGTTTTTCCTTTTATAAAGTTAGGATGAATGGAAGGGATTGGTTGGAGGCATGGGTTTGAGCATTAGGCCTACTGAATTTGAAGCTGGGATTTGCCAGTTACTAGTTAAGTGACCTCACTGAGTAACTTTACTTCTCTGAACTCATCTGAAAAATAGGGCTAGATGTGTCAGTTGATAATAGTAGAAACAATGAAATTCTATGGTGCTGACCTCATGGGGCAGCTGGGCAGTAAAAACAAGATGTTGTATGGAATTATAACTCTCTGAGTTGCTCAAAGCACCATGAAGACTACTGAAAATAGCCTGATTTTTCTGACGCTCAGTCATAGATAAAGCTCCTAAGATAACTGAACTATGAAGCAAGGTTTTAGGATTGGAAGAAACAGAAGCACACAGCAGAATTACAGAATTTACAGCACATATTCCCCTCCTACCCCTTGCCACATCCCAACAAAACAAAAACAAAATCTAACCCAGATCCAAATGCATAGATTCTCATATGTAGAAGAATGGTATATATACTTTTGGAGCATGCACATGCTCAAATGCGTACCAAAGTGTTAGAAATTATCACTAGGACATGTTAATAAGCACTTGTAAGTATGACCATGTGATAAATTAATGATGTTAAAAAATTCTTAGTTTTTTACCCATCAAGAGGAAACATCAATGCCCAATTTATTGTATATGGACTCACCTTAGTAACTTAGTTGACATTAGCATGAAGAATAAATGATGTTCTGGGACTTCCAAGACTATCACAAAAAGCCTTGTAGCTTCTGCCAGGTCTGAGGATGCTTACTGTGGGGAAGTCAGTTACCAGGTAAGGAAATTAACTACCAGGGTGATGGCATACTGGAAAGCACACATGAAGTGACCACACAGATGCCTTGAGACTACTAGTGTATGGAGACAAAAAGAGAAATGTTCAGCCAGCTCCTAAGTCTTCCAGTCATTTCCAGCTGAGGCCCCAGGCATCTTGAGGTAAAGAATCAGGTTGTCTATGCCTAAATTGCAGATTCAAAAGCAAAATTAAAAAACATGTAGTTTTTTAAGTCACTAAGTTTGGGAGTGGTTTGTTACATAGCAATACATAACTGGTAGAAAATGCATTTCTTTATTGTCCAAATTTTTACAACCAGCATGTGTTTCTTTTATAGTTTGAAAATAAAAGGGAAAAATTAAAGAGAAAATGAGAAGAAAGGCTTTTGAAAAAGAGAGAGGAAATCTCCTGTACTCTTTTAATATCAAAAGACTCCCCTTACTCTACACTTAACTTGGATTGTCATAGGCTATTCAGATCCTTCCTCTAAAAAAAAATACCCTACCATTTGATGCCTCCTGTCATCTCATGGAAAATAAATCCTGTCCCAAGCAACTGCAAGCACAGGGAAAAGCCCTTCAGAAATTCAGAAACAAGAGCTCATTCTCCTTCGGGGTTGATAATTTTGCACATATTCCCACACTCTTCAGTTTCCCATACCATCATCACAAACTGACTTGATTCAAACAAAGAGGAGCAATTGCTGCCCTAACCGGTTTGGCTCAGTGGACAGAGTGTCAGACCTTGGACTGAAGAAGGGTCCCGGGTTCTATTCCGGTCAAGGGCATGTACCTGGGTTGAGGCTCAATCCCCAATAGAGGGCTGCAGGAGGCAGCTGATCGATGTTTCTTATCGATCTTTCTAATTTTCTATCACTCTCTCTTCCTCTTTGTAAAAATTATATATATATATATATATATATATATATATATATATATATATATATGCAATTGCTTTAGAATCTATTACCTGGAATCACCATGGTCCAACCTTAGAGAGGGCCAATCTTCTGTATAAGAATATTATCTTTAGATAACAGATTGATGGTTACCATAGTGGAAAGTAGGTGGGGGAAAGTGAAATGGATACATGGAGTTAGATATATGGTAACAGATGAAAACTAGACTTTCAGTAGTGAGTACACAATATAGTGTGTATATAGATATTGAATTATAATGTTATACACCTGAAATTTATATAATGTTATCAACCAATGTTATCTCAGTAAATTAAAAAAAAAGAATGTGTGGTCTTTAGGATCTTGGATCATAAGGATCATCAGAGTGTCAACTGAAGGATTTTACATGCCACTTTTTGGCTTCTGCCTTCATGAAACAAAGGGGTTTGACTTGATGGTCTTGAAAACCTCCTGAAGTTTAATGCTTAAAGCTGAAGTAGAAACTCAGGTCTTGTTCTGCAACATGTCACACAAATCAATAATGGAAAAATGTTTGTTTTTTTCCTATGGTGTGTTCAAAGGCAGAATGCTAAAGCTTCAATGTGACCTAACAGAACATTCTCTCCTTCTTCCACTCCCTTTATTGAAAAACCAGAATTCCTGTGCATAAGGAGCTTTTAGGGATAAAAGAATGTCAACTTGGCATAAACTTTCTATTCTCTAAGGGGAATAAAGTGTAGTCACTGTTTTCAAAAGGAAAGTGTGATATGTGAAATAAGGAGATCTTGGGAAATTATTTTTACTCTTTCTTGATCTAGAATGGTTTGTTGTTTCCTGGTACCTCCTATACAGGCTATTTTAGATTGTCTATTAGCCATCCCCTCCCACTAACAGCAAAGCAGAGAAAAAGCAGCATTCTGAAAGGATAAACCACTTCCACACCCCCTTGGTATAGAATTCCCTCATCAGTTAAATGTAGAATCAGCTCACCCAATGAATTCTAATGAGGCAGTCTACTTAGCAGTCAGAAGTCCTCCCTGCTGAAGAAGATGGAAAACAAAGAAAACATGGCACATGATTCTCTGAGCAGTTTCCCTTCCCCTAGCCAGAAATATGAACATTATAACAGCTTCCATTATAACTGGCCTCATAGACAAACCCAGCAACAAGGAACACTGGAGTAAGTGGCCCTGGGTCTAAGATTCCAACAAAACAAGGCATGTATAGAATAGGAATTCTAGAAAATTAATTAATATTAATTAATATTAATTAATTTGTCTAATGAAAGACTAGGCTTAAGCATACACATATATACAAGTACCCTTTAGGTGACAGCTCTGAATTGAAATAGGGAACATTTTAACCTTAGTCCCAAGAATAGATAGTTGATGCTCTATTTTGTTATTAGTTGAGAAATCATGGAAACCACTTATTAGTATAAAAGAGGCAATAAGAAATCCAGGAACCAGGCTGAAAGCAAAGTGACAGGGGTCCTAGACTGACCTTGGCCATGAGTTTTGTTACTTGAAAAAAGACAGACACATAAGCACTTCTGAAACAAGTGGAATGTCAGTGCATGAACCACAGGGATAAGCACAGCATATCTTTCAAATGAATTGATTTTGATGATGGATACTTTAAATGTTTTTTTTTTCAATTTGGTAACTGTTTTTCCTTTCTTAAAATCAACCTTGTGAGCTACAAGTAGCAAAAAACAAAATTTTATTGTACAGTTCATGAGTTTTAGCAAATGTATATACCTGTATAAATGCCACCACAACAAAGATAGAAATATTGATATTTTAATCATCTCCCAAAATTTTCTTGTGCTTCCTGTCATTACAGGTCAGTTTTGTCTTTTTTAGAGGTTCATATAAATGTAATCAGACAGTATGTGATTTTTGTGTGTGTCTGGCTTCTTTTGCTCAGCAAAAGGGCCTTGAGATTTATATTGAATACATGATGTTTTGTGCATCATTTCACTCCTTGTAAGTGCTGGATAGTATTATATTGTATGAACATAGCAGAATTATTTTTAACCATTCTCATGTTGGTGAATATTTGAGTTGTTTCAAGTTTTGGCTATCATGAAAAAGTCACTAAGAATGTTTGTGTAGAAGTCTTCATAAGACTATGTTTCCATTTCTTTTGGGTAAATATCTAGGAGCAGGATTACTAGGTTTTATGATAAGTCTATGCTTAATTTTATAAAAAACTGCCAAACTTTTCTGAAATGGTTCTATCATTTTACATTATAACTAGCAGTAATTAATATTAAAGTAAATGCAAATTGAGTTGAGCCATATCATATGTGGAGTTCAAAATCCAATATGTTAACCATAGTCATTTCCCATGAAAAATTTCTTAAGACATTAGCCAGAGTACCATACACATATTGTAACATATGGGTATGCAGTATAGTATATACAGTAATATGCATGTATATATATTGTTTAGAATAATAGGTAACAATATTATTTCAATATAATTTTATATAATAAGTAGTGATGGCAGAGGTGGGGGAGGGATATTTCTTCATTAATAACTGGCATTTGTGATGGTTCAGAAAAAATCGGAAACTTTTGTGTTTTTCAAATTTGAGTAATGTATGAGCCTTTTTAAAGAAAAACATTTCTTTTGGATGTCCACCTTTAAATATTTATAAATTAATGTAACTTGGAACTATAAAGCCAGTACAATTCTAGTTAACAACAGTGATTTAAAATAATGAATAATAACGATTTGCTGAAACTGACCTGCAACTGGCACTAAAAATATGAGAGGAGATATTATGCCTATACAACTGCAGGTCAAACAATATCTCAATTTTCCCAGTGCTTTGCAAATTA
Source organism: Pipistrellus hanaki (assembly GCF_964339955.1). Lineage (NCBI taxonomy): Eukaryota > Metazoa > Chordata > Mammalia > Chiroptera > Vespertilionidae > Pipistrellus > Pipistrellus hanaki. The sequence goes on along the minus strand of NC_140524.1, from coordinate 618,548 downwards.
TTTTTTAATTACTCAGAAATCTTGGCTCAGGAATCAGCATTGGGTACAAATGCTTCATTCACATATGAGGTCTGCCTTTGTGGTTTCTTTATTAGGCCAACACAAGTTAAATGGAACTACATATAAAACTGTGTTGTTTGGTCTCACCATCATATCCCCAGTAACTGATGAATAAAGAGGGGAAAAAAGCCCTAAACATAAGCTATAAAGTTGAATTATTGGGTCAAATACTTTAAAAAAATGAGACATGTTTTCAAAATAATAAAATATTTGGGGCCAATTAGACAAAATACAGATTTAAAAAATACTGAAGCTTTCAAATTCTCATTTGGCCTTTGGCAAGTGTAGACATAACAGACACAATCTGCAGTTCTTTTGAGTGGTGAGCCCGGGAAAACAGTGAAGCCACAAGGACAAGGGGTAAATGAATCAAGAAATATCAAGAAAGCCTGGGATTATGACTTTGCTAGTGATGTGTGGTTTGTTCAACAAATAGAAAGGCTCAAGGGAAATGAAATTTCTCAGGACTGAAGAACAAATGTGCCTTGTCAGCACATTTGGAGAGGAAACAAAGAAGCAAAAGTCACTTTTGATGGAAGAATGGTCAATGCTGGGGGGTTAGGGACACTAGACATGAATACATAAAGATTCCCTAGAATTTCCACAGAATGACACATTTCTAAAATATAACCACATACAACCCCCTTAACATGGTCAATATGGTAATTAAGAGCTCCCACTTACACAAGAAGAAACCAAGGCTCACAAATGTCTAATGTTCCTCCTATGTTCACAAAGGGAGGCAGAAAAGAAAGGCTTGAGGTGAAGTCTCCTGCCCATGGTCCATGCCCTTGCCAATGCTCTGAAGATCAAAACTCTAGAGGAAATATAGACTAGTGGTTAAGTGCATGAGGTTGAAATCAGACAACGTGGCTGGGGGAGGTACCTGATATACTGCATTAGATAATACATATAATGAAGCTCAGTGTCTGTCACATAGATCTCATATTGATTTCAGAGAGGAAGGGAGAGAGAGAGAAAGAGATAGAAACATCAACGATGAGAAAGAATAATTGACCTGCTGCCTCCTGCACACCTCCTACTGGGGATCGAGCTTGCAATGTGGGTATGTCCCCTTGATTGGAACTAAACCCAGAACTCTTCAGTCCACACTCAGATGCTCTATCCACTGAGACAAACTGGCTAAGGCAATTTTAATGTATATGAATTATGCAAACCAATACAGATGGGAGTAGATGAACTATATATAATCACTGGAGGCCCGGTGCACCAAATTCATGCATGGGAGTGGGAGAGTCCCTTAGCCCAGCCTGTACCCTTTCCAATATGGGACCACTGGCTCCTAACCACTCACCTGCTTGTCTGCCTGATTGGCCTTAACCACTCTGCCTAACAGCCTGATCATCCCTAACTCCTCTGCCTGCCTGACTGATCGCCCCTAACTGCTTTCCTCTGCCAGCCTGATCACCCCTAAACACTCTCCCCTGATGGCCTGATCACCCCTAACCACTCTCCCCTGATGCCTGATTGCCCTAACTGCCTCTATCTTGGCCTTGCCACTGTGGCTTTGTCCAGAAGGATGTCTGGAAGACATCTGGTCTATCCAGTCTAATTAACATATTACCCTTTTATTAGTATAGATTACACTGGGTACAAAAGCATTCTGGGATAGACAGCAGTGCATGGTCTAGAACAAATTTGCACAATAAAAAAATTTAGCAAAAAGGATGAACTATAGAATTTTGACAATTAAGAAGTGAGGAATGATAGTTCTTACCAAAGGTGAATAAAACAGAATTGGGGGCCAAATTCAACAATGAGATAAGAATGGAAGGTCAATATTCACTATTACTCTTTTATGTTGACATTCAAATATCTCATGTTTAAAAAGAAAGATTAGTTGATAGATAATTTAAAATTGCATCTTACTTTAAGCATAAGAAGATTCAAATGAAACTTATAAGTACTTTATGCATACTGTATTAAGAGAAAAATATCTAATGGGTAGATAAAAGGCACATTTCTGAAGGCTTTCCTTAAGTCATTACAATTCTATTCTATTCTTTTAAAAATATATTTTATTGACTTCAGTAAGGAGAGAGAGAGAGAGAGAGAGAGAGAGAGAGAGAGAGAGAGAGAGAAACAGCAATGATGAGAGAGAACCTTTGATAAGCCACTTTCTGCATGCTTCACACCAGTCAACAACCCCTGCATGTGCCCTGACTGGGAATTGAACCATGATGCATAACCACTAAGCATCACTGGCCAGGCTATTCTATTCTAGTTTGAAGATGCAATTTATTGAGCATCCTTATACACACATTGGACTACTTTGGTCTTTATGTGCTAAATACTTTGCTAGGTCCTTGTAATACAAAGATGAAAAAGCACAGCCCTGGCCTCTGAGTCTAGTAGATAATTCAGAAATATTAATAACTAAAACTTGACACTGTGGTGCCATTTGATGGCCTATCTAAAGTGCTGGGGTGCCCAGATGAGGATACATGGTAGATAAAATTATTAGTCCCAAATTCTTAATACTCTGCTATTACACACTACTCTGTTATTATACAACTACATATACAACCTTGCCATGGCCTCATTGTGGGTGTAGTACTTCCCTGACTCTTGACTTTGGGTCTTCACTATGTGAATAATATGGGCCAGTGGGATTGACAGATATGGCATGAGCAGAGGCTTGAAATAAGTTTTCCGTCTTATACTTTTGATTACAACTAAAAGAACATACAGTGGTTATTCTGCAGATCCAAGGATGTTGAGAGACAATAGGAACATACCTGAATCCAACTTGCAGCCTGGAGCTAAACCCAGGTGAACAGAAGCCTGGATCAGCTAACTTCTAGTCAATGCACAAACACATAAGCAAGAAACAAATTTTTGTTTTAATTCATCAGGTTTTAGGGTGTTTTTTGATACAGCATTGTGGCAATAGCTGTCTGAGATAGGTCATGATAGATATGGCAGGGATGAATAGAGAGAATTTTATTGTGGCTCTCTTTGGCTGGTATACTACCCTTTTCTGTTCCCATAATCCCTCTACTAAACACAGAGGCATGTACCCCAAAGAAGGGTTGTAAGGATTCTTGCCATTGCTGATCCTATAAACAGGTTGGATTGTGTTGCGGCAAAGCAGACTCCATGTATTAACCATTCCTGCATATCTCCAGTGGGGGAGGAGGGTAGAGAGAGGGAGGAAGGGAGGGTGGGAGGGAGAGAGAGAGAGAGAGAGAGAGAGAGAGAGAGAGAGAGAGAGAGAAGAGAAGAGAGGAGAGATATAGAGTTTCAAATCTCATCAAATCCACATCTCCTTTCTTGTCACTCTTTCCTAAAATCAGTGGCTCCTTCAGAAAATTGCATGCCTAATGTTAATTCTAATGTAGTCATAGCAGCCTCATCAACCATAAAAATCTAGAGATGTATTTCCTAGGAAGAGTGAGCAGGTTTGGGTAGATGTAGCTAAATTTTGCAAAGTATCCTGCAACCATGGGCAATGCCGAACTTTAAGTCAGGGATGAAAAATGTATATATATTAGATAAATGCGATAAATGCTAAGGAAAGGCTGGAAAGACTTCATAAAGGGCAAGCAGGATGGTGAAAAAATGGTAAGGAAAATCCATCTCATGTTGTGAGACATATGGGACTATTTGTTCCACAAGTTCCTTCCAGAGCATAAAACGACATAGGATGATACACATTTCAGAAACAGAGTGGGGATTTTTTTGTTAGAAAATTTTGTTAGTTAATTTTAAAAATAATTTAAGGAGAGGGATTCCAGCTAAGGCAGATGAGTCCCATAGTATTAATACAGTTGAGCAAATATTGGAGGATCATAGGAAATGAGGTTGAATAAATTACATGTTTTATCAGGCATCTTTGGGCTTTGAAACTGCTGACAGTCCACTGTGGAATATTAAATCTCACATTTCTCAATGTGCCTTTTTTTGATGTTGTGGAAGAGATTGTATATGAAAATTTTTCTTTTCCCAATATTTATAAAATATCATATGCACATTAACATATGTGTAAATATTTATTTCAAGTGTATTGGGCTGGATTCCCCCAGAAGCTGACCCTGAAACAAGGATGTGGGTGCAGATAGCTTATTCTGGAAGTGACTCCAGAAAGCACTGGTTGAGAATAGGGAAAGCGAGATGGGTAGAGGAAAATAGCCAATACAGGGCTCACTAATGACCACAATGGGAAACCAGGGCACAGCCCTGTTAGAGTCCTCTGGGAGATGAGAAAATGGAGGTGAGAAGCTAGAGCACTTACAATTATTACCCATTTAATATTGGCTGAGGAGTGTTCCCAATGGGGTAAGGCCCTAGCACTTCCAGTTTGTCCTACCAGCAGGGCCTGCAAGGAAATATGCTATGTGTGATTTATAAAAACATTTACTTCTCTAGTCCACAACTATGTTTTTTGTATTACCCTTAGAATTAGATTTCAGTGACAAAACATCATATATTCTGGATGAGGAGGGAGTCCTGGGAAGAGCCAAAGTAGTCCAGGAAGATGGGAAAACAGCTATTTACAACCAGAGCCTAGGTATTTCAATGTTTTAACAGTCTTTAACAGAGTCTGTTCCAATATTCATCTGCTAAGCATCAGCCCTGAATTAAACTATGTACCCACAGACACACAGGAAAGTGGTGCAACAGGGACTGGAGCACACGAATGTGCTGATTTCAAACTTCTTTATCTACTAGGTGGCTTCTGGGAGGGCTATGGCTGATGCAGACCCAGATTTACCTTCCAGAAAGGGAAACACATGACAGGTCTACAAGAGAAATGGCCCTAGGAGATAGGAGTCATGAAACCAGCCAGGTATTTTTGCCTTTCTTAGTTGATCAAGTCCATATGACTCTGATAAAAAACCATGGATTCTCTCCCCCTGAAATAATCCCATATGCACAAAATAATACCTATTATTTAAGAACCCCACAAGTCACCTGAAGCCCCTCTGTTGATATCAGATTAAGCTGCAAGGTGACAGGAATTACAAAAAACGTGTTTATCGTCATTTTTGGAACTTTTAGAAAAAAATTTTTAATTTTTCAAAACTTCCCCTAGAAAGGGTCCCTTCTTATTGATATGATCTGTCTCCCACTGGCAGTTCTCATTTTAGGGCTACAACTGCAGTAAGCCCAAAGCTTCAGATGGCAGGATTCCAGATGCTAATTAATGATTACATCCAATAGTTTTCTTTCAATTCCCATTTAAACCACAAACTCTGTCTAGCCAAACTAGGTCAATCAATGCCACAGAGAGGTTATCTCAAATTAGAAATTAGCTGGGACCAAGGAACATGCCTAATCAATTAAGTATCTTATAGGAAGGACTGAATCATTAGAAGTTATGTCAGAAGCAGTGATCTAGACTCCAAAATAGGTGTCTTTCCCATCCTTGACCTATTATTTAAAAGGTTGTTGTTTTAGGAAGCCAGTAGGACAGAAAGAAAAATGTAACTCAGGGAGTCAGGAAGACCTGGTGCCATAACCCTGTGGCATTCCTAATTCTCTATGATTCTAGGAAAGTTAGGTTATATCTCAAATCCTCACTTTTCACATGTGTATAGTGGGTATTTCTTTATATATATATTGTGAAAGTTCAAATGAGAAATGAAAGTGCCTGGCATATTTTTTGCCTTTATTTTAGTGTATCTTGGTTCTAATTCTATTATTATCATAACTGTCATGTCCTGAAATAGCATAATGATACTCAGATTGTACAAAAATTACTTCTTCAATTGTTCCTGTGTTTGTATGTTGCTGAAGAACTCCTCATACTGGTCAGATTCAATTACCACAAGTTTCTCTGGAAGAAAATATCTACATCAAAAAGAGCTCTTCTAAGTCTGCTAATAATCCCTTTTTTTATCCAAAATATTTTTATTAACAAGGTAGGATCAGGGGTTAGTTTTTGTAGATGTGGCTGGCCTATTGGCCTCCTGTGCACTCAAACTTCCAGTCTGAGGATAACTAAGGTTTGTTATAGCTGTGAGGAGTTCCTGGGCTTTGATGAAATGTCTATACATCTCTCTGCCCTTGGGTGGAGTTGGTTAGGCTGGCCAGAAACCTGTACTGCTTGACCAACTGCCTTAGGTAGATGCCTTGGTTTTTAGCTCCTTGCACTGAACCTTTCAGTCTTTGTTGTAGCAGGTCTCAACTCTCATGATGGTGCCTACTGCCCCTAGTAATCTCTTTATTTCAACCTTCAGTTATCAAATTAAAGAATCTAGAGAGGCATGGGAAGGAGCAAAGAAACAAGCTAATCCAACCTTAATTTTACAGTGAGGGACATGACACCCAGGATGGTCTTGCTCAAGTCACATAACTACTTAGTGCCAGAATGAGAACTGGGATCTAGACCTCCAGACTCCCAATTCTGTGGTCTCTCTACTATATCACATATTCTGTACTATTAAAACTAACGTGCAAAAGAAAGAAAGAAAGAAAGAAAGAAAGAAAGAAAGAAAGAAAGAAAGAAAGGAAGGAAGGAAGGAAGGAAGGAAGGAAGGAAGGAAGGAAGGAAGGAAGGAAGGAAGGAAGAAAGAAAGAAAGAAAGAAAGAAAGAAAGAAAGAAAGAAAGAAAGAAAGAAAGAAAGAAAGAAAGAAAGAAAGAAAGAAAAATTAAAATCTTGGAATTCAATGTGGTGGGATGTTAGCTTGATCTGGAATATTCATGGAAGAGAATAAAATAAAGTGCCTGACATATATCGAGCCATTCAGTATGTGGCTTGGGATCCTCATTAGTTCCACTTGTTTTGGTTTCCAGATCATTCCAGTTTCAGGGTAGTAAGTGTGTTGGAGGTCAGGAAGGCAGGCAGTGTGCTGGCAATTGCATTGAGCAGATGAACAGAGAACTTGGGTTCTAATTTCAGTTCCTGTACTAACTTAGTGTGTGAAGTTAAGCAATATCCTGACCCCCTTAAGTCTCCACTGTAAAACAGTGTTCCTACAAAGGGCATATCCAGAGTCCCTTTGGGCTATCATATTCCTGTTTCCCCAAAGAGAACCCCATTTCCTTCATGATGTCCCATAAACTATACCAAGGGGTGGGTTGCACATGAAGGAAGAAAAGCAAATCTAAGTAGGAGAGAAAAGGGAAGACTGGAAGAGAATGAGGAACTGAGGAGAGTAAGCAAAGAGGCAAGTGCTTGCAAAGTAGAATGTGTAGCAAGAAGGTCAGAAGATGAGGAGCCTCTGCTCAGGGAGGCAGAAACTTGATATTTGGCTCTTGGATGTGTGTACATTCAACACAAAGGCAAAACAGCTCCCTTTATTTGCTTATTCATTTAATCAATACTCTTCCTTTTTTAGTAATAGCTTTATTGAGATACTAGTGGCCCTGCACAAGAATCTATGCATGAGTAGCTTTCTGCCACTTGCCTCAGCTGGCCACCCTGCCCACTGCTGCTCATAGCTCTAAGCTGCACATAGCTCGCTGCCCTGCCCTTCTGTAGCTCTCTGCCACTTGTAGCTCACTGTCCCGCCCTCCTACTGATTGGTCATTACATGATGGCGTCCTGACCAATTTGCATATTACCCTATTATAAGTATAGATAATACATATACTATATAATCCACCCATTTAAAGTATACATACAACTCAATGATTTTTCATGTATTTAGAGTTGTGCAATTATCACCTCACTCGATTTTAGAACATTTTCCTCACCCCGAAAAAGAAACTCTTTCACTATTCCCCCAATTCTTCCATCCCTTCCCTAACTCCAAGCACCACTAATCTACTTTTTGTCTCTTTAAAATTTCTATCGCTTTTTTGTTTGTTTTGTTAATCCTCACCCAAGGATATTTTTTCCCCATTTTGATGTGAGAAACACATCAATGGATTGCCTCCCACATGTTCCCCAACCAGGAACAAACTAGTAACCCAGGTACGTGTCCTTGACTGACAATTGAACCTGCTACCCTTGGGTATACAGACCAAAACTCTACCACTGAGCCATACCAACCAGGGATAGATTTGCCTATCCTTAACATTTCATATAATATGTGAATGGAATCATATAATATGTGGTCTTTTGTTTCTGGCTTCTTTCACTCAGCAAAACATCTTCAAGTTTCATCTATGTTGTAGCATGTCAGTCTTCCATTCCTTTTTATGGGTAATAGTCTATAGCAGTGTTTCCCAAACTTTTGACATATGTGTATCCCTTTTATAATTTTCGTAACACTGAGTACCCCTCATACTCATGAGAATGTAGAATTAGGCGCAGCTAAGCATGGTGCAGTGCATATCCCCACCAAACTCCGGTGCAATGCGTACCCCCACCAAACTCTTCCTGTACCCCTGGGGCTACATGTACCACATTTTGGGAAACACTGATCTATTGTATGGATATATTGTATCTTTGGTTTATCTATTTATCTGTTGATAACCGTTTGGGTTGTTTCTAATATTTGGCTATTGTGAATAATGCAGCTGCAAACATTTTTACACAAGATTTTTTTGTGGATCCAGCAATCATTTTTTTTTATATTTTATTGATTTTTTACAGAGAGGAAGGGAGAGAGATAGAGAGCCAGAAACGTCGATGAGAGAGAAACATCGACCAGCTGCCTCTTGCACACCCCACACCGGGGATGTGCCTGCAACCAATGTACACGCCCTTGACCTGAATCGAACCTGGGACCTTTCAGTCTACCACTGTGCCAAACCGGCTTCGGCCCATCAATCATTTTTTATGTATCACACCAAAAATTTCTGGGAACTAGAGACACAAAAATGAAGATAACCATTGGCCTCAAGGAGGTCACAATCATATAAGGGAAGAAAGACTTATTCTCAAAAGCTGCAATAATTTGCTGTGATAAGTGCCAGACAGTGGAATGTGCAAAAAAGTTGTAACACTTGACAAAGGTCAGCCTTTATACATATAAAGGGAGAGGGAATTATAGGCTATGGAATTATATGTACAAAGGCACAGAGGGGTCAAAGAAAATGCTACATTCCAGTCATTGTAAATAATAATAATGCTACCAAAACTTTTATGACATTTGCTGTGTCAGGCATTACTCTAAACACTTTATTTTTATTAACCCATTTTCTCACCATAGTGGCCTTTTGATACTATTAATTCCCCCATTTTATATATGGAAAAACTGAGGCAGAGTGAGGTAAATAACTTCTCTAAAACAATAGCAGTGAGATATTGGATTCAAGCCCAGAGTCTGGACCCAAAACCTACCATCTGAGCCACCACGAGGACTTCCTTATTTAATCCCAAATTATCATGGCTAGTTAGATTATGGAGTGTGTGAGTATAAATTTCAGGAGATAATACTGAAAGGGTAGTCTGTGAAAAGCAAAAGGGAGCCATTGAGCCTTACTGGTGTGGCTCAGTGGTTGAATATTGACCTATGAACCAGGAGGTCATGGTTCAATTCTTGGTCAGGGCACATGCCTGGGTTGCAGGCTCAATACCAAGTAGGGGGCGTGCAGGAGGCAGTCAATCAATGATTCTCTCTCATCATTGATGTTTCTATCTATCTCTCTCCCTTCTCTGAAATCAACAAAATATTTTTTTAAGTACCCATTGAAGGTTCATATGCAAAGCAATGACATAGGTGAGATTTTAATTTTAGGAAGACAAGTGGAAACAATGACCTGGTTGATTGAAAGTAGAGAGAAATAATGAACTTATGTCACTATCAATTTCAGTGGAAAGCAAATACTGCCCCTCCCACTCTTTCCCATATAATACACCCATAACAGGTATGAAACTAGAAAAGCAGTATTGGTTGTATTCTCCTGGATGCAATCTTTTCAGGAGGATACCATGATCAAGATTTAATAAAAATAGTTCTCTATTTTTTCACTCCCCACCTTTGTTATCAGAGTGTTGAACCTGGTTCTCAATGAAACAGGGCTGGGAGTGACATAGATATTATTGTGAAAAAGCAAGAATTCTGGCCCTAGCTGGTTTTTCTCAGTGGATAGAGCATCAGCCTGTGGATCCCATGTTTGATTCCCAGTCAGAGGCACATGCCTGAGTTGCAGGCTTGATCCCCAGTAGGGGATATGCAGGAGGTAGCCAATCAATGATTCTTTCTCATTATTGATGTTTCTTGTTTTAAATATATATTTTATTGATTTTTCAAAGAGAGGAAGGGAGAAGGATAGAGAGTTAGAAACATCAATCAGTTGCCTCCTGCACACTCCCCACTGGGGATGTGCCCACAACCAAAGTACATGGCCTTGACTGGAATCGAACCTGGGATCATTCAGTCTGCAGGCCAACAATCTATCCACTGAGCCAAACCAATGAGGGCTCATCATTGATGTTTCTATCTCTCTTTCCTTCTCCCTTCCTCTCTGAAATCAATAAAGATTGTGTGTGTTTTTTTAAAAAAAAGCAAGAATTCTGAGTACACATGACTTTCATATATATTTTCCCAAACACACCAAGAGACAGAATTCTCATAAACAAAGGACTTGCATGCCAGAGACTTATCTGATTAGGTTTCCTCCATATATCCTATATAATAAAAGCATAATATGCAAATCAACCGAACTATGGAACAACTGGTTGGCAGGGGGCTGGGCCAGCAAGCAGGCAGTATTAGGCCAGCCAAGGTGTGTGCCATCAGGCAGAGGGAGGAGACAGCAATTGAGTGGGGGGGAGCACCTGGTGCCATCCCCTAAATGGCCCATCTGGTCACCTCCCACAGAGGAAGGCCATACTGAAGCTTAGGCCCACTCACCACAGGGAACAAGCCTAAGCTGTCATTTGGACATCTGCTGAGGGCCTCTGGACTGCCAGAGGGTGCAGGCCAGGCTGAGGCATACCCTCCACTCCCCAGTGAACAAATTTTCATGCACTGGGCCTCTAGTATATTAATAGTTAGTAGAACTCTCAGTCTTGTTTTTTTTTCTCTTCACCTTCAAGTTTTACTTACAGATTTCTATTCCCTAACATAGCCCACCTCAACTACAGAACCAGCCAGGAGAGTTCCAAAGACACTCCCAAGTGAGTGCTAACAGAAAACATGATGTGATTATAACATGTATGCAAGTCACATAGAAAATATGTCCTCTGTCATTATCCTTCTGCTTTAAAATCAAGGTTGTTTATGTAGATGATATTCCTTGAGCTAGCCAGAATTCATATTTAACTCAAAAATCCTCTCAATCCCTTTATGAAGCTGCTGTGATTATTTCTATTGCACAGGTGGAGAAGCAGAGAGAATAAAGGACTAGAAGGTTGACCTGTAGTATTCAAAACTGTGCTAGAAAAACATATGGTTCTGAGTGAATCATCTCACTTCATTCTCTCCCCAGATCTTTCTTCATTTTTCTGTTAATATCACCAAGTTTTTCCTAGGGTCTGAGATAGTGCTGACCTCAGCAATGCATTATGAGTATGTCTTCAAAGTCTTGCTTTTTAAGCCAGGATCATAATACTAGGGGTGATACAAATAAATATTGAAAGAATGAGTAAATAAATGTTGGAATTATCTATTGGGGTAATTAATAAAATATAACTTCATTCTCTGTATGTGTGTGTCTCTGGCTGTCTTTCTCATCATATATATTTGTGTGTATTAATGTGTGTGTGTGTGTGTGTGTGTGTATATGGTATATATATACATTAACACAAACACATATATATAAATATTATCTATAAACTTTAATGCCTTCTATATACTCTGAACTGAGTTATTTATTTTGGAAAATAGATGAAAATACTATAATTGCTTCTGTAGCATCCTTACTATTGACCAAGAATTGTTCTAAACTCTTTAAATGTTTTAACTTATTTAATTCATACAACAACCCTTTGTGGTATAAGCAATTATTTTTCTATTTTACACATGAAAAAATTGAGACACGGAGACTTAATACTTTGCTCAAGTTTTTACAACTACTAAGTGGAAGAGTGAGGATCTGAACACAGGAAGTCTGGCTCTCATCCTAAATTGTTACATTAATGAAAAAAACAACTTCTGAAATTGATTGAGAAAATTATATGAATTATATTCACCTTCTCCACCATAATTTGACTCTCCTGGAGAGAAACTGGTCATTTACCCTCTAGCCCTGACTAAACTGATTATTTTAAATGTAACACAAAAGCACTAAAGATCTCTTGAAATGGCGATAATGGAGAATTTTACCATGAAATATACAGAAAGACTAATTAAAGCATAATTCACTCACTGCTATTTCCAAACTGTCCCATTGCTGGTTTGTCTTAATCTCTTTTTCTCCCTTCCTTTCTCAAACTCATTGGTACTCACAAATAGTGCTAACATTTGCATCTCCACCCTTTCTTACACTGAGTATCCAGCAGAAGCTTCAGCAGCCAAACAAGCAATGAAGATTTCCCTTTTGGAGGCACTATAAAAAGGCAAAATGAAAATATTTAAACTTTATTTATGCTTGAGCACAACCCCATATTGCAGGCATTATTATTATCTCCAATTTACAGATATGTAAATTGAGGCTTACAAAGGTTAAGTAACTTTCTTAAAATCACACAGCTGGTAAAGGCAGAGGTGGGAATTGACTCTTGGCACATCTGAACCTATAGCCATGTTCTTAATCTCTTTGCTATAATACAGTTAGGTATAGTGGCCAAAGCCTTGAGCATTGGTGGACAACAGTAGCAGTGAGGCATTTGTTGTTTTTTACAATGATGACAATGCATATCATTAAAGCAAGTCAAAAAGTAGGAGAATAGCAATATGGCAACTCTTGTGGAATAGCCAGGAACTTCTCAAACTGCATACAAAACACTCCCTGGAGAATACCCAAACAATTTAGAACCCATCTAAGGATATCTGGAATTCTAGGATATGGTTCTAAGCAGAGCAAGAAAAGGGTAGTTTTATAACAAATATCCTGGCTATTTTTTAGCCTCATCCTGGGGAACACTGTAGCTATACTGCAATGATATAGGTCAGAAATCATAAGATTGAAGCAAAGAAGGAAGAGTGGAAACTAAGGGAAGTTATTATTGATAGATACAAGAAGTGGTTTAAAAAAAACGTTTCCAGAGTGTGATAACTAGGTTTAAAGAGTATGGTAAAAAGATGAACCTTGTGTTACATCCTGGTAAATGATGGTGCCATTAACCAAAAAAGAGAAGTCAGAAAGAGGAGCTTGAATGGGAAGATGATGAATTCTGCTCTGAGGTATGTTGAGTTTGAGGGGCCTGAAGGTCATTAAATAGAGGTAGATTTTAACATCTGTGACAGAAGAGATACATTTAGAAACTATCTAAGTGTATATAGATTGCAAATGAAACTTAGGAAGTATACTGAATAATAAGAGAAATGATAAAAGTAATGTCATTAATTCTATACTTGGTAATTAAGTGATTATGGACATTAAAAGACTTTTCTATGTCTAAATATCAGTGAATATAGGCTGTTTGGAGAGGTCAAAACCAAAACTGAGGTTAAAAATCAAATAGTCTGATAGTTTTTTAAAGGAGCATGGATAATGTGGTAATATCAAAAGGTCCAACAGACACTTTAACAAAATCCCTTTGGAAGAATAACTCATGTTGGAATCTGTTCATAGATGAGTATCAAATTAGATACTCTGATATTTCAAAGCCTAATGGATTGAATATTTTCAGCACCTCAGTCTCTTCCAAGTGACTCAGCACTTGAGAAAAGCCAAGTCACTGGGGAAGAGGCTGATTCCAGGTAATCTTTTCTTAGGACTAAGCTCAGCTGTCAGAACAGGGGAAGTTCGCTTTTGCTTAGAAAAACAAGAATGATATCAGGGTTGTATTAAAAGTACAGTTAAGATGAATCATCATCATCTAGCACAATTTCAACTTGCCCTAGAGGACATCATTCAAGTTAATTATAAAGTTTTTCTGCAATCTGCCATCTTTCTCTTCTTAAAGAAACCTTTTAATGGGTTTTCCTTCTGGCATAAAATTTCCACTATAAGAGTTGTTGAGTCATAAAACTTTACAGCAACCATAGACCTTAAGGTTTAACTAGCTTAATCCCTTTAATTAAATCAGGAGAGTTAAGAGTAGAAAGGTTAAATCAAGGATTTCCAATCAAATACTTTCTGGGATCAGGTAGGTAACAATAATGAATGCATCAGGTCTTGAATCTACTTCTTAAACACCCAATTTTCACTTCAGTATGAAGTATGCCCCTTTTTTGCTTTTCTTAAATTAGGTAGCCATGATTTTCTAACTCCCCTCTCTTCAATATAGATATGGAAATGAAATATTTCTGTCAGGAAAAGCAACACTTGTTATAAGCAGGGTGAGCGATATGGTTTCAGTTTCAGATATGGAGTCAGTAGGAAGCTAACTGGATGAGGAACTAAAAATGTTCCATCCATAAGGGTTAGCTTCTCCCCAAATGCAGTCAACAGTTGTCTTGAGGGATTGTAAACTTATTGCTGCTAGACCTTCCAAATATATTTACTTCTCTTTTTCTCTCTGTTGTCTACAGGCTGCTTCCTGTTGTATCCACAGACCTTAACTCAGCTCTTAAAACTGAAGTCACAAATAACTTTGCTAGATTTTCCTTGTTATTGAGTACTGTTGGTTTTTTATGTATTTCAAGTGGATGTAGAACATTCTTAGATTTCTTCAGATTAGATCATTTGGAATTCAACATTCCTGTTTCAGTTCTGTCTACATCTTCCTGTTGTTTTTTCTTATAGACTTTCTTTAACAAATTCAAACACCAAACCTAACAGATTCTCAACATCATATAGTAGTTTCTTCATAGTAAATAATGGCTTAAGTAACCAGAGAGGCATGATATGACAATTTTTGTAGAAGTTCATGGTTTAAAAATGCACATGAGAACCAGAAACACTTAAAAAACGCATTTATCTTTTAGAATAACTGTTTGACACTAGAAGTTTACCAGTGTCAATAGACTCCAGGTAAACCCCAGATTAAAACCGAGATATGTGACTGTATTACTTTTCTATTGCTGCATAACAAATTACCTCAAATTTTAGAAACATAAAACAACACACATTCATTATCTCCCAGTTTCTGTGGATCAGGAATCTGAGTACAGGTGACTGATAATAAATTAGAAGGTAACCATGACCATTACTTGGGACACTTGGGAATTAACTACCACTCTCCTCCTCCAACCCCACTCCCATCACACACTAACTTTTCCTACTTTTCCAACTACTTTTAAGGGATGATGGCTTGTATAATATTTTACAGAATGAAGAGGAGAGCTAGACTTAGGTGATTAGATGGAGAGAATGGGACACTGGAAGTAAGGAGTGGAAAAACATAAGTAGGAGGACATAGAGTGCTGAGAATGCTCAAGAGGTACTTGTTATCAGGATATGACAGGAATTAATGTTTCAATGGTCTATTCAACCAAAACTTCCTCAAGCTCTCAAAAAAATTGGAGTTGGGGCAGGAAACCACAAAATGTCATTGAAACAAGAAGAATTTCAAGACATTAAATAAAGGTTAAGAGGAATCTTGACTATTGTTAATTGCTAATTGCCTACTAGTTAAGGACTTTCAAAATAGACACTCAGTTGATCAAAAGAAAAATGTAAGTGCAGATATGACCCTACCAAACACTCACCCTATACTCATTAAGTGTACCCACATACACACAGAGGGGGAAAGAGGGCAATTTAAATAAAATGAAATAATAATAATAGTACTTACAGTGTCTATTACCATTTGCCTGGCACTATTCAAAAACACTGTATTTATAGTTACCCATTAAATCCTCATATAAATACACAAGGCATTGCTATCATCCCCATTTTACAGATGAGAAAACTAAGGCACAGATGATGCCATAAGCTGACTATGAATTTTTATGTTGCTGTTGTATGCACAGGACTAACTAAACCAGGCACTCAATTAGAATTCTTACATTAAAACATCACTTTCCAGAGCAGTTATGGAAAGAAAGCATATTCAGCTGCACAGGTGAAGTTTAAGGGGAAAATTAGTCCAAAGCATAAAACTACAAGCCTTAAAATGTACTCATAAGTATTTATGTCCTATTTGCTCTATTTAATTACACTTAGGGATGCAATCTCTGACTTTGTGAAAGGCTGGGGAGGAAATGATGTGTGTGACCACATAATCTGCCAGAGCAAAGAATAAAGGCTTCCAATAATTCCCATTTGTCATGCTCCCCAGAATAAACAGAACATTTGCACATGGACTAATTTTTGAAATATTGCAAGGAGCATTCAAAAGGTGTCCTGACTCATTGCTCACTGCTGGTCTCTTCTGAGCCATGATCAGCTGTTCCATCAGTGTGGCCCTAAAAGACCCTTCATACCAGAGCAGTGACTATCTAAAAATAGAAGTTTCCCTATTTTTAAAAAGTTTCAAATGAGCTTGCAAAGGGTCATCACCACAATCATCAGCACAATTTTACAAAAACCTGGACCAGGTCATCTGGGTGGCATTCAAATAATATGAAAGCAACCACAGCAGTGACAGTGAGAGTAGAGCTAGAATGAAGAGGAGAGCTCAGTGAGGATCTCATTGAGGCAGACCTTGCTAAGTGTGTTCTTATACACACTCTCTTACTTTATGCTGGCAATTGCCCTGCATGGTAGATTTTATTATTGCCATTTTACAGATAATAGGAAAAGTTAAAAATGGGCAAAGTATTTTAATGGACATTTCCACTAAGACAAATATAAATGGCCAATAAATATATGAAAAAGTACTAATATTAGTTGAAATGCAAATTAAGACCATGAGATATTATTACTGACCCACTAAAATGACTAAAATTGAAAAGTTTGACAATGTCAAGTGTTATCAAGGATGTAGAGCATGTGGGACTTGCCTACATTCTTGTTGAGACTGTGAAAAGGGATGGCCAATTTAGAAACCAGTTTGGCAGATTTTTATAAAGTTTAACTTACACACACCATATGAATCAGCTGTTTCACTTCTAGGTATTTACCGAAAAGAAATGACTTGTAAAAGGACATATATAGGAACTTTCTTCATATTAGTCAAAGACTAGTAACAATCCAAATGTCCATGAACACATGAACGAATTGACACATACAATGAAATGCTACTAGAAATAAAAAGGAACAATGGAAACTAAGGAAAAAATCAAACAAATGGGACTACATCAAAATAAAAAGCTTCTGCACAGCAAAAGAAAACATCAACAAAACAACAAGAAAGCCCACTGCATGGGAGGACATATTTGCCAATGCTATCTTCCATAAGGACCTAATCTCCAAAATTTATAGGGAACTCATACAACTTAACAAAATGAAGATAAACAATCCACTCATAAAATGGGCAAAGGACTTAGACACCTTTTGAAATTGGACATACAGAAAGCCAAGAGACATATGAAAACATGCTCAAAGTCACTAATCATCTGAGATGCAAATCAAAACAACAATAAGATACCACCTCACACCTGTCAGAATGGCTATCACCAACAAATCAACAAACGACAAGTGCTGGAGAAGATGCAGAGAAAAAGGAACCCTCTTACACTGCTGGTGGGAATGCAGACTGGTGCAGCCACTGTGGAAAACATTATGGAGATTCCTCAAAAAATTATAAATGGAATTCCCATTCAACCCAGTAATTCCACTTCTGGAAATATATTCCAAGAAACCAGGAACACCAATCAGAAAGCATATATGTACCCCTATGTTCATAGCATCACAATTTATAATAGCTAAGATTGGGAAACAGCCTAAGTACCCATGAGCAGATGAGTGGATTAGAAAACTGTGGTACATCTACACAATGGAATACTATGCTGCTGTAAAAAAGAATGCTTACTATTTGCAATAGCATGGATGGACCTGGAGAGCATTATGCTAAGTGAAACAAGCCAGTGGGAGAAAGATAAATATCACATGATCTCACTCATTGTGGAATATAATGAACAACATTAACTGATGAACAAAAATAGAGAGAGAAACAAGCATGAACAGACTGTCAAATTTCAAGGGGAATGTGTGTGTGGGGGGAGGTGTTAAAGGATGTCCCCTTTTATTTTGAACAGAGCTCCTAAAGCCTTTATAATTTGTCTTTTGTTATGTTAATGAGATGACCTTTGGGAAGCACCTAAGGATGAGGGCTCCTTGCCAGTGGAGCAAAGATTAGAGGGCTAGAACTTTCATTCCCTCCCCACCCTCCCCTCTGGGGAGAGAAAGGAGGATGGAGAATGAATCAATCACCAATTGCCAATGATCAATCAATAATGGCTAGGTAATGAAAGAAAGAATGTATTTAGGAGAAGTGGCACACCTGGATAGAACATGGAAACACTGTGCCCTTTCCCCATACCTCACCCTGTGCATCTCTTCCATCTGGCTTTTCCTGAGTCATATTCTTTTATATTAAGTTGGCAATCTAGTAAGTAGAATGTTTCTCTGAATTTTGTGAGCCTTTCTAGCATATTAATCAAACCCAAGGAAGTGGTAGTGGAAACCTCTGATTTATAGCCAGTAGATCAGAAACACAGGTAAGAACCTGGATTTGTGAAATCAGGGCAGTCTT